>NC_141924.1:6378904-6716404 GCF_057802395.1 Ceratotherium simum simum
GTTCCTATTTCTTTCCCCTGGACGTCCCCAAACAAAGGCATGACATTCCAAGAGAGCCACTCCTCCCTTCTGGCCAGGGGCCATGACTGTGAACCACTGAGGAGTGGAAGGGGGTCCCTGGCACCATCCTTTCACCCCTCCCATTCCCACCTCTCCTCCCCACCCCATCCAGCAGGCCCCGCCCTTGCCGGGGTCAGGCTCCTCCTCTTGATGATGGTCTCCCTGACTCAGAGCATCGTGTCTGCCTCCCCATCACCTCACAGCACAGCCTGGCCAAGGCAGAACAAGCTGGGGGGAGGGGGTCACCTCTCCTCCCCACCTGCCAACTTTGAGGCCCAATCGTACTCATTTTGTGCGATAGCAGCTCTCCCTTCAAAAGGCAAAGAGCAGTTTTGACAAATGTGTCACTGTCTGTAAGACGTTAACATCGGTGGGGACGCTGGGTGAAGGGTCCGTAAAAACTCTCTGCTATCTTTGCCGCTTTTCTTTAAATCTGAAATTACTGACAATTAAAACTTTATGAAAAAAACCAAAAAGGCAGAGGTCAACGAAGATAGAAGGCGGCCAGGATGCCGCAGTCCTCGAGGGACAGGCTCCAGCTGCACGGATGCTGCCCACCCAGGGGAAGATGAAGAGCCAAAAAACGCAGAGTCCAACCCATGGCAGTGACTCCAGCCACATTCACTGGGTAAATAATAGGATATTTGCCGGCACGTGGGACGTGTCTGGACGGAACTTATTATGAAACTTTCACACATAGACCAAGTAGAGAGATGGGTCGAGGACCTTATGCACCGTCATCCAGCTGCACCTGGGAGCCCCGCACGTGTCCCGATGGGGGCTGCCTCTGGGAGCAGGTTAGGGGAAAAGGATTCTGTTGACAGAAGCTACACCACTTCGCCCTGCTCTTTGGATCTCTTCAACGATGGTGAGGAGGTGGGGCAGGAAATCCCCCTGCAGCCGCCAGCATCTTGCTGTGAGAGGTGGGGCACGTTGCTCTCTGGGTCTCATCTGCCTCAGCTGGAAATGAAGAGCTTGACCTAGATGCTTTCCAGACCCCACAGACATGTCCAAAACTGAATTTGTCACTTGCCCCCAAATCGGCTCTATCTCCCAGGTCCCCATCTCAGCCAACGGCACTGCTGTCCACCCAGTTACCCAGACCAGAAACCTGGGTGTCGTCCAGACTGCTCCCTCCCTTTCACCCTCAGTCTCCTCAGTCGCACAAAGGTTCTGCCCCTTCTCCCTCCTAAATATCTTCCACTGTGGCCCTCTTAATCCCTGCCCCATCATCATCATCATCATCTCTGTTGCCTACTGCACCCGTCCCAGCCCCCAGTTGCATCCTTATTCTTCCACGCAGAAGCCATGTCCAGTGGAGATCACACTTACATTCAGATCTGGATCTTGATGCCCAAACTTTCATCTGCTTGACTTAGGGGAAGGGCCATTTCCCCAAATATATCTGAGATTCTCTGTGAGTGTTTATACCCCTCAAAGCCAGTCTCCTCAACAACCCTGTGAGGGACAAATTTGACTACGCACCTGCTGGTCTCGTTAGGTTAAGCATAGTGGCTGCCATGGATGACCGAGTGAGGGGTCCACACTGCCTGGACAGTGGTTCCCTCGGGGTGACTCTGCTGTCTGTGTCCCCACTGTTGTCACTCCGTCCACGAGGAGCTGTGATGGCTGAGCAGTCCCGCTGAAGAGCAAGCGAGAGCGAGCGTGCTCCTCTTGCTCGGGGGGCCCCACAGCCAAGCTGCCTGGGCCCTGAGTGATGCGTTCCTTCAATTCACCCCCTCCACCCTCCCCAGGGCTGCCTGCCTCCCGGCACCCGGGCCTGGATGCCAGGTCCCCTCAGATGACTTGCTGGGGAGGTCTTTCTCAGGGGACCCCTTTTCTTACCTATCATGTGACCTTTATTAGGGGCCCCCATCTGTCTGTATGCAACAAAACACGGAATGCCAGGACCCTCCTGGCACTTCTGTGTGTCAGTGGCGGGGTGGGCAGGGCTGGCAGGGGCGATGTCTTGATCCTTGCCAGCACCCCTGGGCTCAGGCTTCTGCGCAGACACCACCCAGAGGAAACACGCCCAGTGGTGTCTGTGCCGCCCTCCTGCCCCACTATCACCAGAGCTCCTCCAGAGACTGGGATGGGCCAGCCTCATGTCCGTGGGCTTGCACCCGGCCCAGGGCAGGGCACAGAGGCAGCGCCAGCGAGGACGTGTCTTTGCTGGCTCTGTTCACTCGGAGACACCAGGGCTCCTCTGTCGTTCTAGGCTGAGCATGAGGGAAGGGGGTTTCCGCTCCAGAGGCCCCAGGCGTGGGATAGGCAAAGTCAAGCATCACCCACCTCTGTGGGAGGGAGGCTGTGCTGGCTCTGCTCCCAGCACCCACACGGGCAGGCTGACCTTCACTCCCGGCTCCCTGTACCCAAGGGAAGCAGGCTGTTCCGCCTCTGCCTGTGAAAAGGACCCATCCAGGTAGCAGGTCAAGCCTTCAGTCCACAAACATTCACTGAGCCCCACTTCCTCCAGGCACAGGTGGAGGGGTGGAACCCACCCTCAGGGGGTTCACAGTCTGTCAGAGGGCGTGCAACAGGTGCCACGTAATTAAAACAATGACATAATGGAACCACGGATTGGGTGCTTACCACGTGCCAGGAGCTGTTCCCACACTTCACCTGCATGAACTCGTTTAATCCTCACCACAGCCCTACAGAGCAGGTAGTGTTATTATCCCATTTGATGGGTGAGGACACTGAGGCACAGATCAGATAAGTTACCCAAGGTCTCTGGCCAATAAGCTCTGGGGCCGGAATTTGAGTCCAGGCAGCCTTAATCATCACATATCTCCATGCACAGGGCTTTACAGTTTATAAAGCACTTTTGGGTACGCTGATCCTCTGCATCCTCTTGACAAATCTGTATGTTTCTCGTGTAATCCACAGTTTTGGGGAAAAAGTGCTGTTCTCCTATGTTCTAATTCATTAAAGACGATTAATATGTGCACGTGATAAAATAAAGAGGGGACCAATGTCTCTTTCTCGATGAGTCCCTCCAGCTCTGCTCCCCAGGGGCACCAGTGTTACACTCCCTGTGGATCTTCCAGAGACATTCTATGCTTATATTCTCATGTGTTTATATTCCGGATAATTCTCCTTTTCAAAACATCACCCAGTGGTCGGATCTCACGTGGTGCAGTGCTTTGATTGGCACTTCTCTCTTGGGAGTGCTCTTGTCGGTCACGTGGATCTGCCCATCCTCCAACAGGGAGAATCTTAGAAGGTGTGTCTCTGCCGGATTTGGCCCCATTGCGATTGGTTCATCTGTCCTGAGGGTAGGGTTCTTTCTTTTGGTCTGTAGGGCTGCTTTTTTACTCTTCCCCTCTGTGATCCAAGTTGTTCTTTGCTTTGCTGTGTGCCTTTCTTCTGATGAATTGGAAGGCCCATTGTCTGCTGGCAGTGAGTGGGTTGGTGTTATCATCCCCTATCTGGTGAGGAAACAGCTCAGAGAGGGGAAGTGACTTGCCTGTGGTGGCTGGGCCTGGGCGGGGTGAGTGGGGACCCAGCTCAGCCATGTGCCCCAGGCTCCGGTCAGCTCCTCTTCTACAAAGCCTGGAGCCAAGCAGCAGGATACACACCCCCGGAAGGTGGGGGTAGAGGGGGTGGGTTAGGCAGCCAGGAGGGATCTGGAGGCGCCCCAGGGCGTTGCATCTTGGAAGAGTTGGGTTTACACCTGTGTGAGTAGGGTGGCAAGGAGTTTGGGGGGAGGTTTGTGAGTCAGGGCCTAGAGCCACCTGGCAGTGTGTGTGGGAGGGACAGGCCTGGGGAGGCATTTGGAGGTGCCTGCAGATGAGAAGGTGAGAGGTGATGGGGTTGGACCTGCCGTGCACCAGGGAAAGAGGGAAGAGGTGAGCTGTTCGAGGAGGCCTAGGAGACGGCTTGGTGAGTGAGGGCATGAGGCGGAGGTGGAGGCCCAGAGATGCTCGATTTGTAGTCTGGCACTAGGAGCGGATTGGGGGTGTGGGGAGGTGGGGGGTATTGCTATAGGTGATGGAAAGCTCCAGGTTGGGAGCCTGAGAGGCAAGGCTGGAGGCACACATCCAAGAGAGACAGGGGCAGATGTGTCAGGAGGTCGGAGAGGGCTGCCTCCTCCAGGGAGAGAGGTGGGAAGAGGACTGGGCTGAGAACGTGGGGTCAGGATGAGGACGCGCCCCTCTGTAGCGGCCTCACTCTGCCTGGGTCCTGCGCTGGAGGCGTTCCCGCAGATTACTCAGTGGGAGCTTGGTGGGCACCTGGCTGCAGAGGACCAGTCACCTGCAGGACACAAAGACAGGGGCTCTCAGTCGCCTGCGGCTTTCCCAGTGGTCTGAGCTGCCCACCCCCGCCCCCTCTGCCTTTCCTGCCCAAGCCCACAAAGGTGGCCCTTCTTCAGCCACGTTTACTCCCTACAAACAGGCTGCCATTGGCCTCGATGGCTGGTGAGTTTCCAGTGCTCTGTCCGGCCCTTCTTCCTCTTGCACCCTGAAGACGTCCTAAGCCAGGCTCCCCACGGTGCATCCCCAGCACAGGGAGAAGGGCTGTGGTGATGGTAACCCCAGCCCAGTCACCATCCCTCACAAACACACACATTTTGCAAAGTACCGATCAGATGGAGGCAGCATTACTATTCCCTTCTCCCAGAGGCAGAAACAACTTACAGAGGGGCAGTGAATGCCCAGGCCTGCTGAGCCGAGCTGGCTTACCCTAAGCTGGGGGTGAGGGATGCTGGAGCCACATGAGGGGCCCAGGAAGCTGAGCCCCACCCTGGGCTGCCAGGGACTCCTTCCTGCTCTCCTTCCTGGAGCCCTGGGCCCTGGGTCCCAGAGGGGCAGACCTGTGGGTGGGGCCAGCTGGGTGGAGTCAGGAGCCCGGTGCCCCACTCTCACCTGTTCTGACAGGGCCTGGGCCCAGCTGCTGATCCCCATGATCCCTACTCGGACCCCTGCCTGGCCTTGTCCACCCCACAGAGCCCCACATCTTCACCAGCCTCATCTTGAATTCCTCCCCTCCACACCCTCTGTTCTATCCCATGGGTCCCCTCACTGAGGCCTGGACTCACCCTGCACTTTTGCACTTCTGCGTCTTCACTCTAGAACGCCCTCCTGGAACCTCTGCCTCCCTCAACCCTCCCTCCCTTCAAGGCTCTGCCCGAACCCCTCCTCCAGGCAGCCTTCCCTGACCTGCCCCTCTCCTCAGAACTCCTGCAGCCCATGTGCCCTTTCAGAGGGGAACACAGCGAGGGTGGGAGTGGTACAGGGCATGGTGCTTCCCCGAGAGACCGACAGGTCCCTAAACCAGCAGCTCGGTGTTCACGCCTCTGGGTTGTGGCCTCGAGATTCTCCCTGAGCCGCACTGCCGCTGTCCTCAGGATGAAGCTCAGACCTCCTCGGCTGTGTCTCATCGTTGGGCTCAGCCTCACCTCCAGTATTTCTCCATGTCCTCATTTCTTTCCTTACTAAAAAAGAAATCACATCGAGGATGTATTTTGTAAGTCCTCTTAAGTCCTTTTTGGATCGAGGTGGGTGTAATAGATAAAGGAAGGAAGGAAGATTGGCCTTGGTGTTTGGATCTAGAAAATGGGGAGTACTGTCCTCCCTGAGCCCCCAGCTCTCCTGCCCAGGGCTTCTCGGGAGCAGGGCTCCCCTTCGTTACGTCTTGGGTGGGGCGGCTCCTGGCCCCTCCTCAAGCCTGGGGCTGGAGCCCAGAAGTCATGTCAGCGCCCCAGCTTTGTGAAGGGAAGAGAAGCTGCGCCTGGCGCCCCACGGTGGGCGAGGTTCGGGGGTGGGAGTGCAGGCTGAAGCTCTGGTCCCCGCACTCAGAAGTCCTCCCGGACCCCGTGCCGTCACACGCGGACCTGCCGCGGGGACCTGCTACACCGAGGCTGATGTGGTCAGCGTGCTGTTAACAGGGTCACCCCCAGGGCTGGATTCTCCCTTTTCGGGGGCTGAGTCTTGGTGACGTTGTGAAGAGTTGGTCCCCTCTTCTCTTGCAGGATTGAGTCAGCATTTCAGGGGCAGCAGGGTCTGGAGGCCCAGCACCCTGTCTCGGCTTGGCCCTAACCAGTTGGGTGACTCGGACAAGCCATTTGGCATCTCTGGGCTCTAGTCCCCTCATCTGTGAAGTGGGGGTAATAACCCTGCCTGTAAGATTGGAGGGCTCCGTGGGAAAGCCCTTTGCTCAGTACCTGGCCCTGGAAAGGCACCTGATAGGGACCTTCTGCCCTCAGTCTGCTCCTTGGGACAATAAGGAGGTTGGACCCAGGATCCTGAAGGAGGCCTGGGGGTGCCATGCCAGCCCCCTCCCCACCACCTTCTCAACGGGCCTCTCTATCTGGGTCTCTGTCCATCTCGCTCTCTGCCCTGGATGCACCGAGCGGCAGGGCCTGTGAACAGCCGGCCAGCCCCTCAAGTCCCATTGTCCAGAAGAGCTCAGACTCCAATTGTCTCATGGGCAAAGCCCCTGAGCTGGTGGCCTGACGTCTTTTTATAAACAGTCCATGGGAAATCGTTCTCCTTGGCTTTCTTTATTTTAAGGACAATTTTTTTTTTCCCTGGCTCTCTCCTTGGCTTCTTTTTTTTTTTTTTTTTTATAATTTTATTTATTTATTTTTTCCCCCAAAGCCCCAGTAGATAGTTGTATGTCATAGCTGCACATCCTTCTAGTTGCTGTACGTGGGACGCGGCCTCAGCATGGCCGGAGAAGCAGTGCCTCGGTGCGTGCCTGGGATCCGAACCCGGGCCGCCAGCAGTGGAGCGCACACACTTAACTGCTAAGCCACAGGGCCAGCCCTCCTTGGCTTCTTAAAGTGGGACCTGGGTCTGCTCTCTGATCCCAGTGTCCAGCTTCCATGAAGTTGGACCTGCAGACAGGCCTGCCACCTGGGCCCATGGCCTGCCTGTTTCTTGACTTAACCAGGACAACTTGTTCATTTCGCAAACACTGTCTGTGTACCAGTCTCCGTGCTGGGTGCTGGGCATTCAGAAGGCAACCAGCCAAGACCTTGGAGTCTGAGTCCACACATGCGAGCCTGTGTTGTAGGCAAACAGAATGCTTTGCACACACAGGGACAAATGTTTTTCTAGTATTTGTTGTAACCAATAAATTTCCCACCTTTTCCAAAGGGTTACTGGTCACAGCAGCTCTTGGTCATTCAGTTTCTTCTCAACCAATGGACGCTAAAATGAGAACAACTGTCTTATGATACCCCAGGGGCATTTGTGTGTGTGTGTTAAGTGGGACCCTCATTCCTGAGAAGGTCGGGGTCTGCTGATGTAGTTCAGTTTCCCCAACTTCCAGCGGACGCCATGGACTGTGTGGGGAGCCGGGAGTCACTGTCACCGGGAGGCCCCAGGTGGGTTGACCCGTCATATCCCTCCTCTCCTCTGAGCCAGGACTCACCAAGGAGCCAGCGCTGTGGACGTTGGCGTCTAAGAAGCCCCCAGCCCCAGCTAACGGGACCTGGGACGTTGGCCACGACAAAGGCCGGATGGCGGGCTTGTCTCTCAGCTGGGCGGTGCCCAGCGTCCTGGTGAAGGACGTGCCCGACTTTGAACAGCTCTTGCCGGAGCTGGAGGCCGGTACTGCCCCTTCCTCCTGCGCTGCCTCACCCGGCAGGGGCCCTGTCCGCAGGGGCCTGGGCCCGGGGACCCTGCCCCGATGGTGCTCACAGTCCGGAAGAGGGCAGGACTCACTTTTTGAGAACCTACTAAGTACACTTTGTGTCATTCCCTCCTCACCACAGCCGTGGGCCTGAGTGTCTTTCTTACCCCATTTCACCAATGAGGAAACTGAAGCTTGGAGTGGGAAGGGACCCACCAGGGTCTCAGAGCCTGTGACTGGGAGATTCAAACCCACGTCTGTGCCTGAGAAAGCCAAGTCTTTGCCCACTGTCCAGGAAAGGGCAGCAGGTCCTGAGGGACACAGGAGAGGCACACACAGAGGGTCCAGATCCTCCAGAGGGAGATGGACTCATTTCATCCTCCCAACCACAATCTGAGGATGGTACTGAATTGTCCCCATCCTACAGATGAGGAAACCATAGCACGGAGAGGTTAAGTGACTTGCCCAAGGTCACACAGCTAGCAAATGGCAGAACTAGGAGTTCTGCTCTAAACCATTTAGTCTGCTCTCCTGCTTGGTGACCTAAATGTCACAGTTGCAATAACAGGAAAGCACAGGGTGCCACAGACACATGTAATGGTGGGGAGGGGGCGAGTTAGAGCAGCATCTAAGTGAGACTCGAAAGGAGGGGTTGGCCAGGCAAAGAGAGGGGGAAGATGAGTGTACAGGCAGAGGGTACAGCATGTGCAAATGTCCTGGAGTTGAGGGGTGGAGCTGGAGGCCCCCGTGGCTGTAACACAGTGGTCGAGGGCAGAGATGAGCTTGGGGAAGCTGGGAGGGTTGGGCAGGTGGCCTGGAAAACTGTGGGAGGGAGAGATGGTGCCGCTGGGGGGCGACCCCTCTTTTTCAGCGTTCACTGCTGCTCTGAACTCTGGTCCAGTGTTTATGGCACCTAGCTGGGAGGGGACTGGCTGAAGAGGTAGGAGGCTAGGAGGAGAGATGATGATGGTCGAGGCCAGAGTGGGGACAATGGGGGTGGGCAAGGGTTGGGGAGACGAGGAGGATGCCCCTTTCAGCACTGGAGACCACACAGGGCGTGCAGGACAGGGACTGGATCTGCGCTGAGCCCTGGAGGTCCAGGCTTGGGGCTCTGGAACCGTGGCAGCCTCCCTGCAGCCACATGGGGGCACCAGAGAGCCGCCTCTACCATGGGGCACTGACCCCCGGGGTCCCCGCCCCGCAGCCAGCGCCCAGGCCGGGAAGGGCATTGTTATCTGGCCGGCCCTGGAGGGCATCGCTTCATCCTCGCCTTCCTGCCCAGGGAGGTAGGTCCTGCTGTGTCCCCACAGGACAGGCGAGGTGATCCAGGCTCGGGAGGGGAAGGGACTCGTCCCAGGACACACAGCGGGTAAACGGGGAGCCGGGCCTTCGGACTGGGCTGTCTCTGGACGGCGCTGGCCGGAGTGGGGGTTGGTGGTGTGTGTGTGGCTGAGCCTTGGGCTGGAGGCCGGGACTTGGGCTCTGGCTCTGCCCTGGCCAGGACGCCGGTCCCTTCCACTCTGGTCAGTTCAGGGGATAGAGGGCTCGGGAAATGGTGGTTATGGACACAGCTGCTGCTGCTGTTAATAATACCCACGTGTCACTGTTATCGAGGGAGACAAGGTACAGACACCTGTCCCCTGGTGGGGGGGGGGCACAGTGGACCTTCCAGAGGGGCCAGAGAGGTGGAAAGAGCTTGGGGAGCCTGACAGGCCTCGGGTCCATCCTGCCACTTCCTGGGGATGGTCCTTGGGCAAGTCACTTCTCCACTCTGAACCTCAGGCTCCTCATCTCCACTCTACCCATTTCAGGGACAGTGAGGGAGCATGGGCTGAGGGCCTGGCCCCCTGCTGGCTCCTGGTAGGGGCTTGACCAGTGCTGGTTCTGAGGGGTGGGGGGCAGTGCGGATGGGGGGGTCGGGGGGGGGGGTGTGGTCTGTGGACTGTGAGGTAGAGAGGGGCTTGGCTGCCGGCCCTAAAGGTGACGTTGAGAGGGTGGGCTGGAGGGGTGGGGGGGCTTGCCAGTCCGGGGGCTCCCGGGCAGCTGCCCAGTGGGCGGGGCCGTGCTGCGGCTTCTCTTGCAGCGCTGAAGCAAGCGCGCACGCGCGACCCCAGCCCCTGGGCCCACTTCTGCCGCTCGGGGCCGGGCGGGCGCTGACGTACCTGCCGCTGCCCTGCACGCTGCCCTTCGAGTAGCCTACCTCCGCAGCCGAAGGTGAGGCCCGGCCCGGGCGCCTGGGGGGGGCGTGGCTGCCGCCCGGGCGTGGGGAGACCGGTGCCCGCGGCAGAGAGGGCGGCTGGCACACTGGACGGGCAGAGCCGGGCAGGTCCCACTCTTCCTGGGGCTGCTGCCCCTGGTCTGGTGGGGTCTGCTGGTCTCCTCCGCAAAACAGGACTGATGGGGAGGTGGTGTAGCAGCAGCGATCAGGCAGGGGCCTCTGGGGCAGCGCCCTGGCCCCTCCCGTGTCTCTAGGACCTTTGGCCCACTGCCCCACCTGCCAGAGCCTCGGAGAACACGTGCTGTTTCTGAGGACAACTCTAGGGGCTGGTCTGGCTCAGATTTGCTGTGTGGCCTGGCCCAGGTCTCTTGACCTCTCTGGGCCTCAGATTCCTTTTCTATAAAACAAGGTCCTGCCAGGGCAGACTGGCTGTGGTTAAGCCCTCACTAACTGTTTGACTCTGCTGATTAATGGATCACTGCCTTGTTTGCTCATTCATTCCACCAGTAGTTACTGAGGGCCTATGAGGAGGCACGCCCTGGCTGGGGGCCAGGGAGGCAGCACTGACCCAGACCCAGTCCCTGGCCTGTGGAGCCTCACAGCCCACAAATCATCACACATTCACCTGTGCAATCACAGCTCTACCCAGAGATACCTAGAGAGGTCTACACTGGCTGTGAACTGGGACGGCTCACGCTAGGGGCTATCTGGTCAGGGAAGGCCGCCTAGAGGAGGTAACTTTTGAGCTGTAATCTGAAGGAAGGATAAGAGTCCACTAGGCAAAGAGGGAGGGGAAAAGCATTCCCGATGGACGGAACAGCATGTGCAAATGTCCTGGAGCAGAAGGCAGAAGGGAGTAAGGCTCATTTGAGGAGGAGAAAGGGAGGCCAGTGCGGCTGGAGCCCAAAGGTGGAGAAAAGCTGTACGACGTGGGGCTGGGGAGGCTGCAGGGCTAGACCTGCAGAGCTCTGTAGCCATGAGAGGAGTGTGGTCTTATCCTGACAGTGGTGGGAAGGCAGCAAAGGGTTTCAGCAGGGAAGTCACGGGAAGATCTGTATTTTAAAAAATTCTGTATTGCCCAGAAGAAGGTCTATGACACTGAGCCACAGGTCTCTGTCTTACTCCGTGTTGAGTTAATCTGGGTCACCGTGCTGTTTAAATTGCTGGTGACCCAAAGCAGGGAGAGAGCTTTCTACTGGCACAGCTTCTCCTCTCGCTAAGCTGTTGGACTGAAACCACAAGTTGAAATCAAAAAGGATAAATGCAAATTCTAGCCTTTTCGGTTACAAAAAACAAAACAAAACAAAAAAAACCTCCATGTCTGAGCACTGATGGGGAGGCCTGCCTAGACCACAGGGAAATTCATACTTGGTACTTTCTGTAATCCACATACTCAACATTTAGGTTGCAATAACAGAGGCAGAAGGTCCAGAACAAGGGAGGTGACGGTCCAGCCTGTGTTTTGCTCATCACACTACACTCTGTGGACTGTCTGCCCAGTTTGAGGCCCTAGTTTAGAGGCTCCTCTAAGGACACTGGTGGTAGGTGAGGCCCTGCAGCATCCAGTGAGTCTGAGATGGTGCCCAGCCAGGTGCTTTCTCCGCCATAGTTGGATGACCTGGCCCTCTGCTGACCCTGCAGGGCCCACGTGGGGAGCACAGGAGGGTTTTGAGCAATAACGGGCTACAGTCAGATGTTTGTTTTGGGAAGGTCACTGGCTGCTGAGAGGAGGGTGGATGAAGGGGTGTGAGTCAGGAGCAGGGGCTGGTCTGGGGATGAGAGAGGAAGGGGTGAAGATGGGGAGGAGGTTAGGAACTGCAGGTGAGCTGATTGTCCTCATTTGGCAGGTGAGGCCCAGAGAGGTTCCCTGACTCGCCCAGGTCACACAGCTGATGAGCAGGGGAGCTGGGCTGCACCCCGAGCCAGCCTGACCCAAGGTCCTGCCTTTTCCACCCCTGGGCTTCCTACTCGTGCCCTAGGGAGTCAACCCAAAGGGCTTGGCTGCCTCCACCACCTTCAGAGTTCATCATCCGTTGTTCCCTGGCCCCTCGTGCCTCTGCAGGTGCCCCATGGTCCAACCTGCTCTGCGGTGGAGCCAATACCTCTGGGCGCTTCTTACCCCTCATTGCACTTCCTTTAGGCCTGGTGCCTGGGGGGCAGGGACCCCCGGCTCCGCTCTGGGCCCGTGGGGAGGGTGGGCCCGGCTGGGCCGCACGCTTGGGCTTAGCCAGATGAAGCCGTTGCTGCCCCTTCCTCCAGGCTGGCGGCGTGGCTGCCCGATGTGCTGGCCGACTTGCGATGGATGCAGGATGTGCTCAGGAGCTTGGCTCTCGAAGTCTATTCGAGAATGAAGTACCAGCTCCTCGGGCTGCTGAGGTGAGGTGGGCAGATCGGCCTGGGGTGGGGCAGGAGTGGCTGTGCTGGGTGGGGGCAGGCACCACCTGTTTTCCTGGACCCTGGGTGGGCAGTCCACACCATCCATGCTCCTCTGCCCATCTACCCGTGCGGCCCCCAGCCCATGTGTTTGGTCTCCACTGTGGACCAGACCCATGCGGGGCCTGGATGTAGGAGCTGACCAGTCATGCTGGCTCCACTGGGGGCAGTCACTGTTCCCCTCTCCCAGAGAAGCCTGAGCTTGCAGAGGACAAGCGGATCTCCCTGCTCTGCCAGCTCCCTGCCAGGCCTTCTGCCATCTCTCCAGACGTCCCCATATTCCCCGGGGGGGGGGGGTCTGGGTTAGGGCTGCCCGTCTCTCCCCACTCCTGCCTTCCCTACTAGCCGGAGACCAGGCAGGCCGCCCCCACCTACTCAACGTCCATTTGTTTAGCAGGGAAGTCAGAGCAGTGCTCCCAGGGAGTGGCCATCCCCGAGGCCTTCCTGCCACTCCCAGCTCTGCCAGAATAGGGGCTGCAGGTCCTTCCTCAGGGCAGGATTAGGGAGAAGCGTGACCCAGGGCTCACTGTGTGCCAGGGCTACCCCCACATGGCTTCACCCTGCCCTTCACCCAACCCCAGCCTCTGAAAACTTGCACTCTGACTTCTGCTTCCCCCACAGCCTGCCACACACCAGCCGCCTCCCCCTCCCCTGGGGCAGCTCCTCCTGTGGGCCTGGCCAAGAAGCCCAGACCCGCCTGTGGGGCCTGACAGGCACCAAGCTGGGCCAGCCTACTGACTGGCCTCCCCTGGCCCTATCTTGGCCCTCGTCCTCTGTGCCCACATCTGCCCCCAGTCCTTGAGTGCTGACTCGTCTTCCGAAGCTCAGAGCCCAGCCCTGGAGGACCGAGAGGCAGCCTCCCTTTCTTTCTCTCAGATGCTTGTCCCAGCCACGTGGGTGGGTGGCCCTCAGGAGCCAGCTAGAGGAGGCCCCACTAGCCCCTCTGGAGCCCCTGCTCCTTGGAGCCACCCCCCTGGGGCCCGGATACTTCTTTTTTGGGAGAGGCCCAGCCTGTCGGCATGTCCCTGGGTCACTGTGTGCTCAGGGCACCCTGCCCATGTCTCATCAGATGAGAAAGGAAGGCAAGAGGTGAGACACACATCTTGATTCAGAATTTCTATAGGGGGGCACTTGGGGACAGCATCTGCTGAGAAGAGGGGTTTGGACGCTGTTGTAGAGCTGTTTGTTTGCAGAGCACTTTGCAGTAGAGCTGTTTGCAGAGCACCTTACAGAAGATGGAGAGAATGCCATATGCTCATATCAGAGATCAGGGGAGCTGATGGAAATGGAAATGATGGGGTGTGCCTCCTCTAGATCCTTTCTCTGTCCTGCACTAGCCCTCGGGGGTGACCCTCATGGCCTGCCTCACCCCAGAAACCTTGATCTCTGACTTCCTATTAGCTCCATCCAGTGGGAACCCATGGCAGGAGATAGGAGGGTGGGAGAAGAGAGAGGGATTAAGATCTTTTCAGAATCCCAGCTGTATGTGCTGCTGATGGGTGTTCAAAGGCCCCTGGCTGCCACCACCACAGCCCCCCTCCTTCCTTGGGAAGGTTGATGGTGTAGCAGTGGCTGTCCCCCTTCCTAGTCCCCTCCCTCTCTCAGGCGGAGGATGCTCCGACACCAGACCTCCTCTGGCCTCGCCTGGGAGCCGCTGCTCTTCCTGTCCTCAGAACAGAACCCACGCTGCACCCCTGGAGACGCCGAGCCCAGGCAGGGGTGAGAGGGTGGAGAGATGGACAGATGAGTGAGAGAAAAAGGGAGCAAAGGAATAAAAGAGACGTGAATAAAAGAGATAATGAATCATTCATTCATTTACTTGGTTTATACTTAATGAGTTATAGGCTCTGGGGCCACAGCTGTGAACAAAATGGTGGGGGTGCGGGAGCAGAACAGCACACAGGAAAATGTAAAAATCACATCATCCCAAGGAGTGGTGGTGCTGTGAAGAGACCAAAAGCGGGTGAGGACAGCAGCAGGGCTGGATGGGAGCAGCATTGGCCCATGTGGGCCCAGAGTCCCCTCTGGGGGTGATATTTGAGGTCAGACCTGAGGTGAGAGGCAAAGAGCTGGGGGAAGAGTTTTGCAAGCAGAGGGGACAGCAAGTGCAAAGGCCCTGAGACGAGAATGAAGTTGATGTATTCAGGAAACAGGAAGCAGCTGGCATGGCTGCAGCCACGTGACAGAGGGGCACTGGGAGCCTGGGGCGGTTGGGGGTGGGCAGAGGCTGGGTCTCCAAGGTGCAGTCAGTGTGAGGAGGAGTCTGGATTTGGGTGGTCGTTGGAGGGTTGAGAGCCGGGAAGCCAAAAGGTGGAGAAGAGCGCGTGAGTGGAGTGCAGGAGGGCCTGGGGATGGCGGCGGCAGGTGGTAGTGGTGGTGTGTTGAAAAAGGGGGAGCAGAGGGACAGAGATTGAGGACATGCAGGAGGCTCCCCGCCTCCCCACCCATCTCCAGGGTCCACTGGGGCTGAGCTGGCGTCTGCCCCTCTTGCTGTCACTGGGTGGGGGAGGCATAGATACTGTCCCCTGCAGCAGGAAGGGGGCTGTTCTACCTGAGTCAGGTGAGCCTCTCTGTGCAGAGCTGGGATGTTCTGTCCCTACTCCCAGCTGCTGGGTTTGGGATTTCCTTCTGCAGCAGGGAGGGGAGGCCTGGCTACCTGGGTCTCCAGGTTAAGGATCTAGAGGCTCAGGAGGCCTCTGAGAATATTCTAGCTCCCCTGTCCTTTGTCCCTTATCACCGACACAGGCCTCTATTCCCATGGGCACTCAAGCCTCCTTTTATTGCCTTCTCTCTCATCAGTTTTTGGGGCTTGCCCTGGGGCCGTCTTGGTCCCCATTGCTTTGTTTTGTGTCTTAGATGGCGAAAGGTAACTGGCCACTCCCCCTTCCTCTCCATCCTCCTCCTTCACCAAGCATCATGTTGTTAAATGTTTCTGGTTTACTTGGTTGAATGTCTCAATTGCTTGTAATACTCTGCTCTGAAAAATTCTCTTCAGTCATTATTATTTGTGGCTCGTGCTTCAAGGTCATCTGCTTACAACTTGATAGTTGCAGGGACTATTCACAAGTATCATTCACCATACTTCACAGTTTATAAGCACTTTCCCAGCTTCTCTCTTATGTAACTCTTAGGCATTTTCTCATGCGGCTTTCAAGTCCAACAGCCTGTGGCTTTCCCCACTGATCCCAGCTCTGCACTCTGGACCTGTAAACCCTGCCTGCTCCCTCTGCCTGGAGACAGCCTGGCAGGGATAGAAAGGTGATGATCTGGTCCCTCTGAGGCTTCTTTTCTCCACAGTGAACAGCCTGTGCCTTATAACCACCCCTAGGGACATCCTCAAGCCAGACATGCTGCTTGGTAAGCTCCAGCCCCTTATCCCTTGTTTGTCCACATCCTTCTAGAACATGGGATCCAGCACTGGACCTAAATTGCCTTTCACCTCCCACCTCCTGGTTACTGCCTCTATTAATATAACCCCAGATTGAGCGAGCTTGACCTGAGTAATCCCTGTGGATTTAACTGAGCCATGTCTACCAACAGCGTTGTGCTCTTCCTTGAGCCTGGAGATGGCTCAGCTGACAAAGTATACAGCCCAGGAGCTGATCCAGGTGAGATTCCCTGATTGTTGCCTATATATCCTCCTGACACAGAGGTCTGAGGTCTTGCAGAGTGGAGGAGGGATCCTGGGCTCTGAATTCAGGTCGACCCGGGTTTGAGTCCCATCTCTGCCACTCAGTGTTGATGTGGCCCAGGGACATCCTCTCGCCTCTCAGAGCCTCAGTTTCCCTCTGTGTAAGATGGAGACGATAACACATACCTCATGGAATATTTACTTGAGAAAAGTAAATGCTCCTTGCAGACTATATCAAATGGAAGGGATTACTGCTCAGAAAGGGGGAGCAGGGAGTGAAAGGGCATTAACTACACTGCTGCCCTGTGTTAGGCACCAGACTAGAGGACTGCTGGGCCTCCTTTGAGCCTCACACTGCGCCAGGGTGGGAGACAGTCCAGACAAAATCCAGCTGCGATTGGAGCCCGGACCTGTGTGATGTCAGAGCCCTCTCTGGACCCTGTGCTGTGGCCTCCCATCACGTGTGCTAAAGTCGTCGGTCCACCACCCTCCTCTTTCTCCCAGTGTCCCAGCCGAGGACCTCTCTTGGGTCCTGGAGCCCTGGTGCACCCATGGCTCCTATTCTTGAGCCACGTTCCTGGGCTGACCACAAGCTCCCCAGCCTGGCTTTCTGAGTGCCAGTTGTCAACTGGCACATCAATCTGGGGTTACAACTGGGTGTGTCCTGGTGCCTGAGGCAGATCCCTGCCCCAAGGAGCTCACATGTCTCTATTGCTATTTCTGTGGAGGTAATAGGGAGTCTAACCTTCACAAGTGCACATCACTTTACAGTTTACAAAGCCCATCATCTCACTTAATTCTCATAGCAGCCCTGGGAGACAGGCATTATTCTCCCCATTTTATGGGTGAGGAAACTGAGGCACAGAGAGGTTATGTTCATTGGCAAGTGGTAGAGCTGGAAATGCCCAAGCTTGTGCTCCAGGCAGCAGAAAGATCCCTAGACCATCACAGCTTCATTCTGCACCTGCTCTATGGTGCTGGGCAAGTACTTTCCTCGATCAATTCCTCATTTCCAGGTCTTTAAAATCAGGGGTTGGACTAGCTGGTTTCTAAGGGGCCTCCAGCTCAGCTCTTAGTCCATAATTAATACCACCATGGTCAGAGGGAGAAGAGATGATTCCAGGAGGGGATTAGCCACAGAGGAATGGGTTTCTGAACTGGGTCTTTATGGAAGCCTAGAATTTGTGTTGGCATAAAGTCATTCCAGGAGGGGAGACTGCAGGTGCAAAAGCAGTCTTGGGGGATGGTCCATGCTAAGTGAAACTGACAAGGAATCTGAGGCCAGAGAGGTGAAGTGCCTTGTCCCAGGTCCCATAGTCAGTTGTGGTGGAGTCAGCATTCAAGCCCAAGTCAAGCTGTGGTTCCATCCTGTCTGCACACTAGGCTCCTAACCCTAACCCTGCTGGGTAGAAATGCTGATACTCAGGACTCTTCTGCAGAGCTTCTGATGTAATTGATCTTGACCTAGACCTGTCTAGGTCTGGCCTGTCTGGGCAGGAGTGTCGTTGGAGCCTGTAGGTCCTGGGCATTGGTATCCTCATGGGCCACTCTGTGGGTGTAACCACATGCCTGAGCCAGTACCCTGTGCCTCAGGCTTGCTTAATGTCACCTGTGGCAAGCAGGCTGGTATGCGCCCATCTGGGGCTGGGGTCACGTGATGCTAGTGGGGTGACCTCTGCCCCAGCGCTAAATCCTGGCTACATGAGGCATCCCCAGGCAGATACCTCCACCCTTCTGAGTTTTGCATACCATCCATAAATCTGATCATGTACACTAACTAGATATTTGGTGATGTTAAGGAATAAATCATTACTTTTTGTTTGTGTTAATGTATTGGGAATATGTTTTCAAATAGTTCTTTAGAGATCTATACTGAAATATTTATGAATGAAATGATGTAGTACATGAGATTTGCTTCAAAATAATCCGGGTGGGGAGAGGTGGGTGAGAGTTGATGAAACACGAGTTGATAACAGTTGACACTGAGTGATGAGCACGTAGAAGTTTATTATACTCTCTCTAATTTTGTATATGTTTGACATTTCCATAATAAACGAGTACTTAACTTAAAAGTTTAATAGTGCATCAAATAGGAAAATACGCATCAAGATAGAACATAAAACAAAGCAAAACCAGGGCCAACGCGAGTTATAGCCAGCCAGAGTCCCAGATTCAGAGGGCTGTAGGACCTGGTGAGATGTGCACATTCAGAACCGCGGACAGCGACCTGCCAGCAGGCAGTAGGATCTGGTGAGCTGTGAGTGTTCAGCACCGCGGACAGCGACCGGCGACGCAGAGGATTTCCCTCAGATTACTCAGGAAGTCTGTTCAGGACAGAAAGCCATCCAGCCTCTTACATATACACCTCCACAGATGGGCGTTCACTACCCACAGGGCAGACCAGTCCTGCCTGGACAGTTTTTGCTCATAAGAAGCTTCTGTTTTCTGCTCCTTAAGGACACCTTTGTCAAAAATCAATTGCTCATATATGTGTGTGTGTCTATTTCTGTGCTCTCTATCCTGTTCCATTTATCCATATGTCTATGCTTATGCCAAACCCACACTGTCTTGATTTATAGCTTTAAGGTAAATAGCTTGATACAGCAAGTCTTGAAATCAGGTGGCGTGAGCCTCCCAACTTTGCTATTCTTTTTCAAAATTGTTTTTGAAAAAGACAAGGTTCTAGGCTCTTTGCTTTTCCATATAGATTTTAGAACTAGCTTATTAATTTCTACAAAAAAGCCCATTGGGGTTTTGCTTGGGATTGCATAGACTCTATAGATGTTGAGGAGAATGGGTATCTTAACAA
The DNA here is from genome assembly GCF_057802395.1 of Ceratotherium simum simum. Classification (NCBI taxonomy): domain Eukaryota; kingdom Metazoa; phylum Chordata; class Mammalia; order Perissodactyla; family Rhinocerotidae; genus Ceratotherium; species Ceratotherium simum. The sequence goes on from NC_141924.1 coordinate 6,397,637, forward strand.
CGTTGAATCTTCCAATCCATAAACATAGTATATGTCTCCACTTCTTTAGATTTTCTTTAATTTCTCCCATCAATGTTTTATAGCTTTTGTTACACAAACCTTGCACGTATTTTCTTAGATTTATTCCTAGGCATTTAATGATTTTTGATGCTATTGCCAATGGTATCTTAAAAATTTCAATTTCCAATTGTTTGTTGCTAGTATGTAGAAATAGAATTGATTTTTGTTTGTGGGCCTTGTATCCTGTGATCTTGCTAAACTCACTTATTAATTCTATGGCTTTTTTTGTAGAGTTCTCAGGATTTTCTACGTTAACAGAGGTTTCTTTTAGGTTGTTATTCTGAAAAAATTTAAACCTATGGAAAAGTTACAAGAAGTAACACAACTTTGGTAGGCAGAATAACATGCCCCCGCCCAAGACGTCCATGTCCTAATCCCTAGAACTTGTGGGTATCTTATGTCACATGTCAAAGGGAATTAAAATTGCAGATGGAATTAAGGTTGCTAATCAGCTGACCGTAAAATAGATTATCCTGGATAACTGGGTGAGCCCAATATAATTACAAGGGTCCTTGAAAGTGGGAGAAGGAGGCAGAAGAAGAGTCACTGTCAGAGGAATATGATGTGAGAAAAACTAGATTGGCTATTGCTGACTTTGAAGATGGAGGAAGGGCCACAAGCCGAGGAAAGTGGGCAGCCTCTAGAAGCTGGAAAAGGCGGGGAAATGGATTCACCCCTAGAGCCTCTAGAAAGGAATGCAGCTTTGCCGGCATCTTGATTTTAGCTCAGTGACACCCACATTAGACCTCTGACCTATAGAACTGTAAGATAATAAATTCGTGTTGTTTTAAGACACCGAGTTTGTGGTGATTTGTTACAGCAGAAATAGAAAACTAATACAACAATGAACATATACCATCACCTACCTTCACCAATTGTGGCTTTTGCCACATTTTCTTCCTCTTTCAATGTATCTATACACATGCACTCACATTAGTGTTATAATTGTGGTTCTTTGTAGAACCATTTGAAAGTAAGTTGCAGCCATCACGTTCTACACCCCCAAATACTCCAGCATGTACCTCCTAAAAAAAAGAACATTCTTTTACATAACCACAATACAGTTTTAAAATTCATGAAACTTAAAATTAACACAGTATTACCAAGTAATATAGAGTCCATATTCATATGTTGCAAATTGTCCCAGTAATGCCCTTTCTGGCTTTTCATGATCCAGTATCGAATCCAGAGTTGTACATTGCATTTATTTGTTAAATATCTTTAGTCTCCTTTAATCTAAAACAGTTCTTTCAGCTTTTTGTTTTGTTTTGTTTTCCATGACATTTACATTTTTGTAGAGTACAGGTCAGACAGGTCTGCTGTTTTATAAATTGTCCCTTGGCTTGGGTTTTGTATTTTCTCCTCATTATTCAATTCAGGATATGAATTTTTGGTAGGAAAACCACATAAGTGATTCTGTGTCCTTCTCGGTACATCACCTCAGGAGGCACAAGGTGTCAGCTGGCCACCAACTGAGTTGGTGGTGGGAGAGAGGGTCGTCTTGGCTGATTCATCCACCAAATGTGCTGAGGTGCTGCCAGTCCAGGACAGAGATGACAGCGATGGCTATGATCATGGCCCACTCTGAGATGCCATGAGGTGTGAGCATCAGACCTGATCCTCTTCTCGCTGGCACCTAGGTCCCATGGTCGCTGGGTGAGGGCAAGGAGAGAGGTTGGGCAGGGCTGCAACACTAGAGGACAGAGGAGTGGGCAGTCAAGACCTTGTCCTGGCAAGATGGCAGGAGGTGGGACTACTTGTGAGCTGAAGCTCCAAGCCCTCAGCACATGCTCCATTGCCCCATCAGACTTCACTTATAAAGCACAAGTTCAAAGACAAAATTATTAAGAATTTCAAGATGGTAACCACAGAGCATTAATCCCCAAGTGCAGGGCCCTTCTGAGAACAGGGCCCTCCTTGACTCTCCAGATACATGCCCATGAAACAGGCCCTCCATCTTTATCTCTCTCTCTCATCTCTATCTATCTATCCTATGTCTATGTCATCATGTAACAATCTCTGAGAGCAAGATATAATGTTTCCAACACTCTGGAGGGTAGTTGTGTCTGGTCCCACTCAACCCCTCTGTCTGCCCCAAATTAAGCACTTTTCTGACCTCTATCACCATAGATTAGTTTTGTTTGTCTTTGAACTGTATATGAATGGAAGCATACAATGTAGTGCCTTTTGTGTTTGGCTTCTTTTGTTCATCATGTGACTGTGAAATTCACCTATGTTGTTGCACATATCAGTAATTCTTTTTTATGGTTGTGTAGTAAGTATTCCATTGCATGAATATATCACAATTTATCCAGTCTACCGTTGATGGACATTTGAGCTGTTTCCAGTTTTTGACTAATATGCGCAAACTGTTCCTGATTTGGCCTTTCAATCTAGCTCCTGTGTCCTTTTGACCTATTCCCATCATTTTTTTTTTTTTTTAGCATTTTCTTATTTTTTTGCCAAACACGATGTTCTAGGCTCATCTTGTACTTTCTTTGCCCCGCCCTGGAATTGGCCTTTTCTCCAAGAAACGCTGGTTCCTTCCAGTGGGGAAGTATTTAGAAACCAAGGTCTGGGCACTGGGTGTGCTAGTATTACAGGAATACCAGTGCCTAAAGGCCTTTTAAGTGAAGATAGGAAACAGATATTTTTAAAAATAATAAATTCATGTCAATACCTCAGATTCCAGTCCAATCCCACAGGGTTCTTCCTTGCATTCTCCCATAGTGAGGACCCTCATCTGGAATATCAGCACATTCATTCATTTGCTCGATTCCTCCAGGCTTTGGCTGTCTTTGTGCCATGACCTCAGTGTTCTTAATAACGTCTCGGGTGCTTGGAACGTCCTCTTTTTTTTTTGTAAAGATATCCACAAGCCTCTGGAGTTGGGGTCAATTGCTCTCTGTCCTCTCTCTGTCCACCGTGTAGACACGGCCCATGCCTCTCCGCCCATGTGTGTGTCTCCCTTGCCAGACTGCGAGTGTCTCAGTCTAGCGCAAGAAGGAGAGAGAGCAAGTAGGTCCTGTCCACCTGCTCTGCTTCCGTCTCTTGCTGGTGCAGTTCTCTCCACCCATCCTCCCGGCTATAGCACCTAGGCTAGAGATTCCCTTTGCACAGTCGAGGACACGGAGCCTTAGAAAATCAGACCAGGACTCTATTACTTTTATCTTATCTTTGTTTCCCCAGTCCCAGGCACGTAGTCGGTGCTTAATATACGTTTGTTAAGTGAATGATTGGATGAGGATTTGTACTAAAACCTCTTTAGAATTTGGCTGTACTCAAATTGTAGTCTGGACAAGAAATACCTTATTAAATGCAGATTTGGGGGCACTATCTGAGAGAGTCTGTCTCTTGAGGTCTGGGATTGGTCCTAGAATCTGTAATTAACACCCCCCTTCTCCCGCAGGATATTACGAAGCATATTCATAGCACCTATTGCTACCTGAAATTATCTTGGTTATTCACAAATGTAAGCTTTTCCTGATATATCTTGGGCACCTGGACCAGTGCCTGGTACCGATCAGATGCTCCCTAAATATTTGTTGAATGAAGGAATGCATCTTTAAGGTCACTTCTAGCTGGGGCATTTCACGAGTCTGGGTTGAGCGCTTGCTGAATAACGGAATCAATGGTCTGGTGGATGAACGGGTGATGGAGAGGATGTGGGATGCGGACCGAGGACTGAGAGGAGCAGGGCGGGCAGCGGTCTCCAGCGGTCCTCGTGGGGCCGGGGCGGCCCGGAGGCCCCACGACCTCGCGTCCGCGGAGGGCAGCGGCGCGCGTCGGGCGGGGCCGTGACGTCACACCTGCGGAGCGCAGCCCGCACGCCGGCTGGGGCGCGGCGGCTCTGTGACCTCACGTCCGCGGAGGGCCTGCGCCAGCGCCGGCCGGGGCGGGGCGCGGGCCGGGCGGCGCCGTGACGTCACGCCCGCGGAGCGCAGCCGCCGCGCCGGGCGGCGCCGTGACGTCACGCCTGCGGAGCGCCGCGCGGCGGCTGGGGCGGCGGGCAGGGCGCGTGCGGGCGCGGGCGCGGGCGCGGGCGCGGGGCCGGGCGGCGGCGGCGGCGGCATGGCGGAGAGCGAGGCCGAGACCCCCAGCACCCCGGGCGAGTTCGAGAGCAAGTACTTCGAGTTCCACGGCGTGCGGCTGCCGCCCTTCTGCCGCGGGAAGATGGAGGAGATCGCCAACTTCCCGGTGCGGCCCAGCGACGTGTGGATCGTCACCTACCCCAAGTCCGGTGAGCCCCGCGCGGACCCCGCCCGCCTCTACGGCGCGCCCGCGTAGACGCTGCGCCCGCGGCGGGGGTTTCCCGTCGGGGGCGGGGAGGGCGGGGGCGCGGCGGCGAGGACAAGGGCGACCACGGCGCCCCCGCCCATTCGGTGCCCTGAACCCGACAGGGCGGGGCGGGGGATCGTCGGCCCGCATTGGGGAAACCAAAGCCAGAGATCTTGGGAGGTGGGCCCCGGTCTCCACGCTGGACGGCGTCCCTGGGAGATGGAGCCTGTTTGGCTGGAGCTGCCCAGGGCCGCCACCTCTGCCTGCTTCCCCACCCATTACCCGGCTGGCTGTGTGACCTTGCACAGTCACTTAATCTCTCTGTTTCTGGACCCGGTTCAGCCTTTGATGAGTGCAGAGTCGTGGTGATCATCTGGGAATGGGGGATAAAACGGGCGTCAGGGCTGTGTACGTCCCTTTCCTGCGTGGGCTCCGGGGGCGGGGGGAGGTGTTTGAGACTAGCCGTGCCCAGAGTGCGTGCTGGGTGTGTTCCCTTGTTTCAGGGTCTCCTCCATCACCCAGGTGTCAGGCAGGGCCCTGGGACATTCACGTTTCCCAGCCTTAACTGACGTCGTTTTCCTCACCACCATGTAAGGTGGAGATGGTCATCCCCCTTTTACAGTCTAGGCACTGAGGCTCAGAGAGGGGAAGTGGCTTGCCCAAGGTCACACAGCTGATGAGTGGCAGAGCTGGGATTTAAAGCCAGGCGAGTCTGCATGCAGGACTTGATGTAAGAGATTTTCATGTAGCGCCTTTTCTGAGGTTTGCAGGGAAAAGAGGCAGCTGTCCTGTTCTTTTAACATTTCTGGGGGTTTCCCTTGTTGCCACGGTACTGGAGAGGGAGGGAGATGCCTGAATCCAGGCTGTGCCCTGCGTTTGCAACCTGGTGTAGGAGGTGGCCGGCCTTGAGGTCATGTTGGACCAGCAGGGGGCAGCTTGCTGGAAGAGCTGCAGGCTTGACTGTCATAGCTGTGCAGAGTCCCAGACGTCCGGGGGGTAGGCCTGATCCTCTGGGGCAGGTTGGGGAAGGGGCTGTTAGTGGAGGGGTGGGGAGCCACGTTGGTGGGGGGAGCTTGGGGAGAAGTCTGGAGGTACTGCAGGGCTGTCCTTGGGAAGAGAGAGAGGAAGGAGATGTGCATGTATCACTTGCTGTGGCCCCACAGCCCCTCTCCCAAATCGTGGGGCCCTGTGGGTGTGGGGATTCAGAATTTTTCAGATTTTAGAGCCATAGATACCATACATGCTGTAGGACCCCCAGCGGCGTGTGGGGCTGTACTTTGGACCCCCACATTGAGTGGAGTCAATAAAAACTAAAAATAGCCTCATGTCGGTTTAGGACAGGGTTTGCCTCCAAATAAATTGTGAAAAACTTGATTTGGGAAGCTCATTAGGATTTTGGAGTCACAGGTGAGGGATTGTGGTTCTGTGTCACCGCCTCCAGTTTGCATGAGGGGATGGAGGGTGAGAAGGTAAGTAGCTGGAGGGGTGGGGGGCACAGGCCCCAAGGCTCACTTGGAAAGCTGGGTGCTAGGGCTGTGTGGAGTGCTTTAGAGGGGCTGCCTCCGGGGCCTGGTGGGGTTCTGTGGGCTCCTTTCTGGGCACCTTGATGGGGAATGAGATGTTAGCCGAAGGAAAATTTCTAGATAACCAGAACTCACATCTTGTTTGTAACTCGCATGCTTCAAGACAAATAAAATCATACTCTGGACTTTTTAACAAAGAGGGCAGACATGTGGCTCTTTCCCTTGGTGACGGGAAACCCCGTGGTGGCCTGGAGACCATGTGTGAGGTCCCTTCACCCAGAACCCTGGACAGCCACCTTTTTGAAACTTAAAATTCCCCACAGCCGTGGCAGCCTGTCCAGGCTCTCTCGGTTTCTCCGTCTGCCCCCTGCCTGCTCCTTTTACCTTTTCCACCTGAGGGCTGGGCAGCCTGAGGCCTGCCGTGTTAGAACTGCGTGTGAGCGAGGAGCAGATAGCACAGACAGCCACCACCATGCTCTGTGCTTTGTGGCTCCCAGGGCCCCGTGTGTCCGTCATCACAGCACAGTCTCCCCAGAGCTCCATGAGGCAGGTCAGAGTTGGGCTCCCATTTCACAGGTGGGGACGTGGAGGCTCTGGGAGGGTAAGTGGCCTGCCCAAGCTCAGGGGGCTGGAACAAGGCTGACTTGAGCTGACGGTGAGCCTGGGAGTAAAGCAGAAACAGAGGCGTGGGTTTTGTGTGGGCCAGTATTTTCTGTTTCTTTTTTGCTTTCTTCCTGGTGTTCAACCTGTCTCAGTCGCTCCTTCTCATCCATTCCATGGGATGGTGACAGGGCACGTGAGAAGTGTTCCCAGGAAAGATGGCCTGCACTAGCTCTAACCAGTGCTGCTGAGGGTTTCACCCTCCCCACCCCGCTGTCTGTAAAGGTCAGTACACGAAATGACCAGGGGACTGAAGAATTGGTCCCAAAAATCTGCCCTAAAGATGTTCCCTCAACCGGAGAAAAACGGCCGTGGGAGACGTCTGCAGTGGCAGCTGGCAGGGCAGGAAGAGCAGGTCTGGGGTCAGGATCTGGGTGCTCAGAGTCGCTGCCCTTCGTGATCCGAGCCTCCGTTTCCCCTGCTGTGAAATCCACAGCTTAACTGCGCAGTCGCTGAGGTGGCTCCGGCCGGCGTTCTTTGAGGGGCTGTTACTTTGAACACGGGCCTGTCACAGTTTGGGGTGTGACCTGGAGTGGTTAAGAGGCCGCTAATGGAGTCGTGTGTGCCAGGTGCTCTGCTGTGTTAATCCTCGAGGGACTCGTGCCTCTTTTTGGAGGCTCAGAGAAGGCAGGAACTTGCTTGGAGTCACACAGCTGCTGAGGGATAGGGGCTAGGTCTAGTCAGGTCCCCTCGTCCACGGCCAGCCTCTCCCCTGCCCCTCAGGTGCCCTGCTCCTTTGGAAGGTCATGAGGGCAGCCAGACTAAGGCCCCAAGGAGGAGAGGGGATCCCGCCTTCTTTCTGTGTGCTTTGTCACACTCGGAGCCTCAGGCCACTTTGGGATTTTAAGGTTTTTGTGACTGCTGTGAGCCCTCTGCACATGGCCTCCAGGTGGCCCAGTTCACATTCTCTGACCCCTTTCTTCCTGTCTTTGCCCTCACCCACCAGGAGTGAGTCTGGAGGAGGCACCAGTGCTTAGAGGTTAAGAGCCTGGCTTTGGAGCGGGAAGTCCTGGGTTTGAATGTGGCTTCGCTGGCTGGGTGGCCCTGGGCAAATGACATAACCCTCTGAGCTGAGCAGGGGTTTCTGCAGGGGTAGGAGAGACCACCTCACTGCCTTGATGGGCGGCTGTGCAGATAAGTAAGGTGATGGGCGAGGGCCCCTCCCTGTTCCAGATGCATGGTAAGCACAAGAAAGGTCGTGTTATTATGCCAGCTCTCACTCCCCGAGCACCTGTTGTGCCCAGACGCTTTCCTAGGTGCTAGGAGTGCAGAGAGAAGCCCCATCTGGTGCCTGTCCTCAGTGTGCTCTCAGTCTGCTGGGGGACAGGCAGCTCTGGGTTTGGGGGAGTAGCCAGGACTAGCAGAGGCCCCCTTCCTGCCAAGCAGGGAAACCATGGGGCCCCTCGGGCTTCCAGGGCCCAAGTCTAGGAGATGGTAATGAACTTGCAGGTGGTCGGAGCCAGAAGGGTCTGCAAGGTCCCTTGTCCACCCCTGCCCCCTCTGATGGGGAGCTGGGGTTTACAGGATTGCGGATTTCTGGTGGTAAGGCAGTAATAATTAGATCCTGCTTTTTTCCGCAGCACTCCACTGCTCTAGGATTTTTTTTGTGTTTCTGACATTTGAGCTCAGAGGACAAGACTGTGCTGTCCAGTGCAGTAGCCTCCGGCCACATGTGGCTATTGAAATGCAGTGAACTGGAATGAAGTAAAGTTAGGAATTGAGTTCCCCAGGAGCACTCGCCATGCTTCAAGTGCTCAGTAGCCGCGTCTCGTGGCTGCCGTATTGGACAGCATGGGTGTGGAATATTTCCATCATTGTCGGAGGGTCTGTGGGACGGTGCCAGTTCAAACTGGGATCCAGATGCTGGGAGCCCATTGTGCCTTCTGAGGAGGACCCTTCTGTTTGTTGCTTGTTCACAATCATTCATTCTTACAGCCTGTTTGGTCCCGGGATTGTTGTCGTGTTGAGTCTGGTTGTCTGGGGAAGCGTCCTGTAGCTGTCCACTGCTATGATGGTCACTGCTGCCGTCGGTTTTGCTAACGGGGTGATGGTCCCAGAAGTCACGGAGCATCGGCTTTGGGATATCCTCCTTGGCTTGTCCAGAGCGCCCACTTCCTGGTTTTATTTTCCTTTTGGTTCTGGCCAGTCCTGAAGTGCATCACATTCTCTTCTCAGTGACTGGGAGGGAGGAAGGGAATCACAGCCAGGGGAGTGAGCGCATGTGGGCCCCAGTTCTAGCCCTGTCACCGTGTGACTTCACTGTGCTCATGAGAAATGAGAGGATTGGACCTGATGATTCATTTAAGTCTTAAATTTTAAGACGGCTTGGGGGTGGGGAGGCTGCGGGGAGACCCACAGGTCCCAGGTTCCACGGATGTCTTAGTTTTCTTTGTTTGTGCATGTCGCCATGCGGAGGAGAAGTGGGCATCAGGCGTGTTGTGAAAAGCTGTCCTCAGGAGCTTACAGTGACACTAGGAAGCCAGGCTCCTAATGCAGAAAGCTAACTGATAGGCCAGGGTGGTCATTCTCAGGGTCAGGTCTGGGGCCCAGGAGGGAGGGTTCAGAGGAGGATGATCACGGGAGGACTGCATGGAGGAGGGGGCTGGGACCTGGACATGAGGGCTGGAGGGGATTACTGATTACAGCTACTGTCCCACTCTCTGCCTTGCTTGAGCCTGAGAATAGCCCATTTTCTTGTGATTGTTTTTTGGAGATAGAAAAAGGCCCAGTGAGGGGCAAGGGTGGTATCAGCATTTGAGTGTACAGTTTTTACAGTGGACAGTGGAGATGAACACGCCCCAGGAAGAGTTGGAGGAGAGACGGTGGGGATGGGAGCCAACATTTACCCAGCGTCTGTGCTGTGCCAGATGCTTCCCACATTTTCCATACAGTTATCTCGTTTTATTTTCCCACAGCCTGGGGAGGAGACTGTTCATGGCTTCAATACACAGGTTAGGAAGCAGGCGGCAAGATTTTGAGGGACTTGTCACCCACCCTGAGCTCACATTTGTTCCAAGATCAGTGTGACTGTCCCTCCCTCCCAGCTACACCACCCAGGGTGACAAGTGCTTTCTAGCACAGTGGTTAGTGATGCCTCCCAGGAAAGCTTACGAAGGCCTGAGAACTGTAACGGGAGGTTTTGTTCAGGATATCTGTCAGGGTCCTCTTTCCTCCTCCCCTTTCCTTCCTCTCCTCCTCCCTCCTCCCTCCTTCCCTTTGTTCTTCTTCCATCTGTTTGCACATAATCAGGAGGCCTTGGAATTGGGGAAGGGGGTGGCAGATCCCAGTTCCTGGGTTGGCTAGGGGAGCGTTTCTCCTCGTCACTGCCTGGGGCTTGGAGAGAAAGCCTCAAGTAGAACCCCCAGGGTTCTGGAGAAAGAAAGGAGCAGGGGCCTCTGGGAGCAGTGTCTTTCTGACCCCAGTGGAATAGGAAGAGACCCCGAGTCCCCTTCTGAGCTCCAGGGTCTCATTCTGGGTTCCTCATTTCTCATTCCTCCCAGACAGTGACGACTTCTCCTGCCTCCCCTGCCACGTGCACTTTGTCACTTGCTTCTGTGGACTCATTGCCCAGTAAGCTCTCAGCTCTGTTGCCCCTTCTCAGCCCCTGCTGCAGTCTTGGGATTCTTCCTCTCTCATGTGGAGTGTCCCATGGCCTCCCCCCTGGGCTCACCTTTCACTCTGCAGCTGAAGTGACCTCTTGGAGACACACATCTGACCCTGGTCACTCCCTCATTAACCTCTTTGCTGACTTCCCATTGCCTTCAGGCAACCTTAAACTCTGCAGCCTGTCCTCCTGTGATCTGGATTTCACCTGTCCTGCCTCCTTACTCACCAGCCACATGGGACTGTCTGGACACTCCAGGCTCTTTCTTGCCTCCAGTCTTTCACTGCCTCTGTCTCTTCCCCTTCTCTCCCTTCTGCTGCTTTCCCTCCCCTCCGATTACCTGATGAGGACTTCCCGTCTTCAGAATTCCTCTCGTCTGTTCACTGTGGGACTAACCCTCCTTCCTGGCGTCCCTCCTCAAATCTTTCAGCACTTTAGAGATGTCATTCCACTGTCTTCTGGCTTGCATAGTTTCTGATGACGTCAGCTGTGATTCTTTGGTCCTCTGTGGAATGAGTCTTTTTTCCCTCTGGCTGCCTTCAGGATTTTCTCTTTTAATTTTCAGCGCTTTGGATATGATGTGTCTAGGTATATATTTTTTTTCATTGAGGGGATGCTTTTCCTGCTTGGGGTTCTTTGAGCTTCTTAGATCTGTGGTTTGATGCCTTTCATTGTTTTGGAAAAATTCTCAGCCATTATTGCTTCATATATTTCTTCTGTCCCATTGTCTCTCTCTTCTTCTTTTGGGATTCTGATTACGTATGTGTTAGATTGTTTGATGTTATCTTGTAGCTCTTGGATGTTCTATTTTTTCACCCTTTTTTCTCTTTGAGTTTTAACTTGGATAATTTTTGTTGACCAATCTTCAGGTTAACTGATTCTTTCTTCCACTGTGTCACTTCTACTGATGAGCCCATTGAAAGCATTCTGCATTTGTTATGTGTTTTTATTTTTCCTCTAGCATTTCCATTTCTCTGCTGAAATATCCATCTGTTCAGGCATGTTGTCCATCTTTTCCATGAAATCCTTTAACATATTAATCAGACTTATTTTAAATTCTCTGAGTCTGATTCTGTTGATTGTTTTGTCTCTTGACAGTGGATAATTTTTTTTATTGCCTTTCTTATGAGTACTGTTGCATTCATTTTGACTGAATGCTGAACACAGTGTTCCAAAATTATTTTTGCTTGGAAATGGGCCTGCCTTTTCCTGCCAGGCCATTAGTGTAGAATGGTGAGTCAGTCTGGTGGGAGTTGGGCTGTCTCTCCAGCCTGCCACCCACTGGTCTTTCTTGTGAGGACAAGTCTAGGTCTGCAGTGAAGAGTCTGTTTGGTGCTGACTCTCTCCTTGAGCCTCTGGCTCTGCAAGCCCATAGTCAGCCTTTGCAACTTGTGAAAATTCTACCTGAATTCTTCTTTCCCACCTGCATGGTGCCTGGCTTCTCTTCCTCCTGGGCCCTGTCCCTCTGGAAGCACCCATCTGCCTGGATTTCAGCCTCTTGGCTGCCTGGCAGCTTCAGCTCCCTGATGGGCTTGAGGCAAGTGAGGCTGTTGTAGTTTATCCAGCCTTTCCCTGTTAGTGTGGGAGCCGTGCTCTCTCCATCACTGGAGGAAGTGGCACTTCTCCTGGTGTCTTGACAGTCAGGTGAGGCAGTGGGCATGTCTTCAGCTTGTGGAGTGATGGACAGTGTGATGGAGTGATGGACAGTGTGATGCTCTGCTGTTAGCAGGGAGCAGGGACCCGGCATGGGCTTCTGGAGTGCATTAGGATGAGTGAAGGGGCCATCAGGAGGTGGAAGCCTCCCTAAAGCATGCTTTGCAGACTTACTGGAGTTTCCTGGAAGCTAAACAAGTCATTTCCAGGGATGCCGGAGAGCCGGGGAGACCCTGGCTTGGGCTTTGTGTGTGCTCTCTGGCCTACGGATGGCTCTCATGAGGCTCAGCTCAGCCTGGAATGAGCTGGGTCTCCTGGCACTCCCCCCACCAACGGTGGGAGGACAGTGGACTGGGTGGTCGCAGACTGCTTGAGTCCACATTTGTCCTTCTCAGGATGGACCAGAAGGTGAGAGGGTTTCCCGACTCTGTGCCGGGTGCCTGGGGGTATCCTGTCCCCCTTATGGCTCCTCTGCGAGAGAGGCCCTTTTCGGGTAAGGAACTGAGGCCCACAGAGAAGCTGGCCCAGGTGCTGGCAGTAGAGCCCATGTGGGCCTGACTGCAGGGGCGTCTCCCTGGTGTGCCTCCTTCCGATGGGCCGGGCCGGTGCTGGGTGGGCCAGCCCTGAGGTCACGCGTCCACCACCATGGTCAGCACCACGGTCAGCACCACGGTCAGCACCATGCCACCGCTGATGCCTTCAGTGGCCAGACACAACATGCAGAGCATCCTTTGGGTCATGGCGTTTGATCCGTGTGCGGTCCTCGCCTTACAGATGAGGCCGACTGAGAGCGGCTGAGTCTCACTTGGCGTCCAGGCGTCAGGAGGTGGCTGAGCCAGGATTTCAGTCGTGGCCTCTCATAGCTGCTGTCCATGTGGTCTTGCTGTCAGTTGTTCTGCCTCTCCTCTGGGAGAGGGGCGAGGCCTGGCTTGTGAGTGGGCGTGCTCAGGTCCTGGAGACCCAGAAGTGAGGGTCAGCGTGGAGAAGTGAGGTGGGAGGGGTCTCAGGAGGCAGGGGAGGAGGAAGCCAGGAATGGGCACCTCCATGGGGCCCTCGACAGATGGCGTGAACACAGCTCAGGGGGCTCCCTTGAGGGGCGGGAGGCCAGTGCTCACTCACCACCCACTGTCCCTTAGCGGTCGAGTGTGCTTGGGGCCAGGTGAGAAGCAGACACAGCTGTGTGAGGTGAGGAGCCTTGTGTAGGGGCTATCCACTGAGCCGCAGGTGACCCCAGCGTGGCAGAGGCGTATGGGTGGTACTGACCGTCTGCTGAGGAGGGGCAGCTTATAGAGACCAAGCCTGAATCTGGGTGTTGGGGAGGGCACTCGCCCGTTCTAAGTCCCCGTGTCCTGCTCTTTCAGGTGGGCTGACCTGCTGTCTTGCAGGGCTGTGGGGGGACTGAACGTGATCATGTGCGTGTCACACCATGCTTGGGCCCCATACATTGTTAGCCCTTATTTTCATTGTCCCCTGTTTCATTTCAGCTCCATCGGGAGCATTCTGTGCCTCTTGCTTTGTGGGAGACCACCCGGACTCAGCGCCTTATAACAATAATTGTTACTGTAGCCCTGTGTCTGCTGTCACTGATCTCGGCTAAACCCACTTGTGTGTCTGTGGGTCGACTGGGGGCTCTGCTCTAGGCTGGGCTTGGCCGCGGCAGCTCTGCTTCAGCTGTCTCTTTTCCTTGTCCTGGGACCAGCAGGCTAGCCTGGGAGTGTCCCTCTTTCGGCGATGGTAGAAGCACAAAAGAGCAAGCAGAGACACGCGAGACTCTGTGCTCTTCCTCCCTGCACTGGCCACAGCATGGTACTTCGTTGTGCCCAGAATCACAGAGACAGGCGCTGTCTTCTTACGGGAAGGGCTTTGAAATCATGTGGCAAAGAGCGTGGATGGGGCCAGGTGGAGGGCTGGGGTCCCTGATGCTGAACACCGAGCCCCCTCCCCAGACACCCTACAGCTCGCTGGCTTATCTTCCTGTCCTTGAAGTCCTAGGTCAAATGCTCCTTTATCAGAAGAGCTGTCCCTGGCTTTCCTGGGCCCTCATGGAAGATGGGACCTCTCCCTCCTGGGGGAGCCACACACTCTGCCTGATGGGCCAGCAGCCTCTTGCTAGGGCATTGTCCGCAGGGCCCTGAGTGTGTGTCCACGTCTGTGGTCCCAGGAACCCTGGAGCTCAAGGCCCAGGAGAATTTCACCCCGAGAGAACTGAGGGCTGAGGACGTGGTGACTGTTTCAGGCCCCCCAGAGTCGCGGCAGAGCTGGGCTGGGAATCTGGGCCCCAGGTTCTTGGGGCCTCACCAGACAGGGCCTGTGGCAAGCCTGGTTGTGGGGCCAGCTGTGCCTCAGCCACTTGAAATGGTCCCCTCAGTAGGAGGTGATGACCCTCAGTGACAAGTCTGTGTCCAGCAGGGGCCCAGAGCTGGGGGCGTGTGGCTGCAGCGCAGGCCACGCTCATTTCCCAGGGTCCAGGCCTGTGGGTGGGGGCGGGTCCCAGCTGCTGCTGTCTCTCTCCCGCCCGTGCTCCACCCCAGCTGGGAGGTGGGGGGTTAGGGGTAGAGCTTTAGCCTGGGAGTGAGGACACGTGGCTTGTGGCCTTGGTTTTGCTGTCCATTTGCTTTGTGACCCATGTGTGTGGTGTGTGTGTGTCTGTGTGTGCAGTGTGTGTGCGTATGGAGTATGTACGGTACATGTGTGTGGTGTGTATGGTACCTGTGTGTGTTGTGTGTATGGTTCATGTGTGTTTTGTGTATATATGTGTATGGTGGTGTGTGTGTGGTGTATGTATGGTACATGTGTGGTGTGTGTACGGTACATGTGTGGTGTGTGTTTATGTGTGGTGTGTGTATATGTGTGTTGTGTGTGTGTGTGTGTGTATTGTACATGTGTGTGGTGTGTGTGTGCAAGCACTCCAGTCCTGAATCAGACAACGTTTTGGGTCCGGATTCTGGGCCCTCTGGCGTGGGTGGCAGGGGGTGGGCAGTTAGTCTCTGAGCCCACTTCTTTGCGTGTGGAGGGTGATGGTGGTAGCCGCCTAGGGGCTTGTGAGAATCAAATGAGGACGTGGCCACATGAGCTCCTGTGACAGTGCCTAGGACACTAAGTGCAGTACTTGGCTGTCACAGGGTGGCTACTGGGCGCCTTGGTATGGGCTTCTTGTCTTGGTTCCCTGTCCATCTGCAGCCATGTGACTATGACTGCACCTCTCCTCTGAGCTCCATGTCCTCTGCATATCATGGGGACTATCTTGAGAACTGAGACAGCACATGTGACGTTTCCTAGGATGGGGGACAGGTGCTTCACGAGAGTCGCTCATCTTTGCTCTTTCCTTTCCGAGGCGAGTGTCCTGGAGGCCTTCTCAGCGTCTGTTGGGAGAGTGAGTCCCACCCCTGGCCTGGATTGTCGGCCACCTCTGTTGGGTTACAGCTTCAAATGCTCAGCTGTTGCTGTTGCTGAGGGAGCTGGGCAGGTCCTGGCTGTGACTCGGTGATGTCTTGTGACTCTAGAATGCCTGTGAGCACATTGATTGAGTGGGGCAGATTGAACACAGGTGCTCACCTCTGCTTCCTCTTACAACCTCACTACATGACGATCAAGGAGAAAGCTGAACCCCTAGAGGAGGAGAGACGGTGACTGTGGGTTGGAGATGCCAGCTGAGTTTTGGAAGATCAGGCGTGGTGGCTAAGCATTGACCAACTTAGCAGGTAGAGAACCTGCATGCCTGCAGACGGGGAGGGCAGCAGGTGCACGAGCCAGTTCCAGCTGCAGAGCTCCAGGAATCGGATGCACCTGGCACCTCAGAGGGTGGCATCTGTGATGGGGGAGATTGAAAACAGGAGGCTGTTGCAAAGACAGGTTTCTTGGGGAAGTTGATCCAGAGAGGCTGTGGATTTGGGGATGTGGAGCACAGCTGTAGGCTGGGATGCAGTGCCATGTCAGAAACCGGAATCCCATGAAAACTGCACATTTGAGAGGGAGGTTCCCAGCCCCCTCCCCTGCTTGGCTCCCGGGATGCCTGTGGTCCCCCAGGGCAGAGAGTGGAGGCATCTTCTCTGGAGGAATTGACCCCAAAGAAAAGGCCTATAAATATTTGCATATGTGCATCTCCCATCTCAGCTGAGAGGGCACCCAGGCTGGGCTGCTTTCATAGACACCCAGAGCCCTGCAGTCGGCAAGCCTTGCCCCCCCCCACAGATGGCTGCATCCGGTGGCTCCTTCTTACTTGTGGATGGACTCAAGGTTAGCAGTTCTTAAAGTCTCCAACTTGAAGGACAGAGACCTGTAAAAACAAAACAAAACAAAAAGCAGAAGGAGGTTGGAGGAATCAAAGGCAACGTACAGAGCAGAAGAAAACGTGACGAAACAAAGCACCGCCCACACTCCCAACCCTGTAGCATCCTCGGAGAGTTGAGACAGATGCGCTTCACTCTGGAAAGCATCCTCACCGGAAAGGAGCAAGGAGGGATCATGAGGAACTCTGGGGATTAAAAATGTGCCAGCTGAAATTTTTAAAACTTGGTTACGAGATTTGGATGGCCAAGCAGAGGCAATATCCCAGGAAGTAGAATAAAAATCTTTTTGCAAAATTATGGCAAATAGGAGCAAAAAGATAAGAAAATTGAAAGATCTCAGAGTTCCAGAAAGAGAGAACGGAGAGTATGGAAGAGAGAAAATTAGGGAAGCCAGGATTTCCAGAACTCAAGGGCACGAGTTAAATTGAAGAACCCCCCCAACTGTCTGGCACAACGAACGTGTACAAGACCACGCTGAGGCACGTTACCGTGAAATGTCAAGACTGAGATAAAGAGAAGATCTCAGAGATTCCAGACATGAAAATGGGCCTCATTCAAAGGACAGGGACCAGGACCCCAGCGTTCTCGGCACAACGTTGGCTGCTAGAAGGGAGCGGTGCTTTCATAGTTCTGAGGGGAGGGTCTCCAGCGTGGAATTCTGTACCCAGCCCGACTGCCAGGCATGTGCGAGGGGGAGATAGATGCCTGTGGTCATGCGTGGTCTCAGAGGGTTCTCACACTGGGGGGGCAGCAGGAGGGTGAGCCCCACCAAGGCAGGAGAGGACACCAACGAGCCTGGAGCATGGTGCATCCAGCTGAGGGAGATCCTGGGAAGACAGTCGTGGGGGGCAGGGGCCCGTCCCCGAGAATCAGTGGAATTGAGAGAGCGCCCACACGGAGAGGGTCTGTTACAGAGTAGGGGGAAGAATTATTAATAGCAACACAGAAAGCTAAGCAAGCCAAGTTTTCCTCTAGGAGAAACAAAATCCAGTATCAGAAAGAGCGTGTAATCGCTACCTGGTGTACTTAAGTGAAACACTGGAGCCCTCAGTTAGCCTGGAGGCCGTGCCCTGCCTGCTCTGGGATGGGGAAGCTGGGTGGGGACTTGGAGGGCCCGCATCTTCCTTATCGAAAGTCAAGACCATCGGAAATGTACAGGTCGTAAAATAACTGTCTAAGCACATCAGAAATTTGGGGGTAGGAGAAGGATCAACCAGGCTTTGCTCTGGGGTGGGATTGGGGGGTGGGGAGGAGGACTGGGTTTTCTGTCTTATCATTATTATTATCTTTATCTCTTAGCATCTTAGAGTCCTTGACTTTTTAAACTAGGTGCATGTGTGGCTTTGGTAAATAATGAAAATGAAAGAATTCCAAAGGGTTCCAGCCCCAGGATCCTGGTGGTTGGGGCCCCGTTCCTATCGGTTCTGACCCTCGAGTGCTGGTTCCTTCTGTCCCCAGTTTTGGTGGGAATTTTGGTGGCTCCACCCCAGTGTTGGGCGGGGCTGGGCTCTGGATTCCTGGGGAGTTCTGCCCAGAACGCCAGGGGTTTCCTGCGTTTCCGAGAGGTCCCATGCCAGAAAGCATGGCCGCCGTGGCGGGAGCAGTGACCGGAAGGCCTCTCAGGAGTGACTCGCTGGTGCTGTCAGAAACGCGTCTGTAAGTGATGCACCCAGCTGACCTGAGGATGCAGCCTTGGAAGCCTGTGGCTTGTGTTGCTCCCTGCATGGCGGCCCTGCTCCGCCGGCCCCACTGAGTGTCTGGGTTGAGAGCGGGCCTCTCCTCTGCCTCTCCTTGGATTTGCTGGGAATTGGGCTGGCTTCCTGCTGCGGCCTTCCCCGCCACGCTTGCCTCCCCCGGAGGGTTCAGACTGCAGGAGGGGTGATGGGGGTCTGAGGCTCCACTTCCCCACCTGCTTTTGTACATCCTGTCCGGGTGACTACAGGACTGGAGGGGCTCCCATCCTAGCCTCGAGGCATCTCCAGTCTGCCATGCAGGTAGCACGATGAGCCCCATGCAAGGCCTCTCCCCTCTTCACTCCCCCTGCTCCCCTTGGCGTGTAGGGGAGGCCGTGTAGGGAAGTGGAGACTCGCAGACGTGGGTTCCCGCTGCAGACATAGCTCTCCCCAGCTCCGTGACCTTGGACTAATAACCTAAACTTGGGGCTTCCCTCTCCTTATAGGTACGGGGGGACTTATAAAGCCTCCCTCTGCCTGTGCAGGTGTCGCTGCAGGTGTCACCTGTTACCCGGGGTGTGGTTTCCACGGGAGGGCTCGCGTCCCGTGTTTGGATGATGGCTGCCCGGTGTGGCAGGAGGCTGTGGTGTCTTGTGTATGAGCAGTCTGGTCAGCGGTGCCATGGTGGCATTAGGAGCTCAGAATGATGCTTGCTTGTGTTGAGCCTCTGTGGCCTGAGTGGGTCACTTTGTGGCCCTGACCCCAGCAGCCCTGTGAAGCAGGGAGGGGCATCACCTCCGTTTTCTAGAAGGGGAGGCAGGGCCTCCTGGGGGCAGCCCTCAGTGCAGGCTTGTGGAATGAACAGAGGGGTGGGTGGTGGATACCCCTTGTGGTGGCCAGAGCAGCAGATCCTGAGCGAGGACTGTGACCTGGTAATCCCAGACCTCACCAGGTGGGAACATGGAGGCCTCTGTAGAAGGAACACAGAGCTGCATCCAGATCCTGGCCTTCACTTGCCTTTTCTGTGAAATGGGGTGATAGTCCTACCTTACAGGAGATGAGGTGGAAGTCTCTAGTAGCTTGGCTCTGGGCTCTGAGGAGTACCGCGGCCTTGGTGCTGAAGCTGACGGATGGGACAGATGTCCAGATGTGGATGGGAAGCCCTTGCACGGTCCCTGACGTGCAGAGTGGATGTGCATGCCCTCCTCCCTCGCCCCCACCTTCTGGCCCGGCTGCAGTGCCTGCCTGGCCTGGCTCCCATCAGAATAGCCACCAGGGAGCTGGGGAGGCGGGTTCTGGAGTGACTTGGAAGGAGCAACATATTCCGAAAGCACGGCCACCGCCACGGGAGCAGTGACCCGATGGCCTCTCAGGAGTGGCCTCTCAGGCGGCCACCCACACCACCTCAGGACGAGATGCAGCGGCTGTGAGCTCACAGGGGATGCTGGAGGGGGTCCCTGCTGTGGGAAGTGGGCACTGCTGCCACCTTAGGTGCTAGGGCCGAGGCCGCAGAGCAGGCTGTGTCCACTTCCTTAGTTACCAGTCTTTCTGGCAGAAAGCGTTGCTGAGGCCACTGGGTGATGAACAGAGGGGACTGCGGTGTGTCCTGGCTCAGGGAGGCGGCCCGCTGGGGAGACGTGTTTGCTGAGTTCCCACCGTGCTTCAGGCGCCGCTGGGTGTGGGCGCAGGTGCCTGGGCCATGACGCTGTGCCTCAGGGTTTTCTAGCCCCTGCAGGAGATAGGAAGTCAGGTGCTTGGCCTTCATGGGGTCCCAGCTGGGGAGGGAGCTCTGAGCAGGGTGCCTAGGGCGGGAAAGTCTCAGACGCGGGAGAGAGTGGACCTGGGTCAGGAGGATGCGGGGAGGGCTGCAGGTGAGAAACCAGGTGGTCACAGACCCTGGCATGCCAGACCAATCCCGTGTCCGTGGAGAAGAGGGAGTCGTTCAGGCCGCGTGTATGAAACTGTTAGAAATGTGGTGTGAGCGTGGTCGGCAGAACAACAGCCCCCGAGGTGTCCTCGTCCCCAGAATCTGAGTGTTTCCCCTCACGCAGCGAGGGAGAACTAAGGGGCCCTTCAGGCGGGAGATGGTCCTGGACTGTCTGGGTGAGCCTGGTGTGACCTCAGGGTCCCTAACAGGGGAGAGGGAGGCAGAAGAGGAGGCGGCTAGTGATGCAGTGTGACCAGAAGCTGGAAAAGGCGAGAGAACGCTTCTCCCCTGGAGCCTCCGGGAGGGAGCATGGTCTTGCCACGCCGTGGTTTTAGCCCCGTGACGCTGGTGTTGGCCCTCTGACCTCCAGCACTGTGGGATAATAATAACTGTGGATATTGGTGGATAATACCACCAAGCCGCTGAATTGGTGGTAATTTGTTACAGCAGCTGTAAGAACTGCCACATAACTGAGACACGCTCCCTGCCCTCACGAGCTGCCCCCGCGCAGCTCCCGGTCGTGCACAGCATGCCGAGTGCGGTAGGACAAGACGTGCAGGGACCCAGGCCGGGGAGGGCGCCTGACGAGACTGCGGGGCCAAAGAGCAAGTCCGAGTGGGCCAGGCAGTGGGGCCTGCTGAGGCCTTGGGCCACGGGGGTGCTGAGCTCGGGGGGTAGACGACCTGGCCGCAGCGCGGCGCACCGCGGAGGAGCTGGAGAGAGGAGGCTGGAGGCCGGCACGAGAGCCGCGGGCATGGCGGGTGTGGGGATGTTGGGCCGTGGCAGCCAGGGGAGTGGATGGAGGGGCAGAGTGGGCCCTGTGCTGACGTCTGGGGCACCTTAGGGTGGGGGCAGTGGGCGTGGAGGGGAGAGACCAGCAGGGAGAGGACTGGACGTAGTTGCACCTGGAGGAGCCTCTCCGAGCAGGGCTGTGTGACTGCAGAGCTGAGTTTGGTCCAGTTAAGGTGTTTAGAAGGGTGTCTGGCAGTGGGCAGTGACCGGGCATTGTAGTCATCATCATCTAGATGGTCTTTTTCTCTGATCCTTTGTCAGGTCTTGCCGGCCGGCTTTACGCCCTAGGAAGGCCGAGCTCCCTGCGCTTGCCCTGCGTCCCCCATTCCCGCCTTCCCTGGTGCTGGGCAGGCGCACATGTGCTCTCCTGTTGGTTCCACTGAAAGCTGGAGACGGGAAGGCCGAGAGTCGCTCCACCAGGAAATGGCCTTGGAGGGGCTGGAGAGAGGCGGCTGGGGGCAGGCCGGCGGGCCTGGCAGGTGGAAAGCTACCGTTTGGCTCTAACGAGGCTGGTCTTCCCGCATGGACATTAAATGGCGGTGAGGGTGGGGCTTGGGGAATCGATGTGTCCGTATTGATGGAAGACGATGTTAATGTGCAGAGAACGTCCGTCTGGGTCGTTGCCTGTGGGGCTGCAGGCTGGGAGTAGGGAGCACAAAAAATAGGTCCTGAGGACGTCACTGGGAGAGGCCCATTTTCGGAATGCTGCCCACAGTCCAGTTTCTAAGGTCACAGACCCCCCAGCGCAGCCGCCCCAGCTGCTGGGTGCACAGGCCTCACCGGCAGGAGCGGGTAGGCCACCTGGGCAGGAGCGCACACCGGCTCCCTGACCTTGGGCACAGTTAGGCCTCAGGAGCCTCATCTGTGAATGGGGTGATGGTCCCCACTTCAGGTTGGTGGGAGGGTCCTGTGGTGAATGGACAGAGCTCTTTCTGTTTGAATTGAAGAGCCGCCCGCCACACCACTTTCTTCCTTCGGGGCCTTGGCTCCAAAGCCGCCTCCTCTAGGAAGTAAGTCTTCCCTGATCAACGTATGCCCTTGTGATTACTCAACGCCCCGGGTGTGTTCATGCGTTCAGAAAATATGAATTGAGCACGGCCGTCTGCTGACTCTCCTGGTGCAGCAAAGAAAGGAACAGAACAGCTCATGCCCTTATGGGGGGGGGGGGGCCCGTAAAGGAATGTCAGGCTGTTCCGGGGCTGTTGGCGCAGTGGGGGCCTGGGGGCAGGGCAGGAGTGGTGGCTGATCAGGAGAGCCCACACTCCTGAAGGACCTGAGGGAGGAAAGGGCTCCAGGCAGGGGACCAGCCCATGCAAACAGCATGCTGACCAGCACGGAGGCCGGTGGACGGAGCTCAGGACGGGGTGAGGTGGTCAGAGAGGTGCCGGACGGGAGCGGAGCACGGCTGACAGCCTGCAGGCCATGGTGAAGACCGTGCTTTACTCCGAGGAGACGCGAGGCCATCGGAGGGTCTTCAGTGGACGAGGATGCGATCTGATGTCCACGTTAGAACGGTCGTTCTGACTGCTTTGTTGGAAACAGACTGGAAGGTGGGGCGAGCTGGGTGGAAGCTCAGAGCTGGGGGACTCTCGCAGTGTCGCCAGTGGGGGTGTCGGCTCTGTGCTCACCTCCATGGTAGAGCCAGTGGGGTTTGCTGAGGCGTGAGGCAGGAGTCCACCGTGTGCGTCAGCAGCTGCCCAGAGTGGGGAGGCCGTTTGCTGAGGGGGCGGGCGGGGCGGGGCGGGCAGGGGAAGTGGACAGACGTGCAGGGTAAGTGGAGCTGGCCGGGGACGGGGGGGGGGTGGGCCTGCGTGCAGCCGGGAGGAGGGCCTGAGGCCGCGCTGCGGGCAGTCAGCGTTCTCAGGGTGGGGAGATGAGGAACCGGCAGCAGAGACCCATACCCCGAAGTGAAGGGACCAGAGCGCATGGAGGAGGAACTGGACAGCTGTGTCCGTTTCTTCTGAGATGGGGTGATGACCGGGGATGGCCCTGGGCTCACTGGCGACCTGGAGCTAAAAGCCCGAATGGGGTGGGATCCGCACACATGGGCTGGAGGAAGCACCCCGAGCCACCTTTCTCCCCGGGGGGTTACCCTGTCCCTGCTGACTCTCGGTGGGTGTCCTGCCTGGCCCCAGGGTGCCTGCGAGGGCTCTGCACTGGTGGCCAGGTGTGCAGTCGGCCCACCGTGTGTGGGACTTGGGTCCCTGTCTTCCTTCCCGTGCTGAATGCCGAGATGGTAGAGCCGGGCCCGGGATGCTGGGCTGCGAGAGACGGTCCCCTCATGGTGTGATTGTGCGGTGGACAAGCATCTGGAGGAGGGCGTGGTGCCGCGAGAGAATGAGTGTTGGGAGACACCGAGGGCGTCAGGGAAGGCCGCCTTCTGGGTGGAGACGATGTGAAGCTGCTGTGCACAGGCTGAGGAGTGGAGGGGTGCCCAGCAGAGGGAAGACCCCAGTTGGAGACTCTGAGGAGTTGGGGAGCCTGCAGCCCAGGGGGCTGGTGCAGAGAACTCGGAGGGCCTTGCAGACGGTGGGACACCTGGACTCTAATGTATGAACAGTGGGAAACCGCAGAAGGCTCTGGGCTGGGGGCCACTGATCCTGAATCTGAAATGTGCTGTTCATAAGGCCTCGTGGGGCTGTCCCCAAATCCAGGCAGGGGACCTGTCCGAGCTGTGTTGCTGGGATAGCCCGTGGGGTGACCTGCGAGGAGGGGAGTTGGTCAGCAGGTCTACAGCCCTGTGGGAGGCTATGGCCTGGACACACACGAGTGCTCTTGTCCCCTGGCGGGCCTCTCTCTGCCCGATGGTTTGGGGCGTCAGCTAAGCTGTCCCATGTCCTGTGCTTGACACGGCAGTGTCTCCATGCTGGCTGGAGACTCCTTAGGGGAGCAGGTTATGCTGACCACAGCACTGGGCAGACAGGTGGTTTTTCCTTTTAATTGAATTATAACGTGTATCTATATTTCCATGTAACTACCACCAGACCAAGATGAAGAAAATCCTAGCACCCCAGAATCTCCTTCCTGTCCTCTGAGTTCATAACCTCCCCTAAAAGAACCTGCTCTCACCTTTGTCACCATAGCTTAGTTTTGCCCATTCTTGAACCTAATATAAATGGAAACATGAAAAATCATACAGATGGTAGCCTTTGGTGTCTGGCTCATTTTGCTCAACATCGCGTCTGTGGGATACGGCCGTGTCGTGCGCAGCAGCGGTTCATGGCTTCCGTTGCTGTCTAGTTTCCACCATCCAAGTATCACTACTTGTTTATTCGTCCTGCTGTTGACCGACATTTCCGTTGTTTCCAAGGTTTGGCTGTTCTGAATAAACTGCCAGGATTGTTCTGGGGCACGACTGTTGTATTGTCTTGGGTGTATACGCAGGAGTAGATTTCTTGGTCACAGGGCATACCTGTGTGTAGCTTTAGTAGGTACTTGGTAGACATAGCTTTCATCGTAAATAATTAATTGGCTGGCGAGTTGACCCTCATCACTCCTGGGTAAATGAACAGCTCAGCTTCTGGAAGCCTCAGGACAGAGAATCATCCGCGTATTACAGTCCTGAGCTCCTGGGGTGGCAGGCATGGTGGGTCCTGTTCTCTTCTCATGACGACCTTGAGAAACATCTCCTGCTCCCGTTTAGCGCTGAGAAAACAGGAGCTCAGAGGCCGGCTCGCCCCCGTCACCCCGGAGAGGTGCATTCAGGCCCAGGGCTTGCAGCTCGGCCGGTGTTCTCCCCCAAGACCCGAGGTGCTCCTGGGACCCCACCTGTGGCCCTTCAGCCCCCCTTGGGCGGCAGGCGCTGACCCGAGTGTGGGCCAGGCCCTCGGGCTTCCTCCGAGCACCCCTCACTGGGGCCTCTCTCCCTCCAGGCACAAGCTTGCTGCAGGAGGTGGTCTACTTGGTGAGCCAGGGGGCCGACCCCGACGAGATCGGCCTGATGAACATCGACGAGCAGCTCCCGGTCTTGGAGTACCCGCAGCCGGGCCTGGACGTCATCAAGGTTCTCTCTGCGCAGGCGGGCCCTGGCCTCAGGACGCCTTTGGGGCGTTCCCGCAGTTACACCCTGGGTGACAGTTGCTCCTGCAGGGTTCGGGGGGCCCCTGTGGGTGGAGGGAGAGCAGAGGTCCCGGTACCCCCAGGCAGCAAAGAGAGAGACTGACAGGCCTGAGCCCGTGACGGTGACTCTGAATCGGATCAGTGGGTGGCGTGGGTGACTTCAAGGTAGAAAGGAGGCGGATGCCCGGGAGCCGGGGGACGGGAGGGAGTACAGGGGTGAGGGGCCTCTGCCACGTCTCCCCTCTCGCCTCCCCACTGTGGCTCACCCCGTCTGGTGAGGGAGCTGGGTAGGATGTGTTTGTATCCAATATTTGGTATCAAGACTGAAATAAACGTTACCCCAGAGCCCTCTCCATTCTGACCCCTCAGATGTATCTGGAAGGTTTTCTCTCCACTCCTCTCCTTTGCCACCTCTTTAGTTCAGGCCTCATTTCCTGCGTGGACCCCCCGTCAGTTCTCCCACTAGATGAGCATCTGAAATACAGCTCTGAGAGTGCCCCCCATGTCATTGCTCCCCAAATAAAGTTCACAGTCCTGGGTGAGCCAGTCTCTGCACCCCAAGCTCTTGTGTTCGCTCAGCTGCGCCTGGCCCCCTCACACCCCTGTGCGTGGCACGTAGATTCATGCTGTGTGGACTCACCCACCGAGCCCTTCAGTAGAGTTGCACTGGGTGCCCACCGCATGCCAGGCGGCGCTGCTGTTGGTGTTGGGGTATGGCCGGGACCTAAACTGACCACGTGATGTCACGGCCTTGCAGAGCTTACATTCTAGGGAGGGGGACAGGAGGGGAAAATAAGTCGTAGTGGTTAAGTGGTGATCAGCGCCAGACAGGGAGCACAGTGGGGCAGGGCGGGGCAGGCTTCTTGGTGGGGATGTCTGAGTAAGGTCCCGAAAGATCAGAGAACGCAGTGGCCGAGCTGTGGGCCGAGGGAGGGGCCTGGCACATTCCGGGAGCGGCAGGAAGGCCTAGATGACTGTGAGAAGGCAGCTGCGCCCTCTGCCTGGGTGCCTCCTGCTTCCCCTACTGCCCCTCAAGGCCCCTCCCCGGGGCCGTTCTTGGCCCCTCCAGGCCAGGTCAGTGGCTCCCAGTCCTCGGAGCAGACCCCCAGGACCGTATAGTTTGACTCAGCCTGTGGGCGCCCGAGGACAGGGACCGTGTCCCGCTCCTGTCTGCCCCAGGGTCCAGCCTGGAGGGTGTCGGGTCTCAGGTGAGAAGTCTGTCAGGTGGGGTGCTGGTCCTGACGCTCTCTGAGACCCTGTCCACCTGGGTCCCCTTCGAGAGGCCTGGGAGGAGACTGGAATGGGCAGCTGTGCGTCCTCTGATCGCCTTTCCCTCTGGCCCTGCTGCAGGAGCTGACCTCTCCCCGCCTCATCAAAAGCCACCTCCCCTACCGCTTCCTGCCCTCCGACCTCCACAATGGTGATTCCAAGGTAACCCCGCTCCCCTCCCCGGCAGGGGTCCCACCAGTGGTCGGCCACAGCTGTAAGTTCCCGGAGAACCCCGGTGTGCTGAGGCCCTGTCTGAGGCCGACTTTGAGCCTGTGGCGCTAGCATTTAATCCATGTTTCTAATTTTGGCGTGTCTCACGTTGAACTCGGGTTTGCCCCCCAAGCCCAGCTTCCATCTGTTTGGTGCCGAGGGCTCACGGCTGCTTCAGTCTCGGATTGTTCTCGTGTTCTCAACAGCGTTAGGTTTATGAGCCCTATAATTCTCATCAGCAGCATCAGGACTGTCATTTTTCTGTCTTCTGCTGATTTTAAAGAAGTGCTTGAGGACAGAAATATAATAAGGCTCTCAAGTAATTGTCCTAGCTGATGCTAGCGCGTGGACGAGAGCGCGTCTCTGCCGGAACAGAGGAGCCGCGAGGAGGCGTTGGCCGCGGCGCACAGGGGGCCGGTTTATGGTGCAGGAGAGCAGGGGAGGTCAGATGAACCTGCACAGCGCGGCCCGCGGCGCAGAAGGATGGAGACTAACCCCGCCCCGTCCGCCCCTCCCGCCCTCCACAGGTCATATACATGGCTCGGAACCCCAAGGACCTGGTGGTGTCCTATTACCAGTTCCACCGCTCCCTGCGGACCATGAGCTACCGGGGCACTTTCCAGGAGTTCTGCCGGCGGTTCATGAACGACAAGCGTAAGTGTTTCCAGAGTTACAGCAGTGACGCTGATCGCTCATTGGACGCCCGTGGGCTCGTGCTTCGTTCACGCTGCCCCCAGTGCTCACGATGACCGCGCAGGTCCGGTGTGCTCTCCCACTTGCAGGTGAAGCGGCAGGGGCTCAGGGACGTCAGGAAGCTTGTCCCAGGTGGTAGCTAGTGCGCGGCAGAGCGGGCGTCCAGCTCAGAAGCCCTTCGCTCTCGCCATGGCGTTGGGGTTCTGAGGAGATCCCCAGTTAAAAGTGTCTTCCTGTCTGGATTCTGAACAGTGAAAACGGGACCCCGACAGCTCTGTTGTTGGTGACAGGGTGGAGG
Source organism: Ceratotherium simum simum (assembly GCF_057802395.1). Classification (NCBI taxonomy): domain Eukaryota; kingdom Metazoa; phylum Chordata; class Mammalia; order Perissodactyla; family Rhinocerotidae; genus Ceratotherium; species Ceratotherium simum. The sequence continues at coordinate 6,424,625 of NC_141924.1, forward strand.
CTGCGGCTTCGTGTGAGAGCCCCACGGCCTTTAGCTGGACTTGAGGGTCGGGTAGGCCAGTGTGACTGGGGCAGGGTGCACGTGGGGTGGGGAAGGCAGTGCTCTGTGCAGGAAGCTCCTTCCCAGGGGAGAAGGGTGAGGGGGGCGGAGAGTGCCAGGGCCCTTCCACATCTCCCCTCCCCGGGGAGGAGTGGGCCGGGTCACAGCTGCTGTGCTGGGATCAGGGGGGAAGCCATCCCCTTGGCAGTGGGGTCAGCAGCTCCTCGCTGCTGTCCTGTTCCCCCTGCCCCAGGCAGCTCCCCCATTGCCAGCCATGGTGGAGAAGGTGCCCTTCTGGGACCACAAGAGGGCGGTTTAGAGTTTGCACCCAGGAGAGTTTTGACATGGGTCATATTTGTACTTCAGTTAAATCTGCACGAGACTCTTCCATACCCAAGTCTGAACATACACTTTCTATTTTATTTCCCAACTCAAGTAACAGCCTCGTTGTCCCCTTGTCGAACCCTGTCAGAGGTTCTGCAGTGAAATTATGTGATAAGATTAGGGTAAAGTGCATAATGGAAATCTGGGAATGCAGTGTCCCAAGTTTAAATGGAACTCAGGGCAGCCAGATGGGAGCTGCTTCCTGAGCCTGGTGAAGACCAGACCCTCATCAGTACACTGAAGCACAGGCCGCCCACAGGGCCTCGAGGCCTGGAACCACTCTTTCCCTGCCATTAACTCTGCTTCAGCTGTGCCTGGGGAGGAGGGCGCAGATCGGAGAGGCCCTAGGTGAGAGAGGCCTGGGGAGGAGGGGCACTAAGGAGTAAGGACCTTAGGGTAGGAGTGAGGGGTGGGAGACCACAGCACCTGCACCCTAAGGCCCCTGGAGCCTGCGAAAGCCCCTCTGTCCAGCCTCCCTTCCCCCCACCCTGCCCACTATCGGGCTCATGCCCCTCACGGTCAGCCAGGCATTTTGAGCAAGCCATTCACGAGGTTCCCAAAGCTGTGTTTTTAAGTGCCCGCATGCGCTCCTGCCTCTGTAGAGGCAGTCTGAACTCGGTGGACACCTGCTGTTTATGGTGGCGTTGTCCCCCATGCAACGCCACCATAAACAGTAGGTGTCCACCGAGTTCAACTGCCATGTGGTATGGGGCTTAAAGCTTCCTGCTCAGGCCAGAGCAGTGAAGTTATCCCAGGACAGGCCTCTCCATGTTTTGAAGGTCACAGCACCGAAGTTCAAAGCCACACACACTTGCCGTGGTCTGCACGTGTATACTTAGCTTCCCCACGTTCCCGTCACTCTCAGTGTTCCCAGCCCGTGCACCACAGCTCGGGTTCTCGAAGGAGACTTGTTCTCTCCTGTCCAAGGTTCTGAAGAATTTGAAAAATAAGGTGCAGGAGGAGCAGTGAGATGCCACTGTTCACCAATAGAGCGAGGTCAGAGGACCCGCTGATGGAAGCCCCTGGGGGTGACCTGTGCCCTCCAGGGCAGGGCGCCTGGCTGCGTGCCCAGGGACAGGAGCAGGATCACTCCCGGGGAGGGGCAGAGTGAGCTGTCACTCTCCCAGATGACCCACTGGGATATGCACGTTGACACCCAGGAGCAGATGGACCTGGTGGATGGGGTGGGGAGGAGCCCTGGCGGAGCTCTCTTCTCAGGATGACGCCTCCCGAATGGGAAAAACACCGTCCCCACCAGCAAGGGCCACAACCCTCTCTGCACCTGCCAGTCAGAGCTCGGAGAGACGGGGGCGCATTTGTCCCCATCAGCCGTGTCCCCGAGTGCAGTGACCACTTGTCCTCCCTAGAGCGGGAGGTGGCGTGGCTGTGTAAGGCCTGCCCTGCGTGTGTCCTCCTGGGGGCCAGGAGAGAACGGGATGTGCTGGGCTGGCTGTGGGCAGGGTGCTGAGGCCCAGCAGCGAGAGCCTCTACAGTGAGGAGACTGAGGCCCAGGAGACCGAGCGGGCCAGGGTTTACCCAGCAGTGGGTCTCAAACCAGGCCTCTTGGCTGAATCCCTGTTCTTTTTGTTCCTTTCATTTCTGCCCATTTACCCACTTCCCTTCCAGAGCCCCCGCTTCATGCTTTATAAAGTGCTTGCCCGGGCCTAGTTGACCTGAAGACAGCCTTTCTGCTGTCATCTGGTCCTTATGGCCCATCTGTCAGTGACCCCTGAGCCCTGATTGGCACCTAGATCCGTCAGCACCTCTGGTGGGGCTCCGGGGCTCAGGCTGCTGCTGTGCTGCCACCTGCTGGCGAGATGGCAGACTGCCGTTGGCTGGCCGGGCTGGCTAGGTGTGCCAGGACAATTGGATCCCCGTTTTCCCAACCTCGCTCACACATTTAAGTCTGAGAGGTTGGCAACTTGGGGGTGAGGCTGCATCCTCTGTTAGAGGTGTGACTCTGGCAGGGGCAGGAGCAGTCCCCTGCCGTTCCTGGGCCTCAGTGTGCCTCAGCTGTACGAGTAGGACCCGTCACGGGCGCCCTGCCCTGGTCTGACTCCCACGGAGCCTTCGCCAGGTGCCGCCAGAGTGGAGCAAGCACAGGCACGTCCCTGGCAGGCCCTCCCGGCTGAGATCTGTGCACGACACGCTCACGGCGCCCGGCAGTGCAGGAGGAGGCTCGGGAAGGCTCAGCGGCCTGCCCGGGTCTCACAGCCAGTAGAGGACTGGACGGGCCGGGCTGCCTCATTCCAGAGCCCTGTCCTTTGCCAGTCCACTCTCCTGCCCTCCCTCCTGTCTGGTCTGGTCACTGTGCTCCTGAGCCCCTCGATGGCCTCCCATCTCCTAGGCCTTTAGTGTCCACTTGCAGCCTCCCCTTTGCGCTGCCCTCTCCTCCGCACTGCTCTCTCCGCGCACTGCCCTCCTTTGCACTCCCGCTTCTCCTCGGGCCTCTTCCTTTCGTTGCCTGCCTGACTCTCACTGATCCTTCAGGGCTTGTCACAGTGTGGGAGGGCCCTCCTGTCCCACAGCGCCCCTTCCCAGCGTTGGTCACACCGGATTGTCATCACCAGTCTCCGTGGTGGTTTCCTGCCGGGCCGGGAACTCCTTGAGCCCTAGATCGTGAAGTTGTATCCACAAGGCCCGGTGTTTGCGAGATGGACGGCTCGCTGGTGAGGGAGGGTGCAGGCAGCGTGGCCCCCTCTCCTGGCCGGCCCCTCTTAGCAGGACGTGCTTCGTGCTGCCCACTCATGCCGGGGTCCTAACACGTTCTGTGGCTGAGGCCTTCCTCTGTTTAATGTGCATGCACCCTTGGGAGACTCATGCGGGAGGCCTCATGGTGACGGCATCTCAGTGTGAACAGGCGTGAGAATCAATAGTTTTTATAAAGAACATTGCACAGCAGCCTGGCTACACTGATCAGTATGTCACCCACCTGTCCGTGTGACCCCAGCCCCAACCCCAAGCCCTAAGGGGTGTAGGAAATGTGGGCTGTGGTGAGGGCATGAGCTCTCCTGTGTCAGGACAGGGCACACCGCCTCCTTCAGCGCTGTGACTTTCTGGGTCTACCTGGGGTTCTGCCTGGCAGGGCCCCATGCTCAGATCTATCTTAGAGCCTCCTGCACCCCATCCCAGCCCTGCCAGCAAATCTGACTGGCCCTAGATCCCTGTTCCTCTGGGCATCCTTCTCTTCCCAGTGACCACGTGTTAGAAAAACTCATGGGTGCCAGGTACCATCCACACCCCAGGGGAGCAGAGGCCTTCACCCCAACAGTCAGGTCTTTAAGGCGTCCAGAAGGTAGGGGAGGGGGAGGGGCTGAGGGCTGTTGGCAGGAGAGACTGGCACAGAAAGCGAGGTGACGTGGGACCTCTGAAGGCTCATCTGGGGCTGTCCGCCGAGCAAGAGCTTGTTCTTTCTTTCCCGAATCACAGCCACTGGGCAGTAGGAGGGGAGCCTTCCGGAAGGCAGGGAGCGAGGCCACCCCAGTAGGCGCGCTTCCTCCCCCGAGGCAGTGTGACTCACCTGTCCCCGTGTCTCCACAGTAGGCTACGGCTCCTGGTTCGAGCACGTGCAGGAATTCTGGGAGCACCGCCTGGACTCGAACGTGCTTTTCCTCAAGTATGAAGACATGCACCGGGTGAGTGCTTTGGGGGGTGGTGCCGTGGGGCTCAGTGGAGAGCGTGTGGGGGGCACGGAGCCTGCTCACCCCAAGGGGGAACGCCCCAGGGGGAGTAACTGGAGTGTCCAGCACTGCCCCTCCAAGACCCCGGGCCTCAGGGATGAGAGTGGGACTCTAGTTCTAGCTGTGCCCAGAGACCCGCCTGGGCCGCTACTGTGCCCCCAGCCTGTGCTGGCACACCCGGGCCCTGCCCTGCCCCGGCCTCTGCCCACCCCAAGGGCAGCATCTGGGTCGGGTAGCATGTGGTGCTTTAGAAAGCCCATCCATTACTTTCCTGCCCTGACAGTAGAAGCAGAGCAACAGGCAGACTCACCTACTGCTGCCCAGCACCCTTGCATAGGTGACCAGCTCGGGGCAAAGGGCAGAGACGGCCGAGTCCAAATTTCTCATCTCTCAGCCTGTCTGCCTTAGCGTGGCAATTCTCCAACTGCTGACAGACCCTGCAGCTTTACCTGTGAATCGATTCACGTGACGAATGTTTGAGTGCCTGGCAGAGCGTGTGGAGAAGGAAATGGGCACTAGATGGCTGTGGAATGAGTGTGCCAGGCTGGGCGGTGACGAGGGAGAGTGGAGGAAGCAGGACCTTGCCTGTGCCCCCGAGAGCTCGCTGTCTGGAAGGGGGGCCCGCATATCATGTGTCACATCATCACCTCCATTGTCGTCAACCCTTGTAAAGGCCTTGCTGCGTGCCGAGTCCTGTCCGAGTTCTTTGTGTGTGTGTTAGCACCTAACTCAAGAACAGCGTTCCCCTCTCTGCTGGATCTGCCATCTATAGAGGAACACGCTGGTATTTCTCCTTTCTCACAACAAACGGAATTCCGCAAGCCTTCCCTAGCCCTATACCCTCTCTGCCTCCTCCCCTGTTCTCCGCTCCGCTTTACTGCAGAACCCCTCAGAGTTGTCTCCACTCCTGAGCCCACCAGAGACAGGCACGCCCCCTGCGCCCCCTCGAGCTGCTCTGTCAGGCCACCCGTGACCTCTGCGTTGCTTGGTCCAGCGGTCAGTGCTCGGGTCTCATCTCACCCGCCCTCCTGGCAGCACGTGACCGGTGGTCTCCTCCTTCCCCCGGCTTCCCGGACGCCATGCTGTCTTGCGTCCCTGGCTGCCCCCTTCTTGACAGCACACCTGGGCTTGAGCCTTCAGCCCTCGCTCTCTTCTCTTTCCATCCACGCCCCCTCCCCTGGTGACCTTATCCATTCTTCGGTCTTTCAGTGTCCTTGAGACACAGAGCCCCCAGGCCAGAAGTGGACTCTCTGCTGACTTCATCTCCAGCAGCCCGCCGCACCTTTCTACGGGACTGTCTGGAGAGGTCGCAAGCTTAATGTGTCCAGACCAAACTCTGGAGGTTTCCCCCAAATCCTCTGCACTTTCTCCCGTCTGAGTTTGTGGCAGCAGCTCCATCCTCTGTGTCACTCAGGCGGAGCCCTTGAATCATCCTGGACCTCTCTCTTTCTCTCACACCCTGTGTCCATTCTTAAATCCTGTTAGCTCTATCTTCAAAATCTCTCTCTTATCTGACCATTTCCCCCCATTTCTGCCCCAATCTCCCTTCTCCCAGTCAGTGTCCTTTCTGGCTTGGATTGTTGCAGCCAATGCCTACGCGGCCTCCCTGCTCCCTCCCAGGCCTGCCCACTGTGTTTTCTCAGTGCAGCAGAGGAACTGACGGTGCTAACCCAGTCAGATCGTGTCCCTCCCGGCCCTGTGTCACTCTGGGTGAATGCCAGTCCTCCACTTCACTGTTCTAGGTGGATTAAAGACCTTAATTTTTACGTGTATACCTCTGTGTAACCACCACCCAACTCAAGATCCAAAATATTCTAGCTTCTTCCAGTTAACAGCCCCGCTTCCAGAGGTAACCACTGTTCTGATCTCTGTCACTGTACATTAGTTCTGCTTGTTTGTGACCCCCTGTGAGTGCAGTCATGCTGTGAACGTTCCTATGTCTCAGTGGGCCTGAGCATTCTTTTTCGTTGGGCAGATCCCCGGGGTGCTGGGTCACTGGTACGCTGGCCCCACTGTTATGATTGTGCCCGCCTGTAACACAGCAGTGCACATCCACGGCACGGGCCTGGGGCGGAAGGAGAAGCCCATCGCCCATCCAGCCGCGTATACACGTGCAGGGGCCGGGCTGGGACGGCACGTTCTTCCTGGAGCTTTGTTGACTCAGGGATGAGTAACTTAAACCGTTACTTGAGTATTAAACCATGAAGGAGCGGAATGCAAAGTTTACATGAACTTTAAAGCTAAAACACAAACTTTGCACCTGGCTGCTCTGGCCTTCGTCTCAGGCCCTTCAAGGTGAGCGTCCATTCTCCGCTGCCTGAGTGGGCTCAGTGAAAGGGTAGATGGGCAGCTTTCCATCAAAGTCAAGACCACGGCCCTGCCTGTGCCCTTCTCAGCCTCGACTCTGTTCTGCCAGAGCCCGTCCGGGTGACTGAATGGGGTTCCTTCTACAGTCGGGGTTTTTAGCTTCTAACTGGCAAGGGTTTATGCTTTTTTCAGAAACCTCAGTAATGGCCGAGAAGGTCTTTGGTAGAGATTAAGTGTCTACACGTCTCATTTTTAGGAATTCACATTGTTTACATTTTACTCTGAAAACCTCATTCTGAGTGAATGTCACTGGTCCCCCGGAGTGTGGAGCGGGCCTGGCAGGTTCTCACCTCTGTGTTTGACATTAGCACTTAGCACTCGAGCTCTCACCGCCTCGTGTGTCCACCAGGGGGTTCCCCCGCCTGCCTTCTCACCCCTCACTGTGGCTGCCCCAGCGTGTCGCCCGCGGATCCTGCAGCAGCCCTGCGTGCTGTTCTCCCCAGCTGCAGGGGAGGAGCGCATGGCCGTGCTGGGCCTCGTCCATGGCATGAGGCCTCTCGCCACAGCCTGCGGAGGTGGGTGCTGCCGCCCAGGTTCACAGACGGCGAGCGAAGCTCGGGGAGGTTCGGCATGTGGTCTGGAGCCGTCTGCAGCCCGTCTGCCGCGTGCTTGCGGAGCTTGGTTTCACAGCCGTGACGCCGTCTGTGTCAGTAGTCTAACTGCGTCAGTAGTCTAACTGCGTCAGTAGTCTAACTGCCGCCGCCCTGTGGTGTTCCCTCCGAGGGCCAGGTGGCTTTACTCTCTCTCGCTCTTTTTTTTCTTTTAAATAGAAACGCCCAGTGGCAGGCTAGTAGGAGGAGCTCTTTAGTCCTCTCTTGGTTCTAACGTCTGTCGCACACCCGACCCAGCCAAGCCCTGTGCCCGGGGACTTGGAGCTGAGCGCCTGTGCCTGCCCCGTGGAGCCCCTGATGGGGGCACAGCTGGGAAGGCAGGATGCAGAGCCCAGGAGTGATTGCCGTGGGAGTCCAGAGAGGGGCTGACATGTAAACTGGCTTTCACAGGAAGCTGTTTTTTAAGGTTGAAATGTACCAAAGAAGTTAAACATGTTTCTTTACTGTAGGACTTCTCAGAGGCTTTCGTGTGCTCACTTGCTTGGTAAACCTGCAAGGAGGAGACAGCCTCCAGCATTTTCCTAACATCTGACCCAGACACTGCCAGCATTTGGGGACTGCCTGGTGACAGCTCAGGGTTCCAGGCAGAACATTTAGGGTCACGACACAGATTGAGAATATGAGGTGCCTTGGTATTTCCAAGGGGGAGAGTGGTGGCAGAGGGGAGTGGCTGTGTGTGGTGAGCAGGTCTGCGTGGCCCTCTCCCGAGACTGCTGGGCTGCATCACTAATGCTCCCGCTATCAGGGATGGAGTGATGGGGCCCAGAGATGGCTCTGTGTCCCCCAGGCCACCTGTAACTGGATCTTGCTTCAGACCAAGCCAGCTCCTTCTGCCGGGTGAGGTGGGCATAGCCGTGGGGCCTGTCGGGGTCCTGCCAGGTGAGGTGGGCACAGCTGTGGGGCCTGTTGGGGTCCCCAGAGGCCTCCTTGCTCTCCCAGGTGCCAGTCCAGACTCCAGCTGATGGTGTGGAAGAAGAGGAAGAAGAGAGCGAGCTGAGTCTTGCTCCTGGCACAGTCCCGAAGTGAACTCAGCCCACCTGTGACGGGCTCGCCTGCCCTCTGCTCTTGTCTTCCAGGACCTGGTGACAATGGTGGAGCAGCTGGCCAGATTCCTGGGGGTGTCCTGTGACAAGACCCAGCTGGAGTCCCTGATCGAGCACTGCCACCAGCTGGTGGACCAGTGCTGCAACGCCGAGGCCCTGCCCGTGGGCCGGGGTACGCGCCCCTGCCGCCTCCCTCCGCCTCTGCCCAGGGACCCCGCGCCCCGTTCCCCTCTCTGCAGTGTCCGTTATCCCCACTTGGTGTTCACTGCCCTGCGTCTCATTTCTCCGGAGCCCTCTGCTGTGCAAGGGGCACGAAGGCCATCTGAAGCCGGTGCCCGTGTGGAGCAGCGGTGTCCCTTCCCCGGGATTTGCACTGTAACCATGCAGACAGCGTTTTAGTCCCCAGGAGTGACTGTGGGATGGTTCAGGCTTTGTGGGCAAGATGTTTTCAAGCAGGTGCCTTCCCAGATGGCCCACAGAGCAGATCCTGGGGATGGGTTGGACTATGAAATTGCGAAGCCCCAGGTGTGCAGATGGACTCCTCACTCTTCAGCTGGCTGTGGGAGACTTACAGGAGGTGGGGGGAGGGTTCCCACGTGAGGAACTGCCGTTCTCCTTCCTTCCCCTGAAGGGAGCTGGTGGCACAGGTGAGCAAGGGCCCCGCCTGAGGGAAGGCGAGTGCCTGAGCAAAGTGCAGGCTTCTCCCAGGGTTGGCCAGGCGGGCTCCGCAGAGGGAGGAGGTACGCTCCAGGGAGCGAGAGAGGTTCCTGGGGCCTGCAGCAGTTTGCGATGGAGAAGATGCTCCAGGCAGGAATTCTTTCCAGATCCACCTGGGTTGCTCTCTCTGTCCTCAAAGGCTCATGGTATCTGAAGCTGCTTGCTTGTGGGGAGCTCAGGCGTTCAAAGCCCCTGACCCCCAGGGTGGTGGCCGTGGCCATATAAGCCACCCTCTTGTAAGTATGCACTGCCTGTGACAGTTGGCACTGTAGACCTGAATTTGGAGCTTCCTCGGGTGATGAGAATGTCCGAGGGGAGGCCCAGAGATGCTGCTGGATCCTGCAGCACCTCTCAGATACAGGGGAGGTGCCTGGTGGGGAGAGGGGCGCTGGCTGCGTGCTGGGAGAGCCTTAGGTCAGGCCTCTGAGCTTCTGCAGCCTTTGTTCTTCCTCTAAGAAGGGCTGGTCACGGCTGCTGCTGGCCAGCAGGGCTGGAGGTCAAGTGGAAGGAAGGTCCCTTCCCGTGAGGGCCGGGCAGTCAGCTCCTCCAGGAAGACAGCAACTGAACCCAGAATACCTCGTGATTTGTTTCCTGGCTGCGTCTTCACGATATTTGTTATTTAAAATTCATTTGCTCCTTTTCAGTTTTGTTTTCGCTGTCTTTTGTTATCCTTGGATGTGACCTTCTCCGGAATACCCCTTTTGTTCATTTGTGTGGCGAAGAAGCGTCGAGAACGTCTCGTGTGCCTGTGTGCTCCTTCTGACGTGTTTGCTTTATCATGGTTTACGTTGGTTTTGCTTCATTTCAGTTTTGATTTTGTTTTCTTTTAGCACATTGCCTCTTTGCTCAGAAGACCTTCTTGCGTGGGTGAGCACGCAGGGGCTCGAGTAGCCAGCTGCACTGCTTAAATTTGATTCATATCCCAGCATAAATTGCACTGTCTTGATTCCAAATCCTAAACCAGGTGGGTGACACCTTTGATGAGCTCTCAGCTGCCTCAGCTGAGAAAAATAATCATGAAAAAATATATTTATAGTGTGCTTGGTCTAGAAGCTTCTAATTTTGTCCCTTAGGTATCATTAGAGGGTAGCAAGAGCAATTTTCCTTGTTTTTTCCCTCTCCAACACTGACATAGAGTTTTTCATTACCAAAGAGGAAATCCTTGTGCTGGATATGTGAGCTCAGCATTTTCAGGGTTGCAATTTTAAACCTGAGGTCCTGCCAGGACAAGGACGACTGTTAATAGCGGAGCTGTGAAGGATATTTGCTGGAGACGGTCAGAGCTCTGGTCTCAGATACGCTGATGGTGAAACGAATTCTAAACGAGTATTTCAGTCCCCCAGGTAGTTACTTGAAAGCGTAGGCAGCTCTCTGGGTGATGTGTTCACGGCTCCCCGGGTGGGAGAGCAGAGTCCCCACTCCTGGCATCTTCATGGTCACCATTCGTATCTGACCAGACTGGCTGAAGATTTTGTAGTTAACAAGAAAAGTAGGTTCAGGGCTTTTGGGGTCATTTTGAGCTCTCTCTCCTTTTTGCCTCAGCCTTCATAAATTAACTGGTGGACCCGTGCCTGCACATCAGTCTGCAGGCCCAGTGCTCCTTCACACCTGCCAGGAAAAGGTCTCGTCTTTTGGCCGAGCCTCGCTGCGCTGTGGCTGTGACAGAGCAGCTGGGACCGCCGTGACTTACACCGGTGTGGAGTCGGGGGGTTCTCGATGCGGCCTGCAGTGGCCATCTGTTCTTGAAAGCTCCTTTACCCTGCGGCTGTTTCGTTCCCTTTAAATTTCTCCCCGATGTTGCACGGGCGGGCTTCTCAAAATCTTCCCCCTTGACCCTGTCAGGAGGCTTCCTACTCGCCATAAAATGTTCTGCCTTTTTGGCTGATTTTTTTTCCTTTTCAAATTCTCCAGAAGCAAATGCCGCCTTGGTGGAGCTGTTGAGCCGTGAGTGAGTTGTGGTGTGACGGAGGACCCAGATCCCCACGATGCCCAGAGCAGTAGATCCATTCCCCAGACGCTGTCCGTCCTCCGACAGGACCCACCCGCTGTGTGCCTAGTGCTGGGATTCAGCAGTGACGTGGGTGGAGGCCCTCCTCACGGCCTCAGCTCTGCGCCTTCAGGGTGCTGGGCCCACCGAGCAGGAAAGGATGTGAGGACAGCCCGACTCAGGGAAGTGGGTTCAGAGCATCTGTAGTTCCGATGGCCTGTCCTGCCCCCATAGGCCAAGTTCAGAGGGGTCCCGGAATAGATCTGGAACCTCCCAGATCCGTTTCCAGGGCTTCCTTTGGTTCGCTAACTGGCCTGACAGCAAGTGAAGTCAGCGTGTTCTGCTCTTGTTTGTGTTTCAGGAAGAGTTGGGCTGTGGAAGGACATCTTCACCGTCTCCATGAATGAGAAGTTTGACTTGGTGTATAAACAGAAGATGGGGAAGTGCGACCTCACGTTTGACTTTTATTTATAATGACGGCAACAGCAAACCTGCATGCTCACAATACCCGACCCTCTCCTAGCTAACGTCCTGTAGGCACACACCTGTTACTCGCTGGACAAACTCCGGAAGCAGTCAGTGTAAGACCAAGGGAGGGAGGGAAACAGCGGAGAAGCTGGAGGAAGTGGGATGGTTTCCAGTCCAGAGCAGCTGTCTCGCCTTTGCAATTTGAAGTCTCTCCATGTCTGGTTACCAACGTGGTAAAGATAGCAGTCCTGAGGGCCTGTACCATAGTAGAGAGTCTGTAACATATGCGACTAGAGTGTCTGCCTTGTACACCCCCACATTATTCACTGTATTTTATAGAGCTTTTCACTGGAAATCTAAATAAATGTCAGTAAACCAAATAAAAGTTCATTTCCGAGGGGACTCAGGAGCGAGCCACGCCCGGATGGTAGAAAGATCTCAGGGTTGACTCTTTATTTTTGTATTTTTGTTTTGTACGGCACAGCCATGAGGTCCTCACCTGGTTCTGAGATGAAGGTGAGGGCAGAGGATGAGTTGAGGTGTGGGGGGGAACCTGTTCCTTCCGATGGAGTTCAGTTCTTTGTACCCTCCCTGAAATAAAGCAGAAACCGTCCACTGGGGCATTTTCAGAAAGGATGCCCTTCTGCTAGAGACTTCCAGCAGGTGGCTCTAAAGGCCCGATACAGAGGAGCCTGTGGAACATTCCATGAGGGAACCTGCCCGGCGAGGCCAGCAGATGGGAGTCCGCCACAGTGACTGGAGAGCCCGCCACAGAGACATGAAACGCGCTCGGAATTGGAGTCTCCTTCCGCAGTCTTACTTTTGTTCCCCAAAGCAGAAAGCTGCTCGTGCTGGCAAGCAGATGCTGAGTAGTAAATTTCTAAGATTCCTGGGTCTTTATCTGTCATTCAGTCGTTCCGTCTGTACCTGAGGCTCTCAGCTGTGGGAGAACCATTTTGCAAGTTTAACGCCATGCTTCACTCACTCGCCTGTCTCCACGCGCCCCGTGCCTCGGTGTGTCTGAGGGAATAGAGGTGGTGCCCTTATTGCCCCCCTAACTGCCTCATTATCTGGCTGGAGAAGAGGCGGAGAGGCAGCCTGGTAGCTGCAGGGCCGGAAGCCAGTTTGTGTGCCTATTGCCGCCCTGGTAGGAGTGGGGTTGTCTTGGTTGTGTACGTGGCTGGGAAGTGCCCGATGGTGGTCAGAGGGGTCGCTGCTGTGTGAGGGGTCTCTGTTGTGTGTTGCCGTCTTTGGAGAGGTGCAGACATACGCTCATGTTTCTGTTTGTGAAGGAGAGCAGCTTGAACAGGGCGGGTGGTCCGTGGCACTGCATGGTGGGCTTGGCAGCACCTTTTCTGTGTATCTCTGAGGGAGGCTGCTTTCTGTGAAATTTCTTTTCTATTTTTCTATTTTTAGTACTGTATGGATATTACTGAGCACCACACACGATAATTCTGTGCTTGCTTGCATCTTTAATAAAGACACGTCCCATGCCTTGTGTCGAGCGTGTACTGACGGGTGAAGGGGCCCCACGTGGTCCCCTCAGCATCTCAGGGCAGCGTGAGTGTGAGCCCGCTGACACCCTGTCCTCAGGGCTGACTGCACAGGGTCCTGGGCCCACGTTGGGTTTGGCTGTTTCACTTGGACTCAGACATTCCAAGGGTTGAATTCCCCTCGCTATCTGTCCATTCACCTTTGATAACTTTTCTAAGCTGATGTGGAAGAAAGGAGGGGGAAAAAGGAGAAAAGCACGGGGGAGAGTTTGGTGCCCCTGGGGTCCGGGTGCCTCGGAATTCTCGTCTTCAGCGTGGTGTCCGGTGGTGTGGAGAGACTGACCTGGCTGATTGCGCTTCACCACAGAATTCCACGGTCCGCCTCCCGAGTCCTCGTGGGAGGCAAGTCCAGGGTGTTGCTTTCCCTGATAAAACTTGAGCTTTCTGAAAATCTTATTTTCAAATGGACCACTTCTCTTAGGTCTCAGGTGAGATCCCAGAATTTATTTTGGTGTCTGGAATTACCCTAGACCCCGGGTTAGTTAGTGGAATATCCAGTCTGCCGTGTCCCAGAGGACTGTTCCCGAATCATTCATAAATCACCTAAACTAAAGCAGAAAGTAAACGTGAAGTCAGTGAGTCCAGAGGCAGGGCAGTGCCGTGTCTTCAGGGTGCTGGTGATTCATGTCTCCCCGGCCCTGCTGAGCTGATGGCTCCCCTCTTTATGGACTCGAGCCATTCACGCGGTGAGCACTTGAGCACCTGCGACGCGGCGGGTGCTGCCGTGGGCATGGCCGGCAGCAGAGAAGGCCTGGCCTCCGTGGCGTTGACACTCGAGTGGGGAGACGACATCATCATTGCAAAACCTGAGGTGGATTCAGGCTCCAGCGGACTGTAAGGGCTCCAGTCAACATGCTCGGGAAGGACCAGAGGAGGCCAGGAGGAAGGGATGGACCCCGGCTTGGAGCCCTCTGGGGGAGAGCCGGGGAGTGTGCCGGTGTGACAGGAACCCAGGTGTGGAGGGGTAGCAGGAGCCAGCTCACGAGGGCCTTAAGGGTCAGGAGAGTTTGGATTTTGTACTAAGAAATAGGAAGCCGCTGGAGGCTTTAATCAAGGAATGCTGCCTGGTGTGTGTTTCTAAAAGCTGCCCTGGCTGTGACTGGATGCAGGGCCAGGGTGAGGGAGCCTTTACTGGCTGTGTGATGCACTCAGTCCGCAAGATGAGGGCTGGGGGCTGTGTTAGAATGTCTCCAAGGTGCCTTCTGACCTAACAGTCGGCTTCTAAGTGTTCATGGGCCACGTGTGCTGGGGACTGAGTGATCTACGGTTCCTGCCTGTGCACTCGGAGCTAAGACAAGGGGGAAATAATTCAAGGCGACAGGTGCTCTGCTGCCTACAGGTAAAGCCGGTTTGGAAAATGGAATGCCCGACAGAATAGCATCAGGGTGCAGTGGGATTCGAGCGGGGCCAGGAGGGCGAGGAACGTCTGCATGGACGGAGAAGTTGAGAGAGGCCCCGTCAGATTGCTAATTGTGTGAGACAACTGCCAGAGGATTCCTGAATGTCAGGGTCCTCCAGTGAGTCAGCGGCTGCCTGGCCTTTTCACTTCACAGACCAGTAAGATTCCAGAAAGTATTTTGGGGACCAGCTTTGGGTTTTACTTGCAAGCAGGAGCGTTCAGCTACAGCTCCTCACCAGGCCGGGCCCACCCCCGTGCTGTCTTCCTGGCTCTGACGTCGGTGCCAGTTGAGCGTGACATTTGTTTCCCCGCACGCACCCAGGACCAGGAAGGCCTTCCCAGCACAGATTCGGTGGCCCTCCCACCTGAGCAGGTAAGTCACTTCATTTCTCTGATCCAGTGTCATAATTTACACAATGGAGATCATCTTCGTCCTGCTCACTTCGTAGGATGGTCATAACAAGAGTGAAGTGGCTTTGAAAGCATAAATACAATCCACAAAATATATCGTCTGTACCGGGCACTGCTGGCGGGTGCCCCCTATTGGCGAGTCACAGTGGACAGCCGGCTTCCTCAGGGCACCGTTGAGAGGTCCCTTGATCCGTGATGTCACCCTCAGCATTGGGGGTACAGGCGAGATTCGAAGTCCCTGTCCCGGGAGGTCCCAAGGGAGGGACAGTTTGACCACTTTTCTGAGTGGGGTTACTGCTGTTGGTAATGGGTGGAGGGAGTCCTCGGGCCTCCACTCCTCCCACAGAGTTTGGCCTCACGCGACATCATCTTCCACTCTTCGTTGTAGAACAAGGATTTTCAGACCGGGGTGGCATGTTGGCCAGACGGTCCAGCCTCACCCAGCTGAAGAATGCCGTCTGACATCCTGGCAAGCTCACCACCTCCAGGGGCAGCCATGCCCTTGCTCTCCAGCCACTTCTGCAGGCCCCGCCCCAGCCTGGGGCTGCCCTCATCTCTGGCCCTCTGCCTGGGACGCCCAGCCCTGCCTTCACCTAGTGAAATCCCCCTCTCCTCTCGGGCGTCCCCTGCTTTCCTCTCTCATCCACCCACCTCACTGCTCTGCAGTTGTCTCCCTGTGGACAGTGACCCCCTGAAGGCAGGGTCATGCTATGTCCGTCTTTTCTTAGGTAGGAGTTTGGCATGTAATCAGTGCCTAATAATTGCTGAATGGATGACATCTTTCATTGTTAGAATGTATTTCGTCTTTTCTGAAAACCACCCACCCAGTAGCTTCCATACACCACTCCCGGCTCTGCCCTTGGAGGCTGTGTCTTCCCAGCAAGACCCAGGCGGGTCTCCTTCTCAGCCTGACCCACCACCCTGTGCCCCTGCCCTTGCTTCTGCACCTCTGTTTCTTGCTGCCAACAGTCCTTGCCCTGGTCGTGTGTGCTCTTCCCCTCCTCTGGAACACCCTTCCTGACGGGTCACTGGCTTCCCAGATTGAGGCATAGCCGTGGGACAGACTGTTTCCAGTGCTGTCTCCCTCTGTCCCGAAGCCAGAAACATGGTGCCCATGAGAACCACCCACATCCTTCACTGGGCACGCCCATTGACCCCTCTCTCCCTCCCTCTCTTTACTCTGCGTTTATTGAACATCTGCTCGGTAACGCCCTGTGCTGGGCCCAGGAGACACACACAATTTCGGTAATTCTCCCCTTCAAGTGGAGCTCCCCGCTATTCTGTTCTCTTGGGACTCTGCTCTCATTTATTACCCAAGTACACGTGGACAGAGGCCTGTGGGGGATCTGAGGACCTGGGTTCTAAAGTCCTGGCTTTGTCTTTGATTGGCTGTGTCACCAGGCAAACCACCTGCCCTCTCTGAGCCTTAGTCTATGTATCTGTCAAATGGATGATTTGTGGTAGATGGTCTCTAAGGTTTCTTCTGCCTCCTAAAGTCTTCAGTTTAGGGCTCAGTGAGCTTTCCTGGTGTCTCCAGTGGAACACTGCTGGGGCCCAGTTGAATGCACACCTCTGTGACAAACGGAAACAAAAGGGGTGGTGCAGAGAGCCGGCACCGCGGAGATTCAAAGCAAGGAGATCAGGGAGACTGCTTAATGTAAGAAATGGGGCATGAGCTGGGTCTGGAAACAGGTGGGATGGAGATAGGGCAGGAGCCAGAGAGGGGCATGCCAGGTGGGAAGGAATAGGATTCACTAAAATGAATCAGGCCCCCAGTTCTGCCACTCTTGGTGGGACCACAGAGGAACCCCTTTTCATCTCATAATGAAGAAGTCTCAGACCAGGTGTCTTGAAATTCCACCCAGCTCGAACATTCTGTGACTCTTCAGTGGTCAGATTGTCTATAGACTCAACTGGAGAGGAGCTGATGAGTGGGGGAGGCCGTGAATGTTTAGCCGGTGATGGACTTTGCCAGGAAGGGCAAAGAGAATTAGCTCCAGAAGCACCTGTCACACAGCTTGGGCCCACAACCTCCATCTCCAAGGCGTGCTGAGCCTCTGCCAAGTCTACACATCAAATGACAATTTGATTCTCACACTTGGATCCCTGTAAGCTAGTTGGCACCGGATGTCTGAGCTGCCGTCCCTAAATCTGTCCCCTCACCATTGACGGAAGGAATCTGTGCTCTATTAAAAGCGTTCTTTAAAAACTAGAGAATGCTAAATGTGTTTAAAATATAAAAATCAACCAGAAAATGCATTTTACCCTCTTTAAAGTTGTCATCTTTACATATACCCGTGGTGGGAATATGGGCACCAGCTGGGAACGGAAGTCTTGAAATATGGCAAGCAAGGCCATCTCCGCAGGAGAGCCTCCCAACAGCGCCAGTAAGACTCTCATCTCCGATCTTATCCGTCTGCATAAAACTTAAGTGAATTGGTTAAAGTGTTTTTTCTCCCATTGTTCCTCTCAACTGTCTCCTTTACAATCCACAGTACATGCAATTTCCAGATAAAACATTTTTAACTCAAATACAGTTGCTCAAGAACCAATGACTGTTTGGGCCTCTGTGCTCCACTCAGACTGTTCCCTCAGCCTGATTGCCATCCCCTTACTTAACCTGGGTCACACTGATTTAGGCTTTGATTTTATGGTCTGCTCCAAGAACCTCCTGACGTTTCCCTCCAACTCCCACCACTGCTGGGGGCGGGGGCAGCTACTGCTCCTCTCAGAACATACCCTGGACCCAGCGACCATCTGCTGCTCGAGGCTAGGGACATATCTCTTGCACTTTCCTTGGTGTCAAGAAGTTAGCTCATAAGAGAAGGGTCAGCGAAGTGTTGATGATCGGAACATTCCCACTGTCTGCTGAATTCAGGCTTGCCTGATCATCTCAACAGTCCCAGACTCTGCAAGCACATCGTTTGTGACTCACCACACAGGTCCTCTCTGTTCTGGCCACACTGCTCACTCTGAGGCCCTGACCTACACACCTGACATCCTCTCCCCCAACTTTGGTGGGCCATTTTGCCCTCTTGGAAAGCCTTCCCTGCTATTTCTAAGTGCTGCCACTCGTGGGCCCCACCCCCGCCTCAAGCTGGCCTTAAAACTCCATCTCCATGAGGCCGTCATGAATTAATCCTAGCTGACGGACGCTGTGGTCCATAGGTACCCGGGCTTCCATTTTTACTGAAGACATTACGAGGGCTGCCAATGACAGCAGACAGACTCATTTTCAGTGGCTGATGGCTACCTCTCTTCTGGGTCCCTACCACACTTGGGGCTCTCCAGAGGAGGAGAAGGCCGGAACCTTCCTTAGCCCAGAGAATGAGTGCCTGGTGTGTCCCCATTCCCGCCATGCAACAAGACGTGGCAACAAGTACCTTTCTCCTTAGAATGGAGTGTGCCACGAGTTAGAATCTTGAATTCTGAAAGAGTAATAATTCGCCATAATAGTATATTGGTTTACCTTTGTTAAGAAAACATTTTGTCCCTGTTTTCAAGTTTCCTCTCCAAAGTAGGCATTTTCAGCCCCAAGTAGACTATAAGTCGAGACTGTGCTTCATTCACCACTCTCTCCATACAGTGCTTAGCACTGCGCTCCACTCCTATCCGGTAATCAATAAATGCTTGTTACCTAACTAAAGGCGAATTAAATGCTAAACAGCACTAATTACCAGCTGTTCCAAGATCCTGGCTCTTAGCAAAGAGAATTACTTGTGATTGTCGGGGGTTTGCGAGTGGCCCAGGTGTATGAAACAAGAAATTGCTATTTTCTAACTGCTTCTTTATTCCAGAGGGTGGGCCATTCTTCTAAGATTGCTGCAATACCATGTTTGGAGGGCAAAATTCATTAAAATTCTAAATGCCGGTATTCTACACTATAGAATCTTGTTGAGGAGCAAGATAAGTGGATTTTGATTCCTGTTTCCATGACAGGAGACAACTAGTAACTATTAAAGGAAATTAAGAGCTTAATAGTGGATTAGTGCACTAGCGGGGAATGGAAACATGCAGAGATGCTCCAGGGAGCCTGTAGATAATCTCTCTCCACGTACGATCCTAAAATAGGTACGAAAACGGCCCCCTGTTTACAAATGATAATCAATTATTTGTAGCGACAATGTTTAAAATGTGCAATTTAGTTTCTGGCTGATTGAACTAAAACGAGCAGCTGCGTCATCTGTCAAGGTAAATGTCGGAGAGAGAAAGCATCTATTTTAGTAAGGAAAAAATAACTGCAGTAACTTTTCCAAAAGAGCTACTTATACCTCATTTATTTTTCCTTAATTTTTTTTTTCTCCTAAGGACAGCTCGGGAGAGCCTGGTGTGCATTTTAGGAGGCCACCAAAACGATGGCAGTCAGAGAATTCTCTCCCCGCAGATTTCCCCTGGACATTCTCAGCTGCCAGTTAGATGAATTATGTGTCTGTGTCACGTGCTTCCTCTTCCTTCCATCTTTATTAATAGACAAGGTGGAAAAAAGGACTTAACTTCTTAGGGGTTAATCAGTTCCTGCTGTTTATTTCTCCACATGAAGGCATAACTTCCATTTATAACATCATTATCAATTACCATGAAATGTTACAGGCTCAACTTTAGAGCCCGGTCTCCTGGGGGTACAGAATTGTGGTGGAATGTAGCTCTGAATCCTCAAAGCCTGGAGGGCGAAGCACAGCTCCTCATCAGCCCCGAGTTTCTTCTTGATTACCAAGGGAATGAGCTGTCTGCTGGATATCGTATGTGTAAAAATATTTGCCCCAACTTCCCATGGTTGGCTTCTCCAGATTAACATCGAGGGTTTTGAGCAGCAGATTCTTGCAATGGGAAAAGTAGTAGAGACTCTAACAATTTCTTGGGCACTGAGTCTTACTGGTTCCAGTGATGCTGAATGGTATCGTAGATGAGGTAATAGGTTCAGCCCCGTTAACAGTAGACCCACTAGGGGGCATCCAGGGAAACCATGAATGCTCTTAGGAAGGGCTGGTCAAGGAAGATAACAATCTCCTCCTACAAACTCCTCCTTGGGGCCACTATCACAGTACAGAACTCTGGTCTGTTTGAACAAAGATCAAACCTAATCTAATGGACTTTACGGGCTCAGAGGACAATACACAAGTGAGGTGAATTTAGATTCTTGTAAAAAAAATCCAAGTTAACTCTTCACAGGGAAGTGAAAAATTTCCAGGAGCAGGGAAAACACTTTGGAGTGAAAGTGCCATTAAGAAGAAAAAAAAAAAAAAAAAAAAGACGCGACAGAGTGTCATGACAGACTGATCTAATCAGCCGTTTAAACACATGGGAAAATTATCCTTGTGTGCAAGGAAATAAGCGACGATTTTGAGTTTCCTGTTTCTGCACTATGTTGACCCAATCGTGCACCACTTATGCTTCACTATTGAGTTCAGGTCAGTTCAAAAGACAATAAGTCCCTACTAGAATACCATGTTTGCTCACACAGCCAACTATTAGTCAGAGTTTTTCACCTAAAATTTTCCCTGAGAATAGAGTGTTACTAAAAACTGAAATCCTTACAGTCATGTAGCAGCTTGGTCTCTGTTACTTCATTTTGAACAACAAATTATCTCAGCTATTGCTGGTTTTGAACAAGAGGACAACTGATGGAACTAGAGAGAGAGAAAGAGAGAGAGGGAGAAATTTAACACAGATTAGTAAATTCCTAGTGCCACGTCATTACACTTTTTGGTGTTGGACGTGTTAGATGTTATTTTAAATAGATCTTCCAAAGCATACTTTAAAAAATAATGTAGTGAGATAATCCTGGAGATTACAAATAAGGAGCCACAGAATGTACTTTAAAAAACATTTGTCCTAGTGTTATACGAATAGGGACTTGTGGTTCTTAGACAGAAGGAGAAGAAAAAATATGGCAGAGCAAGATTTGAAGAGACATTGGCTGAGAATGTTCCAAAACTGATGAAAGACGTTAAGCCACAGATTCAAGATATGCTACAAAACCTGAGCAGGATAAAGACAAAGAAAACCACACATAGGTACATCTTTAAAACTTCCAGAGAAAAGAAAAGACACATTACTTTCAAAAGAATAACAATTACACAGACAGAAGACTTTGCAACAGAAATGCTAGAAGCCAGAATGTAACTAAAGGGAATCTTTAAGATACTGAACAAAAATAACTGCAAACTTAAAGTTCTATACTCAGGAAAATTATCCTTTAAAAATGAAGGTGAGGGCCGGCCCAGTGGCATAGTGGTTAAGTTTGCGTGCTCTGCTTCAGTGGCCCAGGGTTTGCAGGTTCGGATTCTGGGCATGGACCTACACACCACTTATCGAGCCGTGCTGTGGCGGCGTCCCACATATAAAGTAGAGGAAGATGGGCACAGATGTTAGCCCAGGGCCAATCTTCCTCAGCAAAAAGAGGAGGATTGGCAACAGATGTTAGCTCAGGACTAATGTTCCTCACAAAAAAAAAAAGAAGGTGAATAAACACATTTTCAGATAAATGAAAACTGAATTAATTCTTTGCCAGCAGACCCACACACAATGTAGTGCAATTGATAGTGTCATCTCTCTTGGAAACTGAAGGAACAAACAGCAACAACAAAAAAATTAGCAGAGAAATGGAAGATGTCAACAACACAGTTAACAAACTTGACCTAATTTAAAAACTGAACAACTTCACTAAACAACTGCAAAATACACATTATATTCAAGTGCACATAGAATGTTCACCAAACTGATCATATGGTGTGCCATAAAGTAAGTCTCAACAAATTTCAACAAATTGAAATCTTACTTGTCTGTTCTCTGACCACAGTGGAATTAAGCTAGAAATAAATAATCAAAATATGCTAGAAAATGCCCAAATGTTTGGAAATTAATATAGTTCCCTATAATCTGTGGGTCAAAAAAAAAATCACAATGGAAATTCAGGTATGATTTTGAATTGAATGCTAAGTAAAATCTAGCATGTCAGAACTTGGAGGATGCAGATACAACCGTGCTTAGAGGGGTATTTATAGCCTTAAACACATGTCTTAGAAAAGGAGAAAGGCTGAAAACCAACGATTTAAATATTCATATCATGATGCTAGGAAAAGGATAGCAAATTAAACTCAAAAGAAAAAAGGAAGGAAATAATAAAGAGCAGAAATCAATGACATGAAAATGAAAAGGCTTTCTTTGAAAAGACTGACAAAATTGATAAATCACTAACAGGAAAGAAAGAGGAGAGATTACTATAGATGCAACTAGGGTGACCAATTGTCCCAGTATGTCCAGACTGTCGGGTTATAGCACTGAAAGACTCATGTCCCAGAAACCCCTCTATTCCCTGGCAAACGGGACAGTTGGTCACCCTAGATCCAACAGACACTGTACTAAGAGGACATTATAAACAATATTATGCCAGTAAATTTGACAACTAAGATGAAGTAGACAAATTCTTTGGAAACACAACTTATCAAAATAGACACAAGAAGAAATAGAAAATCTGAATAGTCTTATCTGAATAGTTTATAACTAATATAGAACTTGAACCAATTATTAAAAACCTCCCACAAAGAAGACTCCAGGGCCAAATACCTTCACCAGTGTATTTTCCCAAACATAAAGAAAAAAAACACTCAAATGTTATACAAACCCTGAGAGAACTGAAAATGTGGAAGCACTTCCCAACTTATTCTATGAGGCCAGGGTAACCTTAATATTAAAATCTGACATCACAAAAAAGGGAAATTACTGGTCAATGTCTCCCATGAAAAGGACCAAAGATTGCAAACTCTTTTTTGCAAACGTCTAGATAGTAAACCTTTTAAGCTTTGTGGGTCACACAGTCTCTGTTACAACTACTCAACTCTGCCATACAGCAGCCACAGGCAGTATATAAATGAATGAGCATGGCTATGAGTGTCCAATAAAACTCTGGGTGTCTAGTACATAGACAAATATCCTAAATAAAATATTGGTATATTTAATCCAGTGATATGTAAACATAATAAAGAGTTATCCCAGAAATTCAAAGTAATTTCAACATTAAAAGATTCACCACATTAACAGGATAAAGGATAAAAACTATAGGATCATTTCAATAAATGTAGAAAAAAGTTTCATAAAATTCAACACTTGTTTAAAATAAAAATTCTTAGTGAACTAGGACTAGAAGGAAACTTTCTTTTTTTTTTTTTTAATTTTACTTATTTATTTTTCCCCCAAAGCCCCAGTGGATAGTTGTATGTCATAGCTGCACATCCTCCTAGTTGCTGTATGTGGGACGCGGCCTCAGCATGGCCGGAGAAGCAGTGCGTTGGTGCGCGCCCGGGGTTCCAAACCTGGGCCGCCAGTAGTGGAGTGTGCGCTCTTAACCGCTAAGCCACGGGGCCAGCCCAGAAGGAAACTTTCTTAATCTAGTGTTCCTACATACAAACAAAACCCCAAAGCAAACAGCATATTCCATTGTGAAATACTGAAAGCATGGAAATCAGACAAAGATGTCTGTGATCACCACTACTATTCAACACTATGCTGGAGACCCTAGTCAGTGCAATATGTCAAGAAAAAATCCAAAATATAAGGATTACAAAAGAAGAAATAAAACTCATTATTTGCAGATCACAAGATTGTGTAATCGGAAAATACAAAAGAAACTTAATAATTTGAATTAATAAATGAAACTCACTGGATATAAAGTCAATATACAAGATCAATTGTATTCCCATATCCTGGCAACACACAATTAGAAAAGGAATTTTAAAAATTGATACACTTTATTACAATTACAGACTTTTGCACATCAAAAGACACTATCGAGAATAAAAAGAAAACCCACAGAATGGGAGGAAATATTTGCCAATCATATAGCTGACAAGGGTCTAGTATCCAGAATATATAAAGAACTCCCACAACTCAACAAAAAGACAATAATCTAATTAAAAAATGGACAAAGGTGGGGCCGGCCTGGTGGCAAAGTGGTTAAGTTCCTGTGCTCCCCTTTGGTGGCCCAGGGTTCACAGGTTTGGATGGGCGTGGACCCACGCACCGCTTATCAAGCCATGCTGTGGCAGATGTCCCACATATAAAGTAGAGGAAGATGGGCACAGATGTTAGCCCAGGGCCAATCTTCCTCAGCAAAAAGAGGAAGATTGGCAATGGATGTTAGCTCAGGGCTAATCTTCCTCACTGAAAAAAAAAACCACAAAAAACAAAAACAAAAAAATAGGCAAAGGACTTGAATAGACACTTCTCTAAAGAAGATATACAAATGGCCAATAAGACAAGAAGAAGCTCACCAGCATTGGTCACTAGGGAAATGCAAATCAAAGCCACAATGAGATACCACTTCACACTACTAGGATGGCTTTAATAACAATAAAACCCTAACCCAGAGAATAACAAATGTTGATGAGGATGTGGAGAAATTAGCACTCTTGTACATTGCTGGTGGGAATGTAAAATGCTGCAGCCATCATGGAAAACAGTTTAGAGATTCCTCAAAGAGTTAAACTTAGAATTACTACATGACCCAGCAATTCCACTCCTAGATATATACCCAAAGGAATTGAAAAGAGGGACTCAGATACTTGCACGCCAGCATTTGTTGCAGCATTATTGACAGTAGCTAAAAGGTGGAAACGAACCAAGGGCCCATCAACAGATGAACGGATAAACAACATGTATTTCCCATGGTTTTTATTTTCTGTATTTCCTGATGCTTTGACATCTTGGAGCCTTGCTAGCACTGGAGCAGCTGCCCCTCCCAGGGTTAGCCAGTTCCTACAGATGGTAAAGGACTTGCTGAAATTATTCAAACTAGCTAATGCTAAGCCTGCTGACCCTGCCTTACCTTACCCTCGGAAAAACAATAAAGGCTCTGCCCACATTTTCTCCACATAAGGCAGGGGAGTGCTGGTGAGGCTGCAGAGAATTGATGAATGAGATTACAGTGTACATATTCTACAGTTGGAATCAATAGGACTTGCTGAGGACCAGATGTGGGGAACAAGGCAATGATCATTAAGGGATAACAACGTTGCCAAGTTTGAGTGGTATCATTTATTGATGTGGTTCAGAGTGAGGGAGGTTGTCGGATCAAGGGCTATGTGGATGGCTAAAGTCTGAGTGGTGTCCGATACATAGCAGTGGAGGGGTCAAGGCTGGCCATAAGTATAAGAGCATGGCACAGGTCAGAGTCAGAGGGACGACTCTAACATCCAAAGGCCATACAGAGGGGGAAAGTCACCAGTGGGGCCTGAGAATCGAGTAGTTGGTGATTTAGGATAAACCCAAGACTGTATGGTATTACAGAAGCCGATAAGAGTGAGTTTCAGGTAGGAAGGAGTGATCAACTGGGTTGAATGCTACTGAGAGGTCAAGTAAAGTCAAGTCAAGTATAGAAATATTTATGAAAAGTGAGCAAGTACCAGAGAATAATAGAGCCACACCTCTGGTAAGACTGAATGGTAACTGAAAGAGAGACAGCACATACAGACAACTCTACTGAGAAGTGGATTAAAGAGGAGCAGGGAAATGGGGTGGGAACTAGAAAAGAATCTTTTTTTTAAAGATATGAGATACTAGAGCATGTTTCGAGAGGGAAGGAGAGAGGGAAGGAGAGAGGGAAAGAGAGTGAGTGAGAGAGAGAGAAGGGGATGGGAAGGGAATGAAATTGTTGGCTATTATGACAAAGAGGCAATAACCTAAGTCCTTTTGGTCTCAAGGCCAAAGTTTTTGGCCTCAGGATCCATTTACAATCTTGAGAAGTATTGAGGATCCCAAAGAGCTTTTGTTTTTGTGGATTATATTTAGAATATTTACCACATTAGAAAGTAAAACTGATACCATTTTTAAATATTTGTTTACTAATTCATCCAAAATAATAATAAACCCATTATAGATTAACATTTTTATGCAAAATTATTATGCTTTCCAAAACAAAATAAAGTTAGTGAGAAGGCAATTTTATATTTTTGCAAATGTCTTTAATGTCTGGCTTCATAGAAGACAGTTGGATTCTCCTATCTTCTTTTGCATTCAATCTGTTGCAATATCACACTTCATGTAGCTTCTGGAAAGCCCCACTGTACACTCATGAGAAAATAAGAATGAAAAGGCAAGTAACATCTTAGCATTACTATGAAAATAGTTTTGACAATTATGGACTCTCTGAAAGGGTCTCAGGACACCCAGGGGTTCCCAGACCACACTTTGAGAACTGCTGACCCAAGCAATGAAGTCCAAGAGAAGGCAAATGGGGATGGGATTTAGGACACAAGTGGAGGGACTGGCTTCTGTGAAAAGCAACACTTCACCTCTTGGAACAAGAGCAAAAGGAGAGATGGGTGTCAAGATGGTTGTGAGACAACAGTGTGTTCCGTTCTTATGGATTCCCTTTCTCAACGAGATCTGAGGTGAGGTTGTTCACTCAGGTGAGGAGGTAAAGGATTTGGAAGGTCTGAGAGAGGAAAGATAGGAAATCACTTTCCTGGTGAGTAGGAAACCAGTGCTGTATAGTCCGATTGCCAAGCAGAGACCATGAAACACCCATTGCCATAGCACCCAGCAGGGCACCCTGTAACTTATTGTGTGGAGGGACTTCAAGGCTGCCCGACTGGGTCACTATTTCTGTCCCACAAGTGTGTGTACAGCAGGGTGATTAAGAGCATGGAGGAGGAACCTAGCCTTCCTGGGTACTAATTCTGGTTCTGCCACTGACTAGCTGTGTGTCATTGGACAAAATACCCTGTGCCTCAGTCTCCTATCTGTAAAATGGGAATAATCATAGCACCCTCCTCCTAGGGCTGTTGTGAAGATAAACGAAGATTAAATGTTGAGTAAAGTACTGAGATGAGTGCCTGGCAAAGGGAAGCGCTCCCTAAGGGTCAGCGACAACTATTGCCATTGTTACCAAGGTGACTCATTGAGCTTCCACTCAGCCTGTGAGTGTGGATGAGAACTGGCTCATTTGGTGACTATCTACCCAACTATCCGTCTCAGTGCCAGCCCACCAGTGGGCGAAGCAAGCTGTCCCGCCTCCCCAGGGGTCTAGTCTCCTGGAGGAGGCCAGCAGGACACAACCAGACACGCCAATTAATGCGACAATCGCAAGTGCAGTTAAGTGCTAACATTGTGGAAGCGCGCGGCACGTGGTCGGGCTTTAGACACACTCCTCCCTCCATCCTGCCACCAGGCCCCGAGGGGACGCGTGGTTTTTACAAGTGAGGAGTCTGCTTCTCAAGAGGGCACTGGCTTCCCCCAGGCCACCCGGCTCCACGCGGCTCGGCGGGACCAGTCCCACCGCCGGCTCGCGCGAAGGCCACGTAACATAATCCGCTTCCAAGACGCCCGTCGCTGGGTTCCCGCGCCCCGGGAGAGGACTTCCGGCGGAAGTCTCTCCTTAGGGGGCGGAGCCACCGGACCGGCCTGGCCACGCCCCTCCCGCCCCAGGTCTGTAGTCGCGTTGGCCAATCGGAGCTCCGCTTCTTGCCGGGTGCGGAGACTCATTCTCCAATCAGCGAGTGTCGTCGTCGCTCGGGCAACAGCGTCCTAGAGACGCCGAGTGGGCTGGGCCTCTGCGGCCGAGCGGCGTGGGGTCCGCGCGCAGGTGTGGCCCCGCGAGGCGGAGAATCGAGAAGGGTCCCCGGTAAGGCGGCGCGGCCTCAGCGCCCGGACCCCGCGCGTGAGCCGAAGGGGCGACGAAGGGCCCAGGGGGGCGGGCAGCTCAGGGTCCTGCAGCCCCGAGACGGCTGCTGCCCACCCCCGGCACGCGGAGCCCCGCCTCGTCTCCCGTGCTTAGGCCTGTGACTCGCTTACTCATTCGACACGGGTGTGTGTGTGTGTGGAGCGCCCTTGTCGACTCCGGGGCTCCTGCGGTGGAGGGTACGGTCTTGGTGCCACAGGGCTTAAGTGATGTTTGGGGAAGACAGACCATAAACAACGTGGACGGTGGTGGCATCTTCCTCTCTGCATCTATGACGGTCACATGGGACACGTTGTGTGCTAATGCCTTCAATCGCTCCAATTTACAAAATGTTTCATGTCGCTTATTTCGTTTGTCCCCACAGCAATCCTTTGACTACCATCATTAACTCCACCTTGTAGGTGAGGACTTGAGCCCCGTGGGGTGAAGGGGATTGTCCAGAATCACACAAGGAGGGAGTTGCAGAGCTAGAATTCAAACTAAGCACTTCTGTCTCATGTCAGAACCTCTGGTCTCTCTAGGACATTCTTCTTCCCCAGACTGTGCACAGTTATCCCTGCCTCCCTCAGAAATTTCGTTTGGAAGCACTTTGCGAAATGTTTGAGTGAACAGAGCTTTTTTGAGACCTTAGGCTAAATCACCCCTATTCTTCCTTTTCCTTCTCTCCTGAAGATCTTTGCCGGTCAGGATGCCTTGGCACTGTTAAGAGGATCCTTACTTCACTTTCAAGAAGAGTAATTTAATAGTGTTTCTCAAGTTGTATGTGCCCCTAAATGGGTGAACTTACGGAAATGCTGCAAAAAAAAATGTCGACTTTCACATACTGCACTTACTTCATCTCTTTCTTTTATCCATTGTTTTCAATTCAACAAACGTTTACTTGGCTGAGTTCTGGGGATTCGGAAGTGAATCAGGCCTGGGCCCTTTGATTATCTGTAAACATATTTGTTTCCTGCTCAACCTTATTGCAGGCTTCTGGAGGGCAAGAGTATTCTTTTAGTTATCTGCGCGTTCCCTTTCCCTCCACCTTCAGTTTAGTGCTTGGCTCGTGGTGGGCGCTCATAGATATTTGTCAAGGAATGCTTACCTGAGACTTTAGATGTGCTCTCCCAATGTTGCCTGCCTTTTTCCTGCTCTTTTCCAGCCACCCACCTCTTCCCCATGCAGAGAGCTCGACAGCACTGTGACTCCTACAGGTGACTGGCACATGGAGACAGAACCAGCTCCAGGAGGATGTTCAGTAGTCTGGTGCCCGCCCAGAGCAGGAATGTACTGGGAGGCCACTGGCTGTTAACAAGACCATTGCTTTAATAAAGCTTCTTTGCAGGTGTGTATCCAGAGTGACTGTTTAGGGTTAGTAGATGGTGAAAGTCACTGAAGGTTTCTTGGATGACTCCTTCCCCTGCCAGGATTGAAAAATAAGCTGTATAATATAGGTGAGGAATCGTGAGTGAGACAAGAAGCTAACAATCACTTTCTTCCTTTAAATACCACAAGTGAGCTGACCTTTTTGTAAAGTATATTTATCTAAAAATACCCCAAATCTAGGCTTGCACAACTATATAGATTGGATTCTTGTAATATTTAAATATTAATTCATTTGCAACACAGTGCTATCCAGGATATCCACACCCTTTGGAAAAGATGTAAAGGGAAGGGGTATGTTTGAGAAAACTCTGTGACTAGAGATAACATACGAATAGGATACACTTCTGGGACTGAAGAGCTTCGTTTCCCACTGCATTTTCTCTTGGTTTTGACCATACACTGCTGGTTTATTTTGTTTGCTTTGTTCCAGGTGCCATTGTTATTTCTCTCTCCATCTGTTTGTCTGTAGTTTTACTACTTCTACTTCTGCTACTATTACTACTGCTGCTCCTGTGCAATACCTGTTGGGCAGTTACTATCTTCCAGGCACAGTTTGGGGCCTCACATACATTTTTTAATTTAGTCCTTGTCGCCTGCTTATGAAGAAGTACGGTTACTGTTCCCATTTTACAGATGAGGCACCAGGGACGTGGAGAAGTCAAGGGACCACAGAGCAGGTGAATGGTAGAGGGTGGCTTCTACTGTAGGACCACCTGATAATAGAACCTGTGTTCTTGCCTCGTGCTGTAGTGCTCTCCAATAGGTATGTACTCTGCTAAGTCCCACTAAGACTTTGACGTGACTTGTAAGAATACCAACAATACGGTAAAATAGAAACATATCAGTCAGGATCCTGAAATATACAGATAGAATAGGACAGTAACATCAGGAGGAAAGAGAATACTCAGATCGTTCGTAATGGTTCCTACAGTTGGGCTGCACATTTATCTGTGAGCCTCTTGAACTCAAGGATAAAGAAAATTAAAAAAGAAAAGAAAAAAGGAAATTGAATTCATTTTGTCCAGGCAGATAAGGCATTTTAATTCCTCCGGAAAACTAAAGCTTTTTCAACACCTAAGTCTTCATCACAAAGCCTGGAGAGGGCTTGATTACTACTAAGTGACAAAGGTCTAGGTTCAGTGTCCTCACTATTTAGGGAGAGGATGTGGACTCTTGCATTTGTATGGAATATTTGAGGTGAAGAATTCTGAATAGTAAAAGTTTTCAGTAACACCTTCTGAATTTTGTTTTTCCCCCGGGGGTTTGTAAATGGTGTGATCCTGTCCCCTGGGTTGGTTCCAGTCATTTTTCTGCTTCTTTACTTAACAGTTATTCGCTGAGCCCCTGCCCTAAGCTAAGCCCTGCCTTTGCATCGAGGACACTGCGGTGATGGTCGTGTCACTGTTCTGATACGCCTGCTGCCTCTGCCCTGTCGCTTTCTCCTCTTGGGGATTTCAGGACTGACTTTGTTTTGCCCTCCTTTGTGGTGCTGTAAAGCGCTGAGACGACACTCGACACCTTACACTGTAACTCCCTGCCTGCCCTCTGCCCTGGGCTCTGGTTTATCTTTCTGTACATTCCCAGGACCTAAGCAGCTACCAAATAGTGATCACAGCCTATTGTGTGTCAGGCTCTAGGGATACATTATCTAGGATCTTTCCTGAGCCTTTAGGGTGTGGCGCTTAACTGCTTTGTGTCACTTGCTCCTTGAGAAGCTGGTGAAAACAATGTATCCTCTCTTTAGAAAAATCATCTCACACTCACTCTTGCATTTAATCTCAGAGAGTTTGAAGATCTACAAGAGCACACACATGGACCTCATCCCTAGATTCCAGATGAAGAATACTTGCTTTAAAGAGAAATATTATTTCCATTTTGCAAATGAGGGAAGGGGCTCTTTGCCCCTCATTGCCAGTTTGCACAGTAGGTAGTGGAACCAATTTGACTCTGTCTTCTTGACTCCAGATCTGTTATTTTTTCCACTGTCCAAGTGTAGATGCTCAGTAAACGACTGAGTGTAGGGAAGGCTAAAAAGGGAACTTTGCAGTGTATGTGTCCCAAAGTGTAACAAAACATCCATTTGATATCAGGATAGACAAGGAGAAGATTTTTCTGAAGTATTTGGATTTAACTGTCACAATCTTTTGTGTTGCTTGCAACTTTTTCCAATTTAGTCAAGTGATAATTTCCCCCCATGATACCAGTTCCAACAGTTTTTGCTTCTGATGCCATTTCTGTGTGGCTGTGCACAGTTTTTACTCTTGTGTTGAGTTATGTTTTCTCTGGATGCCAAGGCAGATGGATGGCACTTTTGTTATGATTCTGATATAAATAGCATCTGTTTAAAACTGGACAGCAATACTTATCTGGCAAATAAACAAATATATCAGTAAAATCGCCTCCTAATTGTGTTTCTGCCTGTGGTTAAGCAGTGTATTTGATGGCCTGTGACTTGGTACTTGTTTGGGGGTCATTGGTTTTATAAACCTTGCTGATTTCTACCTTACCGAGTTCTGAAATAATCATATTCGTCAGTGTCTGAGAATTCTCTTTATTTAGAACACCTACACTGAGGACGATGGAAAGCCAGGGATGACCTAGAGAACTCATCACAGTGCCTTGCTCGTACTGAGAACAGTGTTGAGCTTTCAAAATCAAGGGTAAGATTAGCCCAAACGTCTTGCCCTTGCAGTATCAGGTGTTGATAGCTGTGCCATCAAGAACAAAGATTAATGGAGTGCTTCCTGGGCCGGGCCTGCGGTAGGGCTGAGTGTAGAAAGATGGGTGCGGCCGATCCTCTCCACTGAGGGGCTGGCTAACTAGCAGGGGCCACAGATCAACAGACAAGAGAAAAGTCTGGAAGCAGAGAATCAAAGTGAAAATTGAAGTAGGACTGGAGGGATGGACTGGGAGGTATTCATACTTTTACTTTATACTTTATGTCCCCCCTCCCCACTACCCCCAGGCAAAGTAATGGAATTACGGGTACCTTTGACCTTTTGGTCCTTTTCTATATTAAACAAAACAATTGGCAAAACAAAACTACAAGACCCGGGTCTCTGTAAAGGCACAATTGGTTTTGTTTAAGAAGGATAGGAAGGCCTCATGAAGGAGGGGGCTCTCCCCTCAATCTTGAAGGATGAATTGAAGTGTGCCAGGTGGAAAAGGAGGAAGGAAATTCTAGCAAAAGCATGAACCAAAACTCAGAGGTGAGGAACTACATGGTATATTCGGAGCGCTGTGTAAAAATGCAGCACGCATGGAAATATGGGATCTGGAAGAGTTGCCCCGGGGCCAGGTTATTAGTGATGTGAATGATCTTATACCCACGTTAGGAGTTTGACTTCAGTCTCTCAGCCCTGGAGAAGTATTGCATTTTTTAAAACTTAAAAAAAAAAATAATTTCAGATTCACAAAAAAATTGCAGAATCAGTAGAGAGAGTTCCTGTGTGCCCCTGGCTTCCCCCACGGTGATAACGTTTTACAGAATAACCATAATACAATTATCAATGGTACGGTGCTAGTAACTAAACTACCGACTTTATTCAGATTTCACCGATTTTGACAAGCACTCATTTTTTTCTCGGTGCATAGTCCTATGAAATTTTAACACATGTATAATTTTGCATTGAACGTTTTGAAGCCAGGGAGTAACATAACTATATCTATGCTTTAGAAAGATGTAAATCCTGGTGACAGAGGAAGATGGATTAGAGGGAGATGTTGGAGACCTGGAAGCGATTTAAGAGGCTATTTCTGTAATCCAGATGAGTGAGGGTGAGCAGGGGCAGTGACATTAGGGATGGAGAGGGACAGGGAATATATTTAAGAGGTTTTCTCCAAGTAAAATTGACAGTACGTGCTGACTGCTTAGAAAGAGGGCCAGAGGCCGAAGGCAGGCATTTCTGTCCTAACTTACAGGACTTACAGGAGTGGAAGCAAATTCATTCATTCACTCAGTAAGTTTGAATACCTCCGAACACTAGCCCCTGGCCTAGGATCTGGGGGTGTAGTGATGACACAAATTAACCCGGCTCTTGCTTTTATGGAATTTAAAATCTACTGAGAATCAAGCATTAATTGAATACTCATACAAATAGATACATTGTTACAAATTGGGCTAGGGGCTGTGAAGGACAACAGAGGTTGTTGTGGCATAGCGTGGGGTGTCAAGGAAGGTTCCCTGACGAAGTGACGTGGGAACTGAGATCTGTGGCAGCGGTTCTCAGCATCAGCATCACCTGGGATCTTGTCAGTGAGGCAAATTCTCGGGCCCCATCCCCACCCAGGGTCTAGTTCTAGGCTCAGGATCTAGAACTGGGGCCCCACAGTCTGTTTCTAACAAGCCCTCGGGCATCTGATGGACACTCAAGTTGGAGAACTGCGGACCCTTGGAATGAGAGGGGTTCATTCGGCAGAGCGGGGAGAAGACTGGGTGGTCTAGGCAGAGGGCTACAGCGTATGGAAGAAAAGCTTCCATGTGGGAAGGCCACATCCGAGGGACTGCCAAGGACCAGTGTGGCCGAGGCCTGGAGAACCCGCGAGAGGAAGACAGCTGGAGAAGCAGGCACGGCCCGCCCGACACGGCCTCGTGACACCAGTGAGGACTTGGGTCTTGATTCTAAGGGCAATAGGAAGCAGTTGGAGTTTTTAAAGCAAGGAAGTAACGTGAGGAGATCAGCATTTTACAATGATTATTCTGGCTGGTGTGAGGAAGAGAGGGGACCACAGCAGGGGTGTGTGTGTCTGTGTGTGGGTGTGTTATCGAGATATGGGAAGAGGAGTGTGCTCGTACAGTGTTGACAAAATAACTCCACCTGGGAAGCCTACACTTTAGTGTGAAATTCTTGTAGAGGCCCTGCCTGAGGTTTTCAACTCAATTCTCCAGTAACTCGCAAAATCACTTAATTATTTTGCAGACCCGAAGGCTCCGTTCTTGTGGCTTGACAAACTGAATAAGAAAATCTGTCTGCCAATCTGTGCTAACCCCATTGCTCTCTTATTTTTCAGAATTCACAAATTCAGAAATAGTTTATCTTGAAGGAAATGAAGCGAAATAGCACCAAAACAAACGTCGCCGCAGGCAACAGCACCAAATCGAGCAGTACCAAGGCCAGGTGAGATGCTTCTCTTTCTCAAACACCGGTGTCAGCCGACAGGTCAGAAGGTGGCGGCAAGTTCACCGTATCGTGCTGGGTGCGAGGCCGGAGAGAAAGGTGCTTTAGAAGTTGATAATTCTGTCTGGTTTGTGTCAATCGTTGACACAACAAGCATGTATTAAATGCTGGTTTTTGGGCCAAAATTGTCTAGGAATTTATATTTATCTATCAACAAGCATCGGCTTATACGTTTTAAAGTCGAATGTCCTTAATTTGGTGCTCAACGTGCCTACAAATATTAGACGACTAGGGTGGATTCAGAAAATGATCCAGCCTGCTTCACTGCAGGGCCAGCAGGGCCAACGTGACAGTGGTTTTCTTGTCTCCAGATACACATTTCCTGCTATAGATGGCAGCAGCAGCAAAACTTTCGTTACTGAACTCCAAAGCTAGGAAACCATCGCAACTTTCCTTTGCCAGCATCCGAGGACTTGCCCGGGCCTGGCTGCACTATAAATAGGAGGTGTTGAACACTCCTTGTCTGCTCACAGGAGCCGGGAGAGCGTGGCGGTTTCCAGCTCTTCCATTTTAAAAGGCTGCCAAGTGAAACGGTGTGTGAGATGGAACGACTGTTTGACAGCCGACGTGCGGTCAGTTTTTCTGACACAACTTGTTTTTCTGTTGCCTGTGGCTGTATCTGTCATCACATTAGGTGTGGTGGAGTCTGAAAATGTTCCTTAGATAAGAGTGAATTTCTGAGACATTTTCTGAAATTAGATTTTTGTGTGCATGATAGAGAAAGCATATTACAAACAAAGCAATATAAGCTTTTTGTTTAGGATCTATAATCTGGGGCAGCAAGGCATTCATGCTGATATAAATGATCAGAAAACCACAATACTCAATTCAGTTAAACTCAATATTCATTATTTTTTGGACCAATGTAATCAGACGTGGTCCCTGCTCTCCTGACATGAATGGTCTAACAGGGAAGCCAGACACTGAGCAATCATAAAGGTCATGGGTGTTGATTAAGAAAACCTTTCTGACACTGGTCACTAGTTTGCAGTATAGGAGATATGAGTGAGAAATCACGGATGATGCCTAAACTTCTACCTTGGATGGTGGGAAAGAGAGTAACGATCCTAAACAAGATCCAGGAGTGGAAGGACTGTGTGCGAGTGTGTGTGTGCGCGAGTGTGTGTGTGTGCATGTGTGTGTGTGTGTGTGTGTTGGGAGAAGAGTGCTGTTTGAACAGCAGGGCTGTGAAAACCCTCCATTCATTAATTTGATAAAAACTTTCAGAGCTTTAGTCGTGTGCCGTGTACTCTGGGGCTGGGGGTTCAGTGGTGTAAAAACACTTTTATTTCATGGAGCCTATAAGCAAGTTGATAATTTCCCAAATAAAAGTATAATTACCAATTGTAATAAGTGCAGCGCAGGGGAAGGACAGGCTGTGATGAGAGACTCTACAGGAGGGTGTAGACAGGGTGATCAGGGAGACCTCTCTAAGGTGGTGACGGTCACCCCGGATCTGAAGGTGAGAAGAGTTAGCCGGGTGAGGAGTTGGGGAGGGATCTGGGCAGAGAGACCCATGGGGCCGTTGGAAGCCAGGTGGGGAGAGTGACAAAGGTGGGAAGGGAGAGGCAGGCAGAGCTAGATCATGGACTGCCTGGTAGGCATGGTATATATGACATGCTGTGATAAAACATTCATTAAAGAACACAAATAAAAAAGATCCATGTCTCCACCATCCCAACACAGCTATGTTTGTCACATCTTCTAGACCCTGTCCACATATGAAAACACATTTTTATATCATTGTATTCATAATGTATACCCCACTGTACTTTTTCACTTAACATTGTCCTAAACACATGTCTTGACATGAGTACAGCTGTGTTTGGCTGCTCCATTGACCTACAGCCACCAGCACAAAAAGAAATATAAAAGCTGCTTTCTGCGTGTTGGGAACTGGCCCTTCTCCCATGGAGATAGTTGCAATGTATAAAAATTTCAAGGCCCTTTGAGCACTGCAGCCTGGGACAGACTGGCCATCTGTGCCGGGCTGGGATGATAACCAGGGTAAACAATGTACGTACACAACTACTGGGCTGGGACGATAGCCAGGGGGCTCAGTGCACGTACGCCACTGATAACCATTTGTGCATGGGAACACAAAATGCTTGCTCTCTAAACTCTGTAACTGCATATATAAACTGCTGAAAACTGAGGCCTGATGAGAGTTCCACCTGTGGAAGTGACGCCTTGCCCAGGACGTGTGATTCCCACCCAGCCGTGTCGATTGACAGGACTCTCCCGGCAGTGGGGCGTGGATGTTGTGAGTAATTGATTTATTGTGAAGTAATTGATCTGATGTGTTCTCTTTTCGGTCAACCTGGTGTTTCTCTTTCCGGTTGATTTGTGTCATTTCCCTTCAGTCGATCTGGTGTTTCCCTTTCCGATCGATCTGATGTTTTTCCCTCTTATTATATGACCTATTCGAATCTGCCGCTATCTCAGCCGATCTGGTGTTTCCCTTTCTGATCGAGCTGGTGTTTTTCCCTATTACTTGACCTATTCAGATCTGTTTGCAGACTATTGCCTTTACTATCCTCTATATAATAAAATATACATTCAATCCATTTGTTTGGAGTGGAAAGTTTCTTTTATGTCTCCGATCGAATCCCCCAAACCTCTCATAACAACACGTTTTTATGTTTCTACATATTCCTTATAATTATTGTTTATAATAGTGATATACGACTCCATTAAAGTATATTAACTTTGAGAGGCTTCTGTTATATTCTGAGTTTGATTTTTGAGTTTGTGTTGGTGTGTCTTGTAGTGTGTGTGGGTAGACTTGAAATTTATGCTGCAAGAGCAGGTATTTGTGAAGATGAGGTTTGGGAGGAAGGTGAGAGCCTGCGCGGGGGTTTGAGGAGACCCTGCCGTCGGGGGAGACCCTTGGTGGAGGAAGGCTGTGGCTCAGATGTGTGGGGCTGCCGGCCGTGGAGGCAGATCAGTTTATAACTACGGATTTTTCTGCTAAATTGAATTCAGATGACTGGCTAAATTGTTTTTTATGAAACCCTGTCATTTGGAATATATTTGTAAATCGACTTGCATTCTTATAATTCCTATGTTTAGAACAGTAGACTAGGGGTTGCCAGCCAAGTCTAAGATATTAAGGGAGTATGAGGCTGGGCTGGGGAGGCAGGGCTGGGCTTCAAATGGTGGCAGCATGAACCCTGGAATCCTGGTATTTGACTAGATACTTGTGGACTTGCTTTTAATTTTCTACATGTTCTGTTGAGTAAGTTGCAGAATTGTTAGACTGTTTTGCAAACGCGAGTTATCCATTCTTTAGGATTGACAGATTTTCTTATTATTCTATCAATATATGAGAACTTCATTGTTATCTATGTGTTTATTGGGGAATGCACACAAATCACTCACATGTACCTCTGTGAGTGTGCGCATACACACACACACACCTGGCACAATTGAGCACAAAGCCTAGGATTAAATTTGGGTCTTGGCCAAATTTGGATCCTGTTCTTTTAAATTTGGGTCAGGAGTAAATTTGGCTTTTCTCTCTGGTGTTTAATTTCTTCACCTCTAAAAATATGGATAATGGTATCTAACTCACAAGGTTGTCATGAGGTTGATGATTAACCAGCAAAATAGGTGCTCAGTTATTGCGAAGTGACTCTAGTAGAATCACTGAAATGTAACATTTGCTGGTCTTTCAACTTCATTTTGATATCAAGCAGGGAGCTTTACCCATGAGCCTCCTTAAAAAACTATAGACTGGGAGCTGGCCCTGGGGCGTAGTGGTTAAGTGTGCACGCTCTGCTGCTGGCGGCCGAGGTTCGGATCCCGGGCGTGCACCGAGGCACTGCTTGTCAGGCCATGCTGTGGCGGCGTCCCATATAAAGTGGAGGAAGGTGGGCACAGATGTTAGCCCGGGGCCAGTCTTCCTCAGCAAAAAGAGGAGGATCGGCATGGATGTTAGCTCAGGGCTGGTCTTCCTCACACACACACAAAAAATGTGTTAAAAAAAACACAAAAATGTATAGACTCGTCCTTATAAATCAACTTCAGGTTCTTCTAAAGAGTGGTCCCAAGCTTGTTCAAACACAGATGCTGGGCCCCCAGCCCTGGCATTTCTGATCGGGTTGGGCTGGTGGGGCCTGAGAATCTGCATTTCTAAAAGGTCCCAGGTGCTGCTGAGGTTGCTGGTTCAGGGACCGCAGTTGAGAACCACTGTGTTAAAGCTACACGTCTGCTTCGACAGCCGGTAAAATTAATTTTTAAAAATGGAAAATAAATGCATTTAAAAAATACTGGTATTAATAACAATAAAACCCTGTGTTATTTCTGTTTGAATGGAATAGCTCTTTCCCCCCTGACATGACCCAGTGATGGCATCTCTTGGGAAGAGTCTTTGGTCTAAGCCCCGGGATGGGGGGATGTAGTTCACACTCGCATCAGCTCCGGGGAGACGGGTGTCACTGCGCTTCTCCACGCTCCATCAGCAGAGTTGGACATGCTGCACAGACACCTTGGTCCTGTTCTTTCAACACATGCTGCTGTTTCTTTTAAATCCTGAGTTAGGTGCTGAGCTACTGGAGGGTCGGGTGGGTCATACTTCTCTCTCTATTCCTCCAGCCTCGCAGTGTGTGGCCTGCAGTGTTTGCTGAAGATGAATCCCTGAGAGCATAGTTGCTCGGCAAATGCTTACACCAAGAATGTTAGGTCCAACACCCAAATAGGCTCCATTTTCAGAACTACCCAGATTTGGCTCTTTGGAATAATCGTAGTGTCATTGAAGTCTCACTAGCTTTTATGATCTTGCAATTGGTAGAAATCAGAACTGGAGAAGACCCAACAGGTCATCCAGACCATCCTGCCACTGGAAGAGGATTATTCCCTGCAGTGTACTCAGTAGCATTAGGAGGAATTACTTTTCATATGATTATTATTTTTTTTCATGCTGTCTTCAACTAAGTGTTTCTTGAATTGAATCACTTTGTATTCAAGTAATAAAATGCACAACAGGCAGTACATTTCTGGGTGATTATCTCACTCCTCAGGTGGTGTAATAAGGCATGAGGCCAAAGCCCTGGCATGCCTTATTGTTATTAGGAAGTGAATTTATGGATAAAATAAAGAAAGCAGTTATTTGCATCGGCAATAACCACAACAAGGAATGCAGTTACAGCAGGTCCTCCCCACGTGCTTGGAGAGCAGGGTGAGGCAGGAGACGAGTGTTTGTGACCATCCAGGCAGCAGTGGTAGCCAGAGACTTGCCACTGCCTTCAAGGAGCTTGTTATTAATTTCACAAAAAGCAACAAGAAAGCCTTGGCCATTGACAACCATGTGAACTTGATACCTGGGCAAAGCTCTCCTCCCAGCTCTGGACCTGGCTCTGGGCTTAGCAGTTGTGTAACCCCTGGGCAAATTGCTTGCCCGCTTTGAGCCTTGGTTTCCTCACCTGTGAAATGGGAAGAACGTTAAGTGATTGGCCATGGGGAGGGTTAAGTGACAGGTTTTCATAAGTCTTAAGCACATTTCCTGGCTCAAAGCAAGTCCCCAATAAATGCTGATTGAATTAAAATGACTTTTTTCCCTTCTTAAAATTCTTCCCAAGCTTGAGTTTCTTGTCTCTTAACTTCAGTCTTGTCTGATTGTCTCAATTACACCGACAGTTCCCTTCATTCTGGGTGTCCCTTTCTGAGCAATATATGCGCATGTCGTCACTTACCTTGCACACACCCTCACCTTGCTGTTTCACACTCTCTTTTCAAAACCCTGACCCAAATTAAACCCAGCTCTCTGCCTCCCCAGTACTGGCTCTCAAGTTCATGCCCATGGACCTCAGAGGGGCTCTTAAAACCCCCTGGCAGTCACTCCACTTCTCCCACTCTCCTGCTCTCCTGGACAGCCATTTCATTCTTTTTCCTCTCTCTTCAATCCGGAGATGCCTCTCCCGCCCTCACTTGCTGCTGATGACCCGACTTCGTGTTTCACTGAGAAAAGAGACACAAGCAGAAGGGCACTGCCACAGGCTCTCCTCACCACGTCTGTGTCCCCAGGCTCTGCCTTCTCCTTTGTTACGAGGTACGAACCGTCCGTGTGCATAGGGAAGGCTCGTGCACGGGATGAGGTCCTGTCTCCACTGGCAAACCCGTGGGAACCAGCAATTCTCTCCCTCTTGCCTGCTTCATTCTCTTTGCCTCGCTACTGGATCACTATCACGAGTATTCAGACATGCTGCTGATTCTCCCGTCTTGAGGAAATTTCTCCCTTGACCCCCATCCCTCCTCCTGTTATCACATCGTTTCTCTGCCTTACAGCAGAGTTCTTTGAAACAGTTGTCTCTGTTTACCATCACTAATTCTTCTCCTCTGAATGTATCTGGAACTCAGACAGGCTCCCCCGCAACCACCCAGTTCCACCAGTATGGCTACTCTTAGGGTGATCGGTGGTTCCCGCATGGCTTAAACCAAAGGGCAGTTCTTGGTCCTCATCTCACCTGATTATCACTGTAGCATTTGACACACACATCACCCGCTCCTCCTGGAAACACTTTCTTCGTTTGGTTTCCTGAACACTCTAGTCTGCTGGTTTTTCTCCTCTCTCCCTGGCTGTTCTTCCTCAGTTTCCTTTGCTGGTTCCTCCTCATCCCCCTGAATTCTGAATGTGGGAGGCTCAGCCCTGGCATCTTTTCTTTTTTTACACCTACTTTCTTGGGGGGCTGACCTGATATTGTGCCTTATATACATTATATACTGACAATCCTCAAACTTATATCTTCAGCCTCCGTCTCTCCCCTGAACTCATATATGCAAACACCTGCGCAGTATCTCCACTTGGCTATCTAATAGGCATCTCAAACGTAACACGTCCAAGATGGGATTCTTGATCTTCCCCCATAAACCTGTTCTTCCTGCAGTCTTTCCCATCTCAGTTAATGCCCACTCCATTCAACCTTTCTCTTGAATGCCAAATCAAATCTGTAAGAAAAGACAATTGACTCTTCCTTCAGAATATATCTGGAATCCGATTATTTCTCAGCAGTTTCACCAAAACCACCCTGGTCCAAGCCACCATCTTCGTTTGCCTGGATCATTGCAGTAGACTGGTAATTGGTCTCCCTGTTGCCTCCATTGGCCCTGGAAGTCTACTCTTGATGTACAGCCAGAGGGATCCTTCAAGTGCAGAGGCCAGATCATAGCCCTGCACACAACCCTCCTCTGTATATAACCCTCCAGTGGCTTCATGTATCACTCACAGTGAGGGGCCTCCGCCCAGCCTCATGTTGCCACTTTGTCTTCCTAATGGCGTTGTTCCCTTCCTGTCTCCTTCAGATCTTTGCTCAATGTCACCTGTTTATCCTCTGCTCCATTTATCTCCATGGTACTTATTTATGTGTATAATTTACTTATTTGTTGCCTGTCTTCTGTTACTAGAATATAGGGTCCATGAGGTCCATGATTTTGCCAGTTTTGTTCATCAATCCCCAAACTTCTAGAAGGGAGCTTTAAAAATACTTTTTGACTATACCAACACATATCAAGCCATATTCTTCTTCTGGAAATTCACTTATGCTATGATTCCAGGTTTCAGTTCAATTAAATTTATCTAGTTGAAGAAGGATGTATGTGGGACTCCACTGAGGTACTTGGCCTCACATGGCATCAGCTGTGGTATGGTCCCTGCCCACAGGGACCTGTGCAAATAAGACGGGTCCAGATGGATACCATGCCAGTCAGTGACTGCTGAAGAGAGGTCAAGCAGAGCACTAGCCAATGTGGTTTTCTTACACATTAAAAAAAAATCTTATTAATTTCTTTAACCCTGTAAACTTGAGCTGCTTCTTATCAAGATCTTGAGAGGTGTCGCCTAGCCTGATTCTGTGCCCTCATATGGTGCCCTGCACACCCGTCTATTTTTGAATGTTGACTAATTATGCACTTGCATTTAAATGTGAAGCCCAGCAGGGAAAACTTTTTTTTTCTTTTTGCTGAGAAGGTCAGCCGTTAGGGGCCTCAGGCATCTGATGCTGTAACACCTCCTTGTACGGCTGGAGTTTGGGCTTCCTGCGCGCTGAGTTCAAGGAGAGTTTTATTTCTTGCTCTTGTGCTGAGAGGGGCCAGTAAAGAATGAGTCCAACGAAATTCCCCCTGATTTTTGAACCACTAGTAAGCCACAGACCGGCAGAATCTGTGAGTTATAAATTCCTGCGTGCGTGTAATAGTGTGGTGACCACTGAGCACGAGGGCCTTCTGTTGGTGGGGGGCACACAGCCAGGTTCGCTCTAACGGTGGGGTGTGAGCCTGGGCGGGACCCATGATGACAAACAGGACACTCCTGTGACTATCTCTGGGGTACATCTGGGTGTCTGGCTTTTGCCCTGCTTCCTCTGAGATCTTTTAATCATAGTCTTAATAACCATCAAGTAGACATATTACCTTAAAAATGATTGCGAAGGCAGCACCTTTGCCAAAGGTGCCCAGGGAAGCAACTTCTCTCTTGCTCCCCCACTCCCCTCCTCCTCCCCCAACTCCTTCCCCCTCTTCCCCCACTCCCCTTCCTCCTCCTTTCTAATTGTGCTATAATTCACATACCATAAAATTAATCCTTTTAAAGTGTACAATTTGGTGACTTTTAGTATATTCACAAGGTTGTGTGACCATCACCACTATCTAAATTTCGTCACCCCCAAAAGAAATCCCATACCAATTAGCAGTCTCATTTCTCCCTTCCCCCAGCCCCTGGCAACCACTAATCTACCTTCTATCTCTATAGATTTGCTTATTCTGGAGATTTTATATAAATGGAATCATACAGTATATGGTCTTTTAGGTTTGCTTTAACATAGTGTTTTCAAGGTTCATCCATGCTGTAGCATGAATCAGTGCCTTGTTCCTTTTTATGGCTGAA
The DNA here is from genome assembly GCF_057802395.1 of Ceratotherium simum simum. Lineage (NCBI taxonomy): Eukaryota > Metazoa > Chordata > Mammalia > Perissodactyla > Rhinocerotidae > Ceratotherium > Ceratotherium simum. The sequence goes on from NC_141924.1 coordinate 6,467,380, forward strand.
GTATGGTCTACTGAATGGATAGACCACGTTTTATTTATTCATTTACCAGTTGATGGACCTTTGGGTCGTTTCCACTTTCTGGCTGTTGTGAGTATGCTGCTGTGAACTTGTGTACAAGTTTTTGTGTGGACATGTTTTCGGTTCCCTTGACTGTATACCTGAGAGTGAAATGGCTGGGTCATCTGGTAACTCTGTGTTTAGCTTTTTGAGAAACTGCCAACCTATTTTCCAAAGCAGCTGTACCATTGTGCATTCCCACCAGCAATGTAGGAAGCTTCCAGTATCGCTACACCCTCGCCAATACTTGTGATTGGCTATTTCTTTGATTGTAGCCATCTTAGTGGTTGTAAAGTGATATCTCATTGTGGTATTTCCCTAGTGACCAGTCATGTGCACTTTTTCATGTACTTATTGGCCATTTGTGTATCTTCTTGGGAAAAGTGTCTATTCAAATTTCTTAAACTGCCCATTTTTAAATAGGGTTGCCTTTTTATTATTGAGCTCTATGAGTTCTTGATATATTCCACATACTAGATCCTTATTAGATATATGATTGGCAAATAATTCATTCCATTCTGTGGGCTGTCTTTTCACTTTCTTGATAGTGTCTTTTGAAGCACAAAATTTTTAAATTTTGATGAAGTTCAGTTGATCTATTCCTTCTTTGGTTGCTTGTGTTTTTTATATCATATCTAAGATATCATTGCCTAATCCAAGCTCACAAAGATTTACACCTATGTTTTCTCCTACGAATTTTATAGTTTTAGCTCTTAAATTGGTCTTTGATCCATTTTGAGTTAATTTTTGTATAAGGTGTGAGGTAGTGGTCCAACTCCATTCTTTTGCATGTGGCTGTCCAGTTGTCCCACCACCATTTGTTGAAAAGACTGCTCTTTCTCCATTGAGTGGTCTTGGCACCCTTGTCAAAAATCGCTGAGTGATCCATGTAGGGGTTTATTTCTGGACTCGCAATTCTATTCCATTGATCTAGAAGTCTGTCCTTATGCCAGCACTGCACTGTCTTGATTACTGTTGCTTTGTAGTGAGTTTTGAAATCAGGAAGTGTGATTCCTGCAACTTTGTTCTTATTTTTCAAGGTTGTTTTAGCTATTCTGAGTCCCTTGCATTTCCATATGAATTTTAAGATCAACTTGTCAATTTCTGCAAAAAAGGCAGCTGGGGTTTTCATGAGCCTTGAGTTGAATCTGTAGATCACTTTGGGGAGCATTGCAGTCTTACCCATGAACATGAGATGTCTTTCTGTTTATTCAGTTCTTCTTTCATTTATTTCAATGATTTTTTTATAGTTTCAGTGTATGAATGGTGTGCTTTTTGTTAGGTTTATTCTTAAGTATTTTATTCTTTTTGATACTATTGTAAATGGAATTGTTTTCTTAATTTCATGTTGTTTTAATTGCAGTTCATTGCAGTTGTATAGAAATACAATTGATTTTTGTATATTGGTCTTGTAATCCTGCAACCTTACTGAGCTTGTTTATTTCTGATACTTGTGTGTGTGTGTGTGTGTGTGTATTCTTTAGGATTTTCCCGCTAGGTTCTGCTGTCTATTTCTTTCTGTACGTTGCTGGATTCAGATTGCTAGTGTTTTGTTGAGGATTTTTCCTGTATTCGTAAGGAACATTGGCGTTTAGCTTTCTTTTCTTCTGCTGTCTTTGTCAGGTTTTGGTATCAGGGTAATACTGACCTCACAGAATGTGTTGCGAAGTGTTCCCTCCTCTTCTTTTTTTGTAAGAGTTTATAAAGGATTGGCTTTGACTATTCTTTTTTAAGTGTTTTGTAGAATTCACCAGTGAACCTCTCTGGTCTTGAGAGTTTTTTGCAGGAAGTTCTTTTTGTTTACTAATTCATTCTCTTTGCTTGTTATAGGTCTATTCAGATTTTTCTCTTTCTTCTTTAGTCAGTTTCAGTAGCTTGTGTCTTTCTAAGAATTTTTTTCCATTTCATGTAAGTTATCTAATTTGTTGGGATACAATTGTTCATACTGTTCCCTTATAATCCTTTTTGTTTTGCAAGGTCAGTAGTAATGTCCTCTCTTTCATTCCTGTTTTTAGTAATTTGAGTATTTCTCATTTTTTCTTGGTCAGTCTAGCTAAAAATTTGTCAGTTTGCTGATCTTTTCAAGGAACTAACCTTACATTTTGTGGTTTTGTCTGTTTTTCTATTCTTGACTTCATTTATTTCTGCTCTAATCTTTATCAGTTCCTTCATTCTACTCAGTTGGGTTTAGTTTACTCATATTTTTATAATTTCTGAAGGAATATTGTTAGGTTATTAATTTGAGATTTTCTTCTTTTTTAATATAGGCATTTATAGCTATAAATTTCCCTTGAAGCACTGCTTTAGGTGCATCTCATAAGTTTTCATATGTTGTGCCTTCATTTGCATTCATCTAAAAGTATTTGCTAATTTCTCTTGTGATTTTTTTTTCTTTGACCTATTGGTTGTTTAGGAGTGTGTTGTTTAATTTCCATATATCTGTGAATTACCCAGCTTCTCTCTGTTATTGATTTCTAATTTCAATCCAGTGTGATTGGAGAACACATTTTGATGATTTCAATCCTTTAAAATTTACTGATACTTGTTTTATGTCCTAATATATGGTCTATCCTGGTGAATGTTCCATGTGCACTGGAGAAGAATGTATATTCTCCTGTCATTAGGTGAGTGTGTTCTTTAGATGTCTCTTAGGTCTAGTTGGTTTATAACGTTGTTTAAGTCTTCTATTTGCTTTTTGATCTGTCTAGTCGTTCTATCTATTATTAAAAGTGGAGTATTGAAGTCTCCAGCTATTACTGTTGAAGAGTCTATTTCTCCTTTCAAATTTATCAGTTTTTTTCTTTGTGTATATTGGGGCTCTGTTATTAGGTGCATATATGTTTGTTTTACCTTCATTTATTCTTTCTCTAATTCTCTTCCAAAGTTTCTTTATGTAGATCTGAGTTTCTGACTCATATGATGTTTTCTTCTTTCTGAAGAATTTATTTTAACATGTCTTGCAAGCAGCACGTCTGCTGGTAACAAATTCTCTCAATTTTTGTTTGTCTGATAAAGTATTTATATTTATCTTTAACTTTTGAAGAATAATTTTGCTGGATACAGAATTCTTGGTTGGTGTTTCTTTATTTTCCTTTCAACACTTTAAATATTTCATTCCACTCTTTTCTTGCTTGTATGGTTTCTGAAGACAATTATGTATGGGCCATACTTCCTTTTTTTTTGGCATGTCTCATAAATTTTTTCTCGAAAACTAGACGTTTTAATAATGTGGCAATTCTTAAAATCATATTCTCTTTCCATGTTTTGTTGTTTGTTTGGTGACTTTTCTAAACTAACTTTGTAAAGTCTGCATTCTTTGTCATGTATGGCCACTGAAGTCTCTGATTGGTTAGCTTAGTGGTCAGCTCATGATTGGACAGAGATTTCCTTAAATGCCTGGACACAAAAGTCTTATGATCTTTGCTGAGGGGTTTTTTGTGTGTGCTGGATAATGCCTTCAACACCCAGCCAGGCAGTTTACAATTCTACTTTCGCCTTCACTTTCTGCTTGTGCAGAGCCTCAAGGTCAGCCAGAGGTGAGAGTTTAGGGGTCTTCTTAGGTCTTTCCTGAGCAAGCACATAGCCCTGGACATGCTCACAGCCCTATGCATGAGAGTGGCCTTCTCGATTCCCAGGAATGTGTGGGAGCTTCTCAAAGCCCCTGTGGACGTCTCACCCCCCAGCTTTTCCCTTTAAGCTTTTTGGTTAGTCTATTATTTGCTCCATCTGTTATTCACCCCCTCAGGCAGCTAAGATTTTAAATAACCATTACCTCTGATGTTTTTCAACAAATGCCTTTTGATTGTAGCCTGTTCTCACTGGGAAGGCTCTGAATCAGTTCAGATAAAGACAGCCTCGTGAGTGGGCTCTTTCAGGGAACCAGCAGGTAGGTCAAATAATGAAAATTTTCTGGTAATGGGGCTTTGAAGGAGCTCCATCCCTCTTCTGCTCTGCCCAGTGGCTGTCAGGCTGCTGGCTTGTCACCGTTTGCAGGCTGTTGGTTTCAAGGCTACTGCAGATTTGGGGGTGGGGAGAGAGGGGAATAGGGGAAGTTAAAATGCCACAAAACTTGGTGTCCATACCGAGATTCTGCCACCTTTCATGAATAAATGTTCCCTAGATTGCTGCAAACCTTTGGTTAATTTCCAGAGTTCTGAAACAGTTGATGCTGACAGTTTTTGCCAGAGTTCTCATTGCTTTTGTGGAGGAGAGGATTTTCAGAGGTTCTTACTCCACCATTTCTGGTGCTGTTGTCTCCAGCCCTGCCTCTGACTGTGTGTGTTGGATATGCAGCGAGGCACTTCAAGAGACCTCAGGGAATCCAAACTTTCTGCCCTTACTGCCCAGCAGAGAAGTGAATCAGTGATAGTCAAGATGCAGGTGGGTTTTCCTATCCAAAAGTTTCTTTATTTTCCCATTTTTGAAGATTATTGGATCTTCTAAAAACAAGGAGTCTAAAATCATGACTTTGTGTTCACTTTAAGAATAGGCTTTGAGACACTGGCGAGAAGGTCATGACCAGCAGCATTTTTATAGTCTCTGGCTGTCCTTTCAGAAGAGGACTAGGTGGCGGTGGCCACGTTTGTGCTGTGTGCTTGAAGATGACGTAATCTGTTTTCTTTTATACCACAGGGATTTAACGTGCAAAATGGCGATGATACCAGATCGGCAAACTTCGTATCCTCACACACGAAAATTCACGTATTTAAGACCCCATTCTTCACCATGTAGAGTGTACTCCAGGAATGGTTTCCAAAATACGTTCAGACCTGCTTCTTCAAGTGAGTATTCATGAGCAAAAATACTAACAGTAGATATCACTTTATGTGTGGTTAGTATGGACCAGACTCTGTACGAAGGCTTCATGTGTCATTTAATCTTCACAATAAAGCTATGAAGTAGATTCTATTATTGTCCCTATTTTGTTTGTGGGGAAACTGAGGCACAGGTTGATTAAGCCACTCGCCCAAAAGTTACACAGTTTTTAAGTGGCAGGGTCGGGATTTGAACCTAGACAATGTGATTCCAGAATCCATAGACTTAACTACTATGTTATCTAGTATACTTCCTCCCTCAATTTTTTCTTAATTAATAGGCTTTATTTTTTTGAGTAGTTTTAGGTTTACAGAAAAATTGAGCTAAAGTACAGAGAGTTCCCATATACCCCTTCACTCCCCACCCCCAGTTTCCCCTATTGTTAACATCTTGCATTAGTGAGGTGCATTTGTTACAATTGATGAGTCATTATTGGTACATTATTGTTTTTTGTTTTTTTTTTTTAATTTTTTAAAATTTATTTATTTTTCCCCCAAAGCCCCAGTAGATAGTTGTATGTCATAGCTGCACATCCTTCTAGTTGCTGTATGTGGGACGCGGCCTCAGCATGGCCAGAGAAGCGGTGCATCGGTGCACGCCCGGGATCCGAACCCGGGCTGCCAGCAGTGGAGCGCGCGCACTTAACTGCTAAGCCACGGGGCCGGCCCGGTACATTATTGTTAACTGAAGTCTGCAGTTTACATTAGAGTTCACTCTTTGTGTTGTACATTCACTGAGTTTTGATAAATGTATAAATACATGTGTCCACCATTATAACATCATACAGAATAGTTTCACTGCCCTAAAAATCCCCTGTGCTCCATCTGTTCATCCCTCCCTCCCTCTAATTCCGGCAACCACTGATCCTTTTTCTGTCTCCATAGTGTTGCCTTTTCCAGAATGTCATATAGTTGGAATCATGCAGTGTGCAGCCTTTTCAGAATGGCTTCTTTCACTTGGCAATAGGCACTCAAGTGTCCTTCATGTCTTTTCCTGGTGCGATAGTTCATTTCTTTTTGTTTCTGAATAATATTCTCTTGTATGGATGTGCCACAGTTTGTGTATCTTTTCACTACTGGAGAACATTGTGGTTGCTCTCGTGTCTTGGCAGTTATGAATAAAGCCGCTATAACCATTTGCGTGCAGGTTTTTGTGTGGACATGTTTTCAACTCATTTGGATCACTCACTCAGTTTTAAAGCAATAAAGTTTGACATTATAATTTCCCAAAAGTATATATCTTTTCCTTCCTTCTCAAACATTTTCCGAGCCCTAATATGTGGCAAGAACTGTCATAGGTACTGAAAGAGATGGATCCAATAGAGGGCCTGGCCTAGAGGAGCTCACAGTCTGGAGAGGGAGATAAAGAATTCCGGTAGAGTGAGCTATCGGAATAAGCTCATACAAAGCACTGTGAGTGCACAGCCCCAGCAACCAGAAGGACCCAGAGGGGACGTCATGAGAGGATCAGTTGGATTTTGCCTTGTTAGCAGGGGGAAGGTGTTCTAGTTGGAAGTCACACTTGACGCTTGTGGTTACTTACAGTTGGTGAGACTTGAATCACATGTCACGTGCATCTATTGGGGAGCCTGGTAGATACAGACTTTATTTCAGATGGCCAGGAGTCTACCCAAATCTCAGGGTTTCTGTTTCTAAGGAAAAAGGGGAGGATGGATAAGGGGTTAACTAGCCATTTCCAACACAAAAATTTCTCGCCAATAGTGAATCTGTTCAGCCTGATAGCGCCACATCTACAATATGCTTTGGATACAGCCTAGTGTATTTAGCTGACTTTCTGATGGTACAGAGAAGACTGGAGTGAAGTGGGGTTACCGGATTCAAGGGCTTTCACACTCTTAAGGCTCTTGAACTCTCCCACAGTGCCCGGTAGGAAGCTCTGCCTGTACGTCCCCATAAATAACAGTCAAAAGTGCTTATTTCTGAGTATCCCAACACAGAACATTATCTTTTACCTCTAGTCCATTTGATGTGCAAAAACAATATTCTATTGTGATTTTAATTTGCATTTGTCTAATGGTAAGGTTAACTTTGATTCTCAAGTTTATCAGGTTTATGTCTTTTTCTTTTGTAAGCTGCCTTTCCATATCCTCTGCCCATTTACCTGCTGTGGGTTGGTCTTTTTAGTGATTTGTCTGAGCTCTCTTTGTATTAAAGATATTAATCCTTTATCTGCCTTATGTGCCATCAGTGTCTTTTTTTCATTTGTCACTTGCCTTTTATTTTTATTGATGGTGTTTTTTAATGTACTGATTTTTTCTTTCTTAAATTAAAAAATTATTTTTAAATATATGTATGTAATGTATCCTAGCACCATTTTCCTCTGCAAAGGTGTTTGGCTACCTCTCTTTCATGCATGCACATATATATGTAGACATGTACTTGTGTAACTCATTTATTAACTGAGCACAATTCATGGGGTGAATCTGTGAGCCACACATATTATATACCCTGTTTACTTTTTAAATGTTGTTTGTTTGTGTTCCAGTTTGAATAATTTCTATCCACCCGACTTTATATTCACTAGTCCTTTCTTCTATCATGTACAGTTTGCTATTAAGCAAATCAAATAATTCTTCACCTGTGACGTGGTATTTTTAATTTCTAGCTTTTTCATGTGCTTTAAAAAAATAGTTTCCATTTCTCTCCTGAAATTCCCCATATGTTCAGCATGTTGTCAATTTTTCGTTTAACCTCTTTAACATATTTATCATTCTTAATTTAAATACCTGATCTTCTCTGCCTCTGTTCTCTCTGTGGGTCATCTGACGACTGTTTTTGCTCTGATTAGGTCCCCTTTTCTTATTTTACCTGTCTTGCAATTTTAAACAGATTCAGTACCAGACATGTGTGTAAAGAACAGTAGAGACAGACGTAGATAATATTTGGCACCAGAAAAAGGAATGCCCCTTCTTCTCAGGCTTCTAGAGAGAGGGGCTAGCTCAGTTTAATCTCTGAATTGAGCTGTGTGGGGACATGTTGGAGTTTCTGTTGGATGTAGGTAACCCCTGGTTTCAGATGCTTCCCTCCCCCGGGGCTTGAACTCCGACCCGGGGGGCGGTGGGGGGGAATCTTCTGAGACCTCTGCCTCTGCCTTCTGAGACCAGCTGCCAGTTTTGGAAAGTCTCTGGGGAGTTCTCCTTGTCCTTGAGCCCCGCCACTAGCTTTCTGCACCTCGGGAGGCCTCTTTCCACCCTGACACCCTGCCTCCAATCTGTCGTGGGCCGCTGGGGGGCGCTCCGTGAAGGCGCCCTATGCCTCAGAGGGACTCGCCTCACTTCTTCCCCCTGTGCTCCTCAGCCTGTGGGGAGCGCTGCCTTACTCTGGCGGAAGACCCTGCGGGCCTCGGGGCGTGTCGTGCAGGCCGTGCCTCCCCCCGGCTTTGCTGTGCGACAGCTTCCGGGATGCAAATCCATCACACCAGTCCACGTGTGGCTGCTAAATGGCTGGTTGTTTTTTCCTTACTCCTGTCCAGAGTGAATTTGCTTTTCTTCCCATGGCTCTGCAAGGATGAAAGGAGTCCTGGGTCTTTTCTCTCTGAGGAGTGGCTTGTCCTTTCTGGAATTTGGTTTCTGTGCATCCTCAGTTCTCTGGTGTGTTTCAAAAACTCTGTCTTTTTAAGCTTATCCTACTTGTTCTCATTGTTAGGGTGAGAGTGACAGTCTGTTGTGACTTTCTAGATCCTAAACGGATGTAGAAAATTTTGTCAAAGTGCCCTTCAGAAAGATTATATCAATTTGTACTCCCACTAACTAGCAGGTTATGCAAGTTTGGTTACTGCTTTCATTTTAAATCTCAGCAGTTGCATTAGGCACATGAAATAAAAAGTTTTCCTTCAAGTAATTTCAGATCAATATTTTCTGATACTTTTAAATTAGAAATATTGATTGCAAAGATAAGGCTTCTTGGAAAGCAACTAAAAATATACAAGAAAAGTCTGAAAAAAGATTTCAAGACAGAGACATAAGTTAACGAGAGGGGTCCCTCTGTGACACTGGGAGCAGGAGGAGGAATTCCAGGCTGGGTGAGCAGAGGGAGAAATAGTGTTCAGTAGCTGACATTGAATCATGCAGCTATCAGCTGCTTCTGAGATGCCACGTGACAGTGAGGAATGGAGAAGGCGGCACGGAGCGACCCCTTCTGAGCATCCTTGGAAGCCTCGTGGGAGTTTTAAGTCCCTTCTTTCCCTCGGGGCCTATGCCCAATCCTCTTCTCCCTGTCCGCCCTCCCCCAGGTGAGCATCTGGCTCCGTGTCCCTGTATACCAGCTGTAAACAAAATGAATGCCCCATTCTGACTTCCCTACTAGGTTCCAGATTGTGTCTCCAGGTGCCTCCCTGACTTTTCTGCTTGGACTTCATCTCACGGGCATCTCAAACATGAACTGGCCGAACACATCTCTTGACTCCCAGTGTTCTCCGTCTTGGTAAATGGCATCATCGTGTATCTGGTTCCTCAAGTCCAACACTTAGGAATTGTCCTTGATTTCTCTTCTTCTTCACCCCCACCCCCCACCCCACTGAGTCAGTCTATCAGCAGGACCTTGTCTGCTCTGTTTCTGGGTTATATCTCTGTTCTGTCCACTTTTGTTCCCCACATCCAGGGCTACCACCTGGTTCAACGCACAAGCACCTCTTCTTGGCCTCTTGGATTTGCCTCCTCTCTGGTCTTCTTTCCTCATTTCTTGGTGCTCTGTAATCTCCTCTCTCCATAGCAGCCAGAGTGATATTTAAAAAACAACACGTGTTCGAGAAGATCACTACCCTGCTTGAAGAAAACCCCAATCCTTGTGCAGGCACCCGAGGCGTCACCCGCCCTGATCCCAGCATCACTGCCCTCCGTCTCACTCGACACATGCCACCCTGTCCACACTGGCCTCTGGCCTTCCCGGATACATCAGGGTCATTCTTGCTCGAGCGTTCTTTACCTGTTGCTCCTTTCCCTGTTTAGGACGTTCCTACCACAGCTTCTTGGCTGGCTGGCTCCTTTGATCATTCGGGGCAGCTCATCAGCCTACTTAGAGGACTTCCCTGACGGCTCCACCTAAGGCAGCTCCTGCCACTCTGCAGCTCGTTGCTCTGTCTTACTGCTTTTGCTGCACTTGTCACTACCCACCATTACCATGTAATTTATTTATTTATCTGTTTCTGGTCTATCTTCTCCCCTCCAGATTCTAAGCTCTCCAAGAGCAGATCTTCCCTGTCTTGTTCACTGTAGTACCCTCAGTGCCTAGAGCAGCGGCTGAAATATGATAGGTGCTCAGAAATATTTTTTGAGTGAATGAATTTCACTTAAAAGTCAGTGTTTTGCGAGGCTCCCTCCCTCTCTTCCTGCCTGGCGTGCTTCGCCTGTGGCTTCCACACAGCCGGTTCCCACACCCGCGTCTCCAGCCCCACCCTCTTCTGATCTCTAGATTTGTGTATTCAGTTTTCAAATGGACATCCCCACTTAGATATCCCAAACTGAACTCATTAGCTTTCCCACAAACGTTTTTCTCTTCAGTTCCAGGTGTCTCTTGTTATGTACAAACTGCTCTAAATAGAGAGGTTCGCAGTGTCATCAGTCATGTATTTCGCTCGCAGATCTGCAGTTTGGGCGGGTCCCAGCGGGGGAGGTGCAAAGGCTGGGGTGGCTTGACATCGGGGGCCTGGAATCCTCTGAAGGCTGGCTCCCTGGAACGGCCAGCAGTGGATGCTGGCTCTTGGCTGGAACCTCAGCTGGGGCTTTTGGCCAGAACACCTACACATGGCCTCTGTGAGGCTTCCTGGCTTCCTCACAGCATGGCGACTGGTGTGAGCATCTTAAGAGGACCCGGCAGAAGCCGTAAAGCCTTTTGTGACCTTGTCTTGGAGATCATATAGCATCATTTCTGCTGTAGTCATAGGCCCACCCAGATTCAAGGAGAAGGCACATATGCCCCACTTTTTGATGGGAGGAGTGTTAACATGACCTTGTGAAAAAGATGTGTGATGGAGATCTTGTTGAGGCCATCTTGGAAAATACCATCTGCCACATCTTCCACTAGGCCCTTTCTCAGTGAAGGGTGTCACCAACCACCCAGCCACCCACACTGCATACGTAGACTTTATCCTCTTCCCCTACCTCACCCTGCACGTTAAATCAGAAGATTCTGTAGATTCTACCTTGTCTATTTTAACATCTCTTTTATTCACCCCTGCTTCTGACTCCGTGACCACCACATTAGTGCAGGCCTCCATTAATGCTTGCCTGAGCAGTAGTGACCCAGTACGCCATCTCATAGCATCACTTTCCTCCCCTTTCTGTCCCTCCTACATGTGATACCAGAGTGCAGTTCAAGAATGAATATTGGGTTATGTCATTCTCCCTATGAAGATCCCACTGTGGCATCCCATAACCAGAGCACAAAGCCAGGGGCGGGACCGCCCAGGGTTTGGCTCCTGCTGGCTTCTGCAGTCTCGTCTCCTGGCTGATGCCTCCTCTGCTGGTCCGCTCCTCTTCTCCTTGCCTAGGCTGGCTGTCCTCCACAGCACCTCCCACTTCCAGCCCCTCTCACTCTTGGGAACACCACGTTGCAGTTGAAGTGTCACCTCTTTCCTCTAAGAAGCTTTTCCTGAGACCTTCATTCTGTCACCCAAATCAACCACCCTCTGTTCTGGGTCTCCAGTGTATCCCAGTTAAGCAATCCCCTTCCTTGGGGAGGCTGTGGGCATCGTGAGTGAGAGGCGTCCCCAGCAGCCGGCATGAGCCTTGTGTCTGCTCGGCCCTCACCCAGATGAGGAAGCAGTGGTGATAGCCAGCGCAGCCCCCGGGAAGGATCGAAGTGGTCCCCGGGACCCGCCATGCTGCTTCTCGTGAGGTTAGGGCACGCAGCAGATCTCCACAGCAGCGACTTGGGGGGCGCCGACACGTTCTCTGTTTTACCACCTCCAACAGAAGACAGCTCAGGGCATCTTACAGATGTGAGGAAATCCCTGAGTGCCCTCTGAGTGGGTCCAAGTTGGCACTTAGAGATCCTGTCCTTTGAGTCTGTCATCTGGCCTAGGTCACCCCAAGACTAAAGCCATCACTGTCCTCATGCCAGGAAGGCTCAATAGCTGGATAAGAAATTCTCATTTGGAGGGAAATAACTAGAGTCATTCTTCCCTAGCTCCTGCTTGTGAATAAGTTTATAAAAGATGAGGCAGTGTGCAAGACATTTAGCACACATCCAGAATTTACTATGTAAGACAGAGCTACTAAATAAACTGTGGTCACCAAGCCTTTGCAATCTCATAAATAAATATAAGAGATTTACTGAACTACCATTATTCTTAGCCTCCTCTTTCCCTGGTAGGTTATAAAATATCCAGATGGAATAATCGGGTCTTCATGCTCAGGGTACTGATTGGTGCCGTGAGTTGATCTGTAGCCACTAGATTTACTTGTTTTCCTCTTAGACAGAGGGGAGGGAGGCCTGTAGGGTATCAGCTCTCCTTTGTGACATGGAGAGCCCTGGGACCTAATGCATGACAGCTGGGACACTGCTCCTTTTCCTCCCGGGGAGTGCAAATCCCTGGAAGCTTATGTAGAGCACTCTAAACATTCTTTCCTTACTTTTTAGTGTCTGGATTATTCTCACCTCTTCCTTGTCTTTGAAACAGAAATGATCTAGATTTAAGACTTCCGTTTTCCTCTCAAAAATTGGCAAGAGGATGAAAAGTGAATACAATATTTTAAAGATTTATTTGAAATGATATTGATTCTTAGTATTATTCCAATATCTATGTTTTTCACCTGTAGTGACATAGGTCCTTTACAGGGAAGATTATCTTTGCCTTGTTTTTTTTCTTTCTAATGTGATTTTATATTGACCAAATTTCAGAGGTGAAAAAATGACTGTCGATTTGCCATTGTGAGTCGTCTAATGGTCAGATGTGTAACCTACGTAGACTGGAAGAAATACTGTCATAGAAGTTGGTTGGATTCTAGGACACAGTGAAATGGTTTTTAGTAGCTTAGCTTTAAGCACGTTTACTAAATAGCTGTATCTCTTTTATAGCCACAGCTGTTGCAAATCCAATACTGTCCTTCTTAGATGTTAAACGGATTTTATTTCAAAAAATTACTGACAAAGGAGATGAGTTGAAGAAAGCCTTTCAGCTGCTTGATACAGCTCAGAACATGACGGTGTCAAAGAGTGAACTGAGAAGAATTGTCACGACCTTCCTGCTGCCTCTCACCAGAGAACAGTTTCAAGACGTACTGGCTCAGGTACAGTATGTGTAACGACTTAGAAGAACCCAGCTACGGAAGAGATCAAGCCGGTGACAGGAGCGTGTAACTCACACTGACTTCCCCCCACTGTCCCAAATGAGTGGTCAGTGTTTTGTTTATTTTTCACAATTCGTTTAATTAAATTCTGGCAGATTTGGGATGATCAGCATGTACTCGGGTCCTATTTTGCCTGTAGCACTATTACAGTCATTTTCTTTTAGTTTTTTTTTTAAGGCTTCCATATAAAAGGTATTTGGTCGACTTATATTTTGGAACTTAGTATTTCAGCATTTGTTCTTGCATCTACTATATGCTCGACTCAAAGCAGAGCAGTCAGACAGGGGCCCGCCCTTGAAGGGGTCCCAGTCCAGGGGGAGACCTCTGGAAGTGCTGATTAGTGCTGGGACAGGGTAATTACAGAGAGGTGTGACAGTTAGAGGAGGGAGAGCTGTCTAAAAATGAGGGATGGTAGTCTAGGAAGGCTTTTGGGGGGAGGGCGTATTTAGCTTAGTTTTGCCTAAGGAGTGGGTATTAGCCAGATGAAAGACGAAGGGAAGGGCGTTATAGGTAGAGGGAATAGCCTATGTGAAAGCTTGGATGCCCAAATCAGCATGACGTGTTTATTCAGGGAACTGGGTGGAGTCATTTATATCTGAAGTGAGGGGATATGTGTCAGGTTGTGGCTGGAGGGCCAGTCCTGAAAAGCACCATGTAAGAGAGTTTGACCTTTGTCCTGGAGGCTGTAGGGAGCCAGCGAAGGGTTGGCAGCAGGGGTGATGCAGTACTCCGGGAGGGATGTGGAGGATGGGCCCTTGGGCCTCCCGGTGGTGTTCCATTCCAGGGAGGTGTAAATAGTAAAAATTTGGTGTGATCTGGGCCCTCAGGGCCATTAAAAAAGGAGTACACGATACAGTCAGAATTAAATACTCTCGAAATAAATCCACAAGGATCAATATAGTAATACAAGAGTGGAAAAGTTGAGTGGGAATATCTGTAGTCTGCCTTCCAGCCCAGTAGCCCAGTAACTGAGTTTGCACACACACACACACACACACACACACACACACACACACACAAAAATATGTATTTTTACTCATTCTTTTGTTTTTAATCAGAGTCTGGCTGCATGCTATTTCATAGTATTTAAAAGTCTGTTTCTTTCTAGAACTTGTTGAATAACCCAACCCAATCCAAATTGCTTACTTTTACCACAGGGGAATTATGCGTTAGGGAAAAAAACAGCCCAGTGAATTTTAGGCATTCCTGAATTTCAGTCTTGACCTCAGGGACTGACTCTCCTTTTTGCTATTTTTAAAAAAATATTTGAAGATCTATTTTTTGTTTCTTCTTGACCATATCACGCTACTGTTGCAGGGTTTTCTCTTCCCTCTAACTTTGTCTTTCTCTGAATTTGGGAGGTTTTCAGGCATTATTTCTTCAAATATTTTTTCTACCCCATCCTCTCCTCTCTCAGACACTTTGGTATTGTCCCACAGGCTCCTGAGGCTCTGTTCATCTTTTTAAATCTTTTTTTCTCTCTATTTTTCAGATTGGATAATATTTATCGGTCAATCTTCAAGTTTAAGACTCTTTCTTAGCATCTCTATTCTGCTATTAAGCCCATTCAGTGAATTTTGAATTTTAGACATTTCATTTTTTAGTTCTAGAATTTCCATTTGGTTCTTTTTTATAATTTCTATTTATCTGCTTAGATTTCCTGGTTTTTCCTTCAATTGTGAGCATTCTTTGAATTCTTTGAGCATAGTTAAAATAGCTGCTTTAAATTCCTCGTCTGATATTTCTGACATCTGGGTCATCTTAGGGTTGATCTGCATTGATTTTTTTCCCTTGAGAAGAGTCACATTTGTCTGGTTCTTCTTATTTGAGTATATTTGGATAATATCCGTTACCAGCACTGTCCAATAGAAATATAACGTGAGCCACGTATGTAATTTAAAATTTCCTAGTAGCTACATTAAAAAAATAAAAAAGAAATAGGTGAAATTGATTTTAATAATATTTTATTAAACCAGATATAGCCAAAATATTATCTCATTTTAACACATAATCACTACTAAAAATTGTTAATAGGATATTTTATGTTCTTTCCCGTGTAGTAAGTCTTCAAAACCTGATGTACTTTACACTTACAGCAGACCTCAATTTAGACATGAAATTTCCATTGGAAATACTTGATCTGTATTTAGATTCCATAAAATTTACAATTAAAATACTAGATTCACATACCCAGTTGTTCCAAACATACTTAAAAGTTTTCCAATAACTGAATTAACTTTAAAATTTAAATTAATCAGCATTAAATAAAACAAAGGATTCAGCTCATCAGTGGCACTGGCCACATTCCACGTGCTCAGTAGCCACGTGTGGCTGTGGCTGTTGGTTAGCCAGTACAGCGCTCAACACTGGGAATGCTGTGGAGACTCCGGATTCTGTGATATTCCTCTGAAGACTGCTGATACTGTTGCTGTGGCAGACAGTTGACTTGCAAACTCTGTGTTGCCTGCAGTGGGCCGTGGCTCATATCTCAGTTCAGCTCTTATCTTTAGGCGGGTCTCTGAGTTTGAGCTGCACACACGTGGTTTGGGCGTCAGCTGGAAACCTGGACAGAGTTTATACACAGAAAGTGGGTCTCCTCCTCTTTCTCACTCCTGTCTGAGACCCCCCGCACATTTTTAGTGGCTGTGGTTGCTTTGGGTTCTGTGTGCTGGTTCTTCAGCCCAGAAAGGCAGTGGGTTTTCTTTTGGGGTTTGAGCTGCTTTGTGCTGGGCACTGACTGAGGCCTGCTCTTAGGCTAAAACCATTAAGAACAGGAAACTCCCTCCATACTTGTCCCCTAAGTTTTGACTTCCTCCAAAATCTGCCTGCTTTTCTTCACTCTCCAGAGCCTTTAGATAGTTATTTTTTGTATTTTGACTAGAGTTTATAGTTGTTTCCTGTGGAAAGTTGGTCTGTTGTGAGCTTTCTCTACCATGACTTCTTCTGCTTTATAATTTTTTAAAAAGCAATCACAAAGTTACAGAAAATTTGGAAGTGTAGTGCGAAGAACAATATTTTTTTCCTGAACCATTTGGGAGTAAGTGGCTCCATCATCCCAAATATGTTAGTGTACGTTTCCTTCAAGCAAGGACACTGTTCTATGTAACCAAGGACACTGTTCTGTATACCCACAATCCAACTATCAGTTAAAGACATTGGTATCAACTCATTACTTCTGTTGTGGCCCCAGAATCCAGCCAAGTTTTGCCAATCTTTCCTTGTGTGTCTTGTAGGATCCAGATCGGAATCATACGTTGCATTTGGTTGTCATATCTCCTGAGTCTCCCTCAGTCTAGAACAGTTCTTTAGTTTTTCCTTAGCCTTCATTTAATGCTTTTTTCATTTAACACATTGCAGACCTCTTATTTTGTAGGGTATCCCCAGTTTGAGTTTATCTGATGTTTCCTTATGACTAGATTCAGGCTTGCATTTTGGGGAGGAATATCACAGAAATGATACTGTGTTCTTCTCATTGCATTTTGTTAGGTTGCACGCGATTTCAGTCTCTCCCATTGCTGCTGGTAGTCACGTAAGGTGGGATCTATCAGACTTGTTCATGGTCAGGTATTCTTTATGCACTTTTTAATTAATAAGCATTTCGTGGGAGAAACTTTGAAACTATGTAAATGTTCCATTCCTCATCAAGCTTTCAATTTATTCACTTATTATTTATATGTTGGCAGGGACTCAAGATTTCCTATTTTATTAAGTGGGTTATGATCCATTACTTTCATTATTTATTTTAATGTTTAAATTGTCCCTAGTTTGGCCAGTAGGAGCCCCTTCAGGTTGGTTTCTGGCTCCTTTTGACATGTCTCCATCATTCTTTGAGCACTGCCTTGCTTTCTGATAGAAGATATTCCAAGCTCATCTGTACTTTTATTGCCTTGGTCCTAGAATCATCCATTTCTCCAAAGAGCTCTGGTTCCTTTTAATGGAAAAAGATATTCAAAATCCGGGATCTGGGCACTAGGGCTGCTCATTGCCACTGGGATGTCCCTGCTCCTGGCCGTCTCAGTGGGCAGAGCTCCTGGGGATACATTTTTTCCTACACACATATATTTACATCTATAGTTATTTCTATATCAATCTCTCTGTATATTGAACCATGAGTTCACACCAGTACCACCAATTCTAATCCAACACCTCAGGGTTCATTCCAGTTTTCTTGCTTTTGATATTGTAACTGCCTTTTCGGACAATGAGAAACTTGGCTTCTATTATTCTTAGTATCTTTCCTTATTTGATCAGTCTCCCTGGTATGTGACTCGTCTCCCGTCTCCAGCACTCCCCCACCCCCACGTGGATGCCCTCTTCACCCCGCTTGGGCTCACATCCCACTCTGGACTACCATGGCTCCCCCCAACGCTGCAGACACCATTTTTCTCTGCCCCTTCTAATGACTTTCGGACTGAATTACCAGGGAATGGACAGAGAAGAAGGGAAGGGACAAGAAAGATAAAGAGCCTTTCTCTTCTGATTTTTTTAAAAAATGTTTCCCCTTAATCACTTATAAACTTTTACAAATAGTATGTATTGATTCTCTCACATATCACTCTTTATCTACATTTTTAATAAAAGATTTATTAAGATATAGTTTATAAATCATAAAATTCACCATTTAAAAAGGTACAAGTTAATGGTTTTTAATATATTCACAGAGTGGTGCCACCATCACCACTATCCATTTCCGGAACATTTTCATCACCCCTAAAAGAAACTGCATATTTGTTAGCAGTCACTCCCCATTCCTCCTTCCCGTGGTCCATGACAACCATTAATCTACCTTCTGTCACAAGAGATGAGCCTATTCGGGACATTTCATATAAATGGAATAAAACAATATATGATCTTTTGCGTCTGACTTCTTGCATGCAGCACAATACTTTCAAGGTTCGTCCATGTTGTAGCACGAATCAGCTCTTCATCCCTTTCTATGGCTGAATAATATTCCATTGTGTGGACAGACTGCCTTGTTTTATCATCTGTTGACAGACCTTTGGATTGTTTCCACTTTTCGGCTTTTGGGAACAACGCTGCTGTGAACATCCATGTACAGGCGTCTGTGTGGACGTCCGCTCTCACTTGTCTTGGGTAACACCTAGGAGTGGAATTGCTGAGTCGTATGGGAATGTTCCCTTGCCTTCAGAGAACATTCATCCTTTGCAAACATTGCGTCGGTTTCTTCATAGGCTTGATTTCACTGCTACTTGATAACAAACGGAGAGTTAAAATATTATTCCCTGCCAATGTCTCCCTACGTTCAGGATCTAATGTTAATTTAAAATGCTGACAATCTTCCCAAACTAATCAGCTATGTGGGAAGAGCAAAAGGACAGAGAATGTAAGATGTGTATCCGTTTTTAAAAGCTACATCTGTTCTTAAAAGAAGTCACTGAGAACTGTAGAACTTCAGAGACTTTAAAAAACAGGTCCTGGAAGTCTGTCTTAAATAATAAACCTGTTTTTCTTGAACCTTGAATTCCTGTGACCTGTGTATAAATCAAGCGGGCTGGATGTGGTACGTTTTCAGGAGGCCGAGTTCACTGGGAATGAGGGCAGGGCTTCTCTCCCAGTCCCTGGCGTTCACAGTGTGTGAGACCTTTCTAGATCTTCTGATGACTAACCTGTGTGGTGATGCAAGCTTTCTTTTTCAATAGTTAAAGTGAGCCTAACTGGACAGGTATAAAACTGGTAAAATACTTCATGGGAATTTCACCCTTAAAATTAGAAAAGAATTTTCTGGTTATAGTGAATTTACTTTAGCTTTAATTTTATTTCAGGGCCATGTCGAGAATGTTTGACTGTCAGGGTGTTCTGATGATTTGATCAGGGCAAGAATGATGGGCAGGCGTTGCTTGTAACCTGCCCTGCACCTTTGTTTTCGTTAACAGTAATGTCAATTTTTTAAAAATGTGTCCTCAGTCTCTGAATATTTGTATAAATTTTTTAAAAGCAGTTGCATTGGCAAATAGATTCCAGAGATGGAAAACAAAGGTCTGTTCTGGTCCCAGTGGTTGTGCCAGGTTGAGGAAAGAGAAGTCTTTGAAGATACTTATCAACATGGTGGATGTTGATTTAAAAATTACCCTCCCCCAGCCCCAGTCTAAGAATTTGCTGTCAATGAGTCATCTGTGGACAATTTTGACTCTTAAACATTTTTGCCAGAATCACAGATACTGAAAAGGCGAGTGTTTAGCAGAGCCTCTCCTTTTACACTAGATTCTTTGGTTTTCTAAGGGGTCGGCTTTGGAGACGGGTCATTGCAAAAATGTATCTGCCCCGTTAGAATTAGACCATAAATAGCAATATGAAGTGTGAGGGTAGCTTCAACAGGCTGATAGACTTTCTTTTTTTTTTTTCTAGGCAGGGTGGTTAGTGTAGTGACATGAACAGAGATGGCTGGTGCTTAATGGCAGTGCCATGCAGGGAGGTCACACCTCTGCTCTGTGAAGTGTGGAACATTTCAGCACCCTCTGAAGGTGGTTTTGGGCTGGATGAGTTAACTCACATAAAACACCAAGAGTGGTGCCTGTGCCCATTTACAGAATGTGAGCTCTGCTGATGTGAGTTTCTTCCCTTCCTCATCACTGCTTATCACTACCAAAACCACGAGGGCATCCAGTCTTGGGACTACACATTTAATGCGTTCTTGCCCTTCTTCTGTAAGATAAGGAAACTTTGAAGTGTCTACCCAAAATTATATCTACTAAAAAGTGCCAGAAATAGAAGTCAGGGGTGTCCTTTCCAGGAAAAGTCTTCACAAAGGCCATTCTCCCTCTGGTCCCATTTCCTAGTTATGCATGTTTTAAATAGTAAAGAGAAATGCGTCCTTTGGGGAAGACTGAGATAACCACGCTAGGCTTTGAGGCTGGAATTTTAAGGGCTAAGTAAATATCAAACTTGATTGTGTAGACTTGGGAGCCATTCAGCTGTATGGGAAATTGTATTGTGTGTATTTGCATAAAGCTTAATAAAATATATTTATATTGATCATGTATTTATTTTGATTTTAGTTTCATAATGCTTTTTTTGGAAAATATTTTCATTTTTTTAAAAATTTGACTTTTTATTTAGAAGTAATTTCAAACCTCCAGAAAATTTGTAAGAATAAGAATAGTGCAAATAGTACCTATATATCCTTTACCCAGATTTGCCTACTGTGAACATTTAACCTCATTCACTTCTCCTGTGATCTTTTGTTATCTATGTGTGTATATGCAAACAATATACACGACATACACAAACAACATATACACAATAGTTTTTTCTGAACTGTTTGAGAAGTTGCTTATATTATAGTTCTTTACTTCTAAATACTTCAGTGTGTATTTCCTAAGAATAAGAACTATTCTCTTACGCAATCACAGGATAGTTATCAACTTCAGTAAATTAAACATTGAGATAATACTTTTATTTAATGTACAGTCTGTATTGACCCACTTGACCCAATAATGTCCTTTATAGAATTTTAAATTTAAAAATGACTTTTTTCTATCTTAAAAGTGTATGAATATACAGATAGTTCAAATGACACTGAGAGGGTAAAATTGTGCTGTGGACTCAGCCTCTTGGAAAATATACAGTCATGCACTGCATAATGACATTTTGGTCACCAATAGACTGCTTATATGACAGTGGCCCCATAAGAATAGTACCATAGAACCTAGGTGTGTAGTAGTCTATACCATTCAGGTTTGTGTAAGTACGCTCTATGATGTTCGCACAACGATGAAATCACCTAATGACACATTTCTCAGAACATATCCCAGTTGTTAAGTGACCCATGACTGTGTTTGGATTATATATATACACATATAAATATATATACATATATAAAATTTATATTACAATATATTTCTACTATTTTTACTTTATTTTTTAGGTAGATCTAGATTTTAGATAATTTTGTAGAAAACTTGTTGACTTGTAATTGAGCACAGACTGGCATTCTGGCATTTATCTTATTTGCACTGGTTTGCTCAGGGTGCATGTCACTCAGACACCTGAATTAAGTAGTTGTAAGTGTTTACCAGAATGCCCGTCCCACTAATGGTATCCTGCCTTACATCATGAAGCCTACCGTGCTGTCCACTGCTTGGATCTAACTTCTCTAACAGGCTATCATTCTTCTTGTTTGGATGTAGATCCCCCTCACCAGCTCTGGTGCTGTTCCGTACCGTGAATTCCTGTCCAGGTTCAGTGGAATTGACCTAAATATAAATGTTATAACGAGGTAAGTGGTTTTTTTTGCTCATTTGAAAATGTGAGATTTGAAATGATAAGAGATAGGACATAAGATCATTACAGCTGATCATGTCAACAGATATGTGTGGAAGATGTGTTGGTACAGCTTGTACATATAGAATTTCATGGAGTTAATCCTCAGTCAAAAATTTATTTAGAGAAGATTCTAACATCTATATAGGATATATTTCAGAATAAGAGAAATAGTACTGTATTAAAAATGGAAACATAGCAAATTAAAACATATTTTATATGCAATGTATTTCAAATTTGGAAATAATGAATTTTAATTTTGAAGTAAAAATATTAATATGCCAATTTAAAATTTGTTCGTTTTTATACATTTTTAATAGCTTTCATTGGAAAGTGAGCACGTCTTGGTAGCTAGAAATGAAGTATTTAAAAAAAAGATCTTTGTGTGAGCTCCTTTGTATTTCATAGCTTTAGCATAAGCGTGGGGCTCATTCGCTTTATCTGCGAAATGAGAGTGTTCAAGTATGAACTCTAATGTCTCTATAGCTGTAAAGTTCTTTGATTCTAGTGTATGATTTAGGAAATATTGTTTTAGTAAAAAAATTATTCACTCAGATTATCTGACTCTAAATGAACAGCCTCATTTTCTCAGGAATTGTGTAAACAATTAGAATTAAATTCCCTCCTGAAATGTTAGCAAATTTTGGTATAATAGCTTTCATGATTGAATCCGTCATGGATGCAGCTTAGGTGTAAGAATTAGTGCAGCAGGGGAGAGGCGGAAAGAGGGAGTTGTTGTTCAGTGGGTATAGAGTTTGAGTTTTGTAAGATGAGAAAGTTCTAGAGATCTGTTGCACAATAATGTGAATATACTTAACATTACTGAACTGTAAATTTAAAAATGGTTAAGAGGGTAAATTTTATGTTATGCGTTTTAGATCTGTTGCACAATAATGTGAATATACTTAACATTACTGAACTGTAAATTTAAAAATGGTTAAGAGGGTAAATTTTATGTTATGCGTTTTTACCACAATTAAAAGTGCAGCAGTTCCAATGAGAATGACAAAATATTATCCTCTGCACGATCTGGGATATCTCTGTGCTCTGTTCAGTTAATGCTCAGGACGTGGTGGACTCTGATAACTTCCAGGCTCACTCAAGACGGTGACTGGTTGTCTTATAGACTGCATATTCGTGCTCTTGACCTAAACCGTCCCCATTTGTGGGGTAAGATTGCTGCTTGGACAGTATCCTAATTTGAATATCCTTTGTTGAAAAAGCCAAACAACCGGAAAAACTGAAAGCGGACGAGTTCTCTTTTTGTTTTTATTTTTTTTAATTGTGAAACTTCAGTCTAATAATTAATTTGAGATGAAAAAGATCATAAGTTACTTCCTTAAACAAAAAGGCTAAATATTTAAATTAAATTTGAAAGATTTCTGACTTCCTCATGGAGCTGAATTCTCTTTATCCTTGGAGACAATGCATTATAGTGAATAGAGACTTCTCTTTCTGGTAATATGGTAGGCTGTATTCATGAACAACACTTCAGTAAGGATAAATTACAAATATAAACCTGCCTCACAGAAAGGCACAAGGAAACCTACCTGTTTCAGCACTGGAATTGGGTGAATAGGGGAAAAATTATAATTACAAGTTGATTTTCATGCATGTCTGTGCCTGAAATAATGCTACCTGTGTGGTCTGAAAAGTCTCAGGCTAGGAATTTACTTAAAACTGGTCCTGGACTGGGTGTGCCCTTCTGTACAGGAATAATTCTTCAACGTAGCCCTTAAAGAATTTCCACAGATAAAGTGCCAAGTAACATCAGACCACACAAAAAAATCTTGAAAACATATGAAGAGACAAAGAATGAGGACTGCAAACCAGTAGAAATAATATCCAGTAGAATCAGATCTCCAAACACTTGGAATACTGGAACTATCAGATAAAGAATCTAAAACCAATGTTTAAATATATTTAAAGAAATGAAAGAGTGGATTTAATATATGAATACAAAGCAAGAGGCAATAAAAATAAAGATTTGAAGAAGTATAAAACATAACTTCTCATCCTGAAAGACATAATAACTGTAGATATAAAATTCAGTGGATGGATGAAAATAGTGGATTAAACACAGCTGAAAAGAGCATTAGTGGAGTGGAAAATAGATCTGAAGATATTATCCAGAATGCCACACAGAAAGTCAAAGAGATACAAAATGTGGAGGACAGTATAAGAAACATGGAAGATGGGAAAAGAAGGCCTAATAATACTTTTTATTGGATTTCCAGATATATAAGAGAAACAGTAGGACAGAGATAATATTTGAAATGACAAAGGCTGAGAATCTCAAGCCAGGTAAATAAAAAGAAATACCTATCTAGACATATCACAGTGAAACTGCAGAAAATCAAAATCAAAGAGAAATATTAAAGACAGTGAGAAGAAAAACTGCATTGACTTCAGAGGAGTGATAATTAGACTGACACTGATGTCTCAACAGCGACAAGGAAAGGTATAAGATAGTGGAAAACTCTCTTCAATGTGCTGGAATAAAATGTTTGCCATCCTAGAATTCTATGCTATATTTGTAAGAAGAGGAATAAGAGCTTTTTCTGTGGGAACCCTGTGGGAACTCCTCTTCTTGCCATAGAATATGCTCATCCACTGATAGAGTATTTTGAAAAGGGAGAAACATCTGGCACCTTTACCTATGGTTTTCAAGGTTACCTTTGGGCTAGATCTTGTATACTTTCTTCATGCTGACTTGTATGAAAATAAGAGGCACCCTTTGCGGCCATTGCATGATCAGATCTGATGACTGGAGCTTAATCCTAGGACGCTGACGGAGTTGCCGTTCAGACTCCCTGAATCTGTGATGGTGGGACTTGCTCTGGATACAGTACTTTCCTTCTGGAAATACGGTTCTGGAGGTCACGTTTTATATCAGCCAAAACTTGATGCCCTTGACTACACAGAGCGAACACAACACGGAAATGGTATGCCATCTGCTCTGCCCAGGCCGTCTTAGCTTTTCCAGAACTGTCTAAAAATCATCATATGAGGAAGTTCCTGAATGTTCTATGGTGGTTGATTAAGTTGGAAGCAACATTAAGATTAAAGAGGACATTTTGCTTCTAAAGACATTTAAGACCTGGAATGATATCAAGAAGTCTATGCCTCTGAGTGTATGAGAGCTGGTAAGGACAAAATGTGGATCTATTGTTGTATCTAGTATAGAGGACCTCGCATTGCCTACAATAACGGTAGTATCATCATAATCAACCATTCAGAAACATCCAAGGAATTATTCCACTTAAAGTGAATGAATTCAACCTTTGAGATTTGCCTCTGATGGACATGTGAGACACTTCTGCCTATGGACTGAAAGTGTCTTCTGCATATTAGGTCATCCACACGGCACTCAGCACAGTGCTACTCCCTGAAGAATAACCTCAGCCTTCCATGGACAAAACCATCAAAACAGATCTTAGCAGAAGTCTTTTAAAGCTTTGTGAGCACCACACAAGAAGATTCACTGCAGAGTCCTGAAGAAGAACTTGTTAAAGAACCTGAGAATTGTGTTGAAGTTAAATTCATTCACAAAGACTCTGTATTGCATCATTCCTTTGCCAGGCCAGGCACCCCAAATTCAAGTGATCAAAGCAAACAGCAGCAATAGAGCATCAGTCAACAGAGCAGATGTGACACTGCTTCTAGGCAGGTAGCCTGTGGTAGACAGAGAAGAGAGGAGGAAAGAAGGCTTTGGGCCAAGAGAAGCAGGATTTGGAGGGGAAGATTGTTTGCTACAAAGAAATTCCAGAAAAGGAACCCATATATAAGAAAAGAAGCCTTCTGCATAACGTCTTGAATGTGTATGCCTCTGAAGGTCAATTCAATTTGGACAGCTTATTTTGAATTTCTGAAGATTAAAGACATGACAAAATTCAGTGAGAAACATTTAAAAAAATAAAGACTGAGGGTGAAATAAAGATATTTTCAGACAAAAACTGGGATAGTTCATCTCCTGCAGATCTAGACTAAAGAAAATTCTGGTAAAGGCAGAAGGAAGGTAACCCTAGGTAGACCTACAAGGCCCTATATGATCTGGCTGTCCTCCCCAACAGGGGCTCTTGCTACTCTCCTCTTTGTTCACTGTGTCCCAAACCCACTGGCTGTCTTGTTCCTGTCCTAGGGCCTTTGACAGGTTGTTCCTTCCATCTGCAATGCTCTTTCCTGCAGTTATCACTGTAGGTCACTCTTCTCACACCCTGTAGGTTAATACTCAAATATGGTCTTTTCAATCTAGAATGTAAGCCCAATGAGGGCAGGGATCTTGATCAGTTTATTGATTGATGTATCCCAAGCCCCTAGGACAGTGTTTGGCACATAGTAGGTGCTTAATACATATTAATTGAATAAATTGGTGGAAAAACAGCAATGAAAACCAACAAACCACACTTATAGTCAGCAACCTGAATGATCTCGTGGACCTGATACTGAATGAAGGAGCAAGAAACACAGGAATGCTTCTGTGTGTGTGGAGTTCAATACCAGACAAATTGAACTGTATTGTCTGGGAATACAGACAGGTGGTAAAGTTATAACCAAATAAAAGGAAATGACATCTTAAGTGCTACGAAAGTGGTTACTACCAGCAGGAGAGGGAACATTATCACTGGAGAAGGGCAAATAGGGGCTTTTTCTGTTTGGCTTGAATTCTTGATTTGGGTAGGTGTTAAACAGGCGTTTGCCTTCATCATAATTAAACTTTGCTTATATGTTGTGTGTACTTTTCTGCATATGGGTTCTGTTTCATAATAACAATTTAAAACTTAATGAATTTAATAAAAATGAATTTTATTTAATAAAATAGACGCCACAGAAGGAGTAAGTGAACTGGAAGATCGCTCAGAAAAAATTAGTCAGAATGCAGCACAGAGACCTAGAAGATGTAACTGAAGTTCTGTACAGAGAGTAATGAGAGAGCGGACAGGGGTAGTATCTAAAGAAACAATGGCTGAGAACTGATGAAAGGCACTAACCTGCAGATTCGAGAAGCCACCTCTCAAGCAGGATGAAAAACGGGGGTAGGGGCAGAACCCCAAAGACAAAGAGATCGTAAAACAGCCAAAGGGCAGCATTTAGACAAAAGTGACTTCTGAATAGTAACAGTGAAGCCAGGAGAGAGTAGATTAATTGCTACGATGTGTTGAAAGAAAATCACTGCCTTCCTAGAATTGTATGTCTAATGAAAATGTCTTTCAATATTTCCAATATTGAAATAAAGACATTCTCAAACAAAAATGGATTTGGCTCCCAGCAGACACAATAAAAGAAATTCTAAGGATATACTTCAGGTAGAAGAAAGTGATCCCGGATGGAAAGTTGGAGACGATGCAAGAAGGAAGGACGAGCAAACATGGCAGCACATAGGTTGTTAAATCTAAATATCCACTGACTACAGGGAACTCTATCACTGTAGGAAATAGTGATGACGTTTGGAATTTAAAAATACGATAGAATTAAAATACGTGATAGCAGTAATATATAAATTGAGAGGAAGGACTGGAATTGAATGTTCTAGAATTGTTACATTGTCCAAGAGGAAGATAAAAGTTTTGATTAACTTTAGACATTGAAAATACGCAGGTTAGAATTTCCAGAGCAACTATTACAAGATTAAAAATGGAGTAAGTAAATCCCAAATTTATAGAGGCAAATAAATAGAATGATAAAAATAGAATTAACCTAAAAGAAGGCAAGAAGAAGCAGAATAGGCAGGGCAAATAGAAATCCTAAATATCAGTGATTATAGAAAATATTCCACTTAAAAGACAAAGGTTGACTAAATAACAAATAGGAAAATCCACTGAGAGAAAAACCTAAACGTAAGTTTTTAGAAAGGTTCAAAGTGAAAGGATTAAAAAAGACATACCATTCGCATAAATACTTAGTTAATGTCAGATAATAGACTGGGTTCTCCTGAAGCAGACACTGAGACGGAGTTTGGGGTACAAGGTATAGATTAGGGGTGACGCCGTGAAGGGAAGGGGGCCGGAGCAGGACTGGGCAGAGGGAGAAGTCGAGATGCGATGCGGGCTGATGAAGCCTTGACCAACTGGGGAGGAGCGAGGGAGGAGGATGAGATGGGGGGGTGCCTCCCGGGGTTCCCCGGCGCAGGTACTGTTCCATTTCTTCAGCTGATGGTGGGTCACAGGCGTTTGTCTGATTTTTATTCTTTAAACCTTAAACATATGTTACAGGGTTTTGTATCTATTTAATACATAATAAAACAGTATTTAAAAGATTACGTTTGACATAGAATCATAAGACTGGATTCCCGGTGAGCTTCTGTCTTTGACTTGGGCACAGCACTCAACCCCTCTGAGCCTCAGTTTCCTCCTACGTAAAATGAAGTTAATTTCTGCTTAAAAGGCTCTGACGGCTCCCCCTTACTCTGGTGTGAGGTCCAGATTCCTATCACGGCCACAGCACCACGGGAGCTGGCGTCTGCCTCCATCTCTGAACTCGCCGCTTGTTCCTATGCCTGCTGGGCAGGCTCTGGTCTCCCTGGGCTCCTGGCAGTAGCAACCCCGGGATGTGCCGACCCCTGCCCGCTCTGGGCTTCATGCTGCTGTGTATTCCTGGAGAGCTTTTCCTGCGAGCGGATGGCTCCTGGCTCCTCAGCTTGGGGGTCTCTATTCAGATGACACTGCTGTCTGCCCCACCCAGAAGAGTCGTCCCATCTTGCCCCAGTCTCCAGTCTATCCCCTGCTGCCTGTATTTTCTTCACTGCACCTGTTATTATTTCAACTTACGTTACTTGTTTGCTTATTTCCTGTCTGTCGCTGTCACTAGCATTAAGCTTTTCAAGACTGGGCATGGTGTCCTGGTGGCCACTGTGGCCCCAGACCTGGATGTAGGAGGCGCTGGATAAATACTGTGAAATGGAGGGGCAGAGTGCCTCTGTCATTCCTTACCCCCACCCCAACCCTATAGTTTGTTCCAAAGAGGGGCCCTGAAGTGGTTCATAGAGTTACAGATAATGCAAAATCAAAAATACTTAATGGGAAAAAGCAGATGGAGCCAACGGATGATAACAGACACACATCCACCGTAAAGTCCTTTACAGAGTGGCTAAGAGTGCACCGCGGAGTAGACGGGGAGCCCGCAGAGGTCAGAACGCAGTGCAGCAGCAGAGGGGTTAGGAGGGAGCTCTGAAGACAGACCACCTAGGTCTGAACCCTTCACTTCCCCACGCACGACCTTGAGCTCCCTCAGTTGCTCTGTAGAGCTGGGATGATGATGGCCCCGAACCCAGAGAGCTGTTGTGAGGATTCAGTGAGATGGAGCTGGTCCATAGGAAGTACTCATCAAGTGTCAGCTATCATTGCTCAGTCCCCACACTGCCCTAGGAGGAGCAAAGGTTACGTCTCATTTTACGGCTGAGGAAACAGGCATGGAGAAGCTAAGTAACTGGCCCCAGTTCATACTTCTGGCAGATGGTGGTGCATAAGAAATACCTTGCATTTAAAAATATACACTTTAGAAATCCTTGTACTTTTGATCTCTACATGTCCTACATAAACATTTATTTTGGTTAAAACGTTAACAAAAAGTTTTTATTTTTATTTTTAAGGGGAGGTGGGAATGAGATGAATTGCTGTCGGACATTAAAAGAACTCGAAATCCAAGTAGGAGAAAAGGTAATGGAGATCTTTAAAAATTCTTTTCCCCTCACCTTCGGCAGAAGTAATTGTTAACAGAGGTAGATGATGCAAACTGAGCTGCGTCTTGTCATCTGCGTTCTCGTGTCAAAGTGGTCGAACTCGATAGGTCTTCTTAGAACGAGCTTGTGAGAAAGCCTGTATTGAGACTGTTTCGACTGCCTAAGATGGCATCTCTTTTGATGAATGACACCAACAGAAGTCCTGGAATATTGATTAATTTTGTATTAATTTTAGATCATTATTAGTTTTTGTTTAAGACTGTTTTTGTTTAAGACTGAAGCAAGGTTTTCTTTAGAGAGAGAAAACTTCTTTTCAGCAGTAATGCCAATCAAGGGCAGCATGGTAAAAAGAACCAGTCAAACTCAAAAGTGATATACATTTAAGCACTGAGTAATTTAGCCACAAAAGCTACTACATGTGTTTAGAAAAGGCGCATATAGCTTTGTCCCTATTTGCTGATGGTAATTACATGTCACAGTGCATGGCTGGGGAGGGAAGAGATGTTCATGGCATTCAGGGGTGGGGACCAGGCCCCTTCCCAGAATGCATTTGGGCCTCTCAGGCACACGAGCAGTTTGAGAATCATGGTTTAATTTACTTGATTCAATATGTTGGTTTCAAATGTGACAAATTTTCTTTCTTTTTTGAACTTTTCTGAGATTTTCATACATTTCAAGATCAAAAATAGCCAGAAATCCAGAAAATGTTTGTCTAAATTTCCCTGGCTGATGCCAATAATACCAGAACATTCATCTTAGTGTGATAATTTTTTAGCATTATGTGCTCCTAAAAACCTGGTTTCACTATAGTTTGTATTAGTGGGAACCCTGGTGTAATTATTAGCTGCTTCTATTGTGGCCCATTTGTTATTCTGTAAGAAATATGTAATATGATTGATGTTATTTATGGTACATGTCTTTAATTTGTCTCTTCATAGACTGTGTTAATCATGAAATTCTCCTAGGAAAGTCAACTGTATATGACAATCATCATATCAACATAAATACCATTATGGGTCAATCATGCAACACGACGGTTAGTGTGGAGGGTATGGACATAGGCTGGCTTGTAAATTACGGAAAATGAGGCTTTGACGAGGAGAGCTAAAAGGGAACTCCACCACTATCCATCCTTGCATTTAATACCTTTTTTTATCCCAGCCTCCTGCCCATAGAAGCCCTTCCACTGATTAAGAGTGAGCTTAAACCAATGCAGCTTTCATGCAGCTTCTGGTGAGAACAAAAAGGTACTTAACCAGTAAAAGGCTGAGGAGCGGGTGATGGAGATAATGCTAAATCCCAGGGCAGCGCCAGGATTTTCTCTGCCGTGCATTCTAGCTAGGGTAAACTGTAGCCCAAATTCTACCTACGACCCCCACCCCAGGCAGGCAGGGGGAATGGGACAAGACTGGCCTGGGGTTTCCATCTTGGGGCTCTGCCATTTACCAGCCGGGTGGCCTTGGGCAAGTCCTTGTCATTGGGCTTCTTCATCTGTTAGTGGAGATAATAACACCCACCTCGAAGTGCTGTTGTGTGGCTTAAAAACATCCAGTATAAAGCACCCGGAACACTTAGACCATGCCGGCTATTATTATTATGATTATTACTACAGCTTCTTTTGAAGTACGAGTAGGAACACAAATGAATCTCCTCCCTTCCCACTCACCCCCAAAATAAACAGAACAAACCGAAGGCACTCCTCAGCTATTTGCTGTGTGCAGTAGCATATTTCCAGTTAAGACTCTGGTCCTGCAAATGGTCCATGCACAAATGTTGGGGCCTGAGAATTCCTCAGAATCAGTAAAGGAAGGCTCTCTTCATACATATGTTGTCATTGCTCGGTGATCTATAGTTTGGGAATGAAAGAGTGCTAATTAGTTTGTTTTAAATATCAGTCCACATGGCTTACTGGAGCCAAGAATACATGCAAATGTCTCTGAATTTTGGGAGCCAGACTTTGCTAAATATATGTGTGGTCTAGCCTTCCTAAACCAGCAAATCATTAGCGGTTGGCACCCTAAGCTGACCAAAGCCCAGCGCTCGTGTTTCCTAGTTGCTTTCGTCTGCATGGGCTGGGTCTAACGACAGGTTCCTCAGCGTCTCCTTTCTTCATGCACTTAGACCCTCCAGCGTGTGTTCACGTTCATTATCCGCTCGAGCCCTCGGGCTCTCCGAGTCTCATTTCCTCCATCAGTCAAGGGCAAGGCAGGTTGGGTGATCTCCGCGTCCCGTCTCTCCATCTTTTGGTGATTGGATCCGTGGCTTCACATGAAGAGGCTGCTGTCTGATCCCGTGGGGCCCTGTGTTTGGGGAAGGGGAGGCTCAGGAAGCCCAGGTGTCCTCAGGGTGCCATCTTCAGGCTCCAGCTGGTCCTGGTTCCTGGTGTGATCTGCACTCAGGCTCCACTGGCTGGGCACTTTGAGTCCGGCGCACACCTCACTTGCCCTCGCCCTCTTGGCTCCTGCTTTTCATTTGGTCACAAATAAGACTGTGCTTTTCTTTGGCTCCTCTTCTGGGCCTTTGACTGGGCCTCTCCTTGACTATTCTTGAGTGCTCTGTCTCCAAGTCCTGTGGTCTCATAGTCACCGAGGAGGCAAAGGGATTTAGGGGGAAGCAGGCACACCTGGCCTGAAATCCAGCCCCCTGTGGGGGATCTTGACAGGTTTCTCACTGTTCTGCGTTTCCCCGTCTCTAAAGTGGAGACAACAAAACTTAACCATCAAGGGAGTAGTTACAAGAATGAATGAGAATAGTCTAAGTGAAGCCCCTGGCATACAGTAGCTGCTCAATAAATGTTAGTCGCTTCCTCCACCTATTAGGGAGGCTGGTACTCCATGTCAGGCACTACTGAAACCTTTCCTGTGGTAGGCTTTACCTGCCACCAGGTAGCACCCCCTCAGCCACCGAGGTGTTTGGTTGTTCTACCCTGAGAGAAACAGAAAACCCATCTGAACTAGCTGAGACGATAAGGAACTTCTCATCTCATCTCAGAAGAGGCCGGGAGGGTCCAGGAGCGGCTGACTCATCTCTCCTCTGGTCACCAGGAGGTTGCCACCACTCCAGGCTTGACATGCAGACACTGCGCTGTCAAATTTTTTCCAGTATGATATTTCTTCCAATCTTACTCTTTATAAACAAGGGGAAACTTCTCCCCATGACTCACAGCCCAGAATTACATCCCACACCCAAACCAATCACTGGCAGTGGAGCTGGTCACCTGGACCAACCCTGATTACCCTCTGGTGTGGCAGCTGGGCTCCCTCCCCTAAGGCACATGGCCACCAGAGGGCAGGTGTCTGGAGAAAACGGAGAAGGGAGGGTTTTGTTAGAAAGGAGAGGTAGAGGTAAATGGATTTAGGGAAGGCAACCAGCAGTGTCTGCTTCAGCCACCCCCTGAAGGCTTCCCCCTGGGCTGCCTGGGCCTTAATCCTTTGGACACTGATGTAATTTTTTGGATTCTGCCAACTCCAGTAAAGCTAGCACCGACTGAGCACTTACCAGGAGCTAGCTGTCCTAAGTGCTTTACTGTGTTAAATGATCTCATTCCCAGGAGAACCCCATGAAGCAGGCGCCGTTGCTATCCCACATTGATAGAGAGGGAAACTAGAACAGAGGCTGAGCAGTTGGACCCAGGGCACACAGCTGGTGCGCAGAGAAGCTGCAGTTCCAGCCATAGCAGCTTGGCTCAGCCTCCTTGCCCTTAACCGCTAGGCTCCCCTGCGTCTTGGAGGGCCTCCTCGGGAAAGGTGCTGACGCTCGCTTTGCATTCAGCACATGTGGCTCTTTGTTATGCCTGTAGGTAGAGCCAGTCCATTAGAGAGAAGTCTCTCTTTTCACCATCACTGTACGAATGAATGGAATTTTTTGTTCCAACCGGAGAGTCATCTTTTCGTGTATGTAGCACCTACATCAAATGGGCATTTGGGAGTTTCCTTTTCTTCTCTCTCTCTGGCATCCTGCCCTCTCACACATCTTCCCAACTCCTCCATCTTTGTGCTGCCCACCTGCCCTGCAGGGCCCAAGCCCCATTCTGAACGGTGGCAGCGTCCGAGGCCCAAGACTTGGGTTCTTCACGTGCTCCAGGTGAGGAATCTGCCAGGAGGAAAAAGGACTAAAGCAAAGCTTCAGCCTGTTGCTAGGCTAACCAAGTTTTGCTCTTTTTACTCTGGCTTTCCTTTTGTCCACGCCCCACCTGAGGGTGAGGAGAAAGCGAGAGAGGAGGCTGACAGGGGAAGAACATCTCCTCCGCCACTTGAGGGCGGGGAGCGCTCACTGTGAGCCGCGTGCAGGGAATTATCGGGGAACGGGAAGGTATTCTGATCTGTGTGAGAACGCAGTGTGTGTCTAGAACTGACTCTTGCCCCCGCCCACATACAAAAAAACTGTTCTCAACCCAAGACTAGAATTCAGGAATGTGTAACTCAGTTAAAGAAATAAAAGAAGAAAAGTTAAGAGATCCAGAACCCCAGGTTTGTTTGCTCTTGTAGCGTGTCCCTACCCAAACCAGGGCCGCTCTTTGAAGCCTGAGCCCCATGATGTCAGAACATCTGGTCCACCAGTCAGCCGTGACTAGTGTGTCTCTCGGACCGAGTCATCCAACACAAGCTTTTATGGGATTACCCTGTGCCTTGGAGTTGTATGGATGCAGCATTAGTCATTTCAGAAGCAATTAGTAAATAATTAGAGGTACTAAGCTGCTTGCTTGGTCTATAATGTCCTCAAGAAGAAGAGACCAAAGTCATGGGTAGATTCATTTTCTTAAATAGGTGACTTTCCCTAAAACAGAAATTTAAAAAATTATTGCTTGAGGAGTAAAGAAACAGTTGTTAGTCAGAATCGCAACCATTTCATAAACGTACCTTAACGTTATAACGCCGCATTAGCATGAACGAATGTACCAGAATGCAGTCTGTTTGCCTAATAAAAAGACTGTGTCAAACTCAAAATGAGGCCATTTACTGAAACAGACAAGCTTTCGGTTAATTCACAATATTCTCCTAATCCCGCTTTTATCAGCTCTACTTTGGTGCACTTGGTATTAATTGCCTATTATAGCAGGTATTTGAACACATCTCCTCTTTCATCTGAAGAAAATATTAGCATATCGCAGGGCTGTTGGGACAGATTGTCTCCGAGGCACTTTCTCCTCCCCGCAGAAAAGCCTATCAATCATAACTGAATATAGTGATTAATAATGTCACAGCTCCTGTTCGGGTGTCTCTGTGCAAGTAAATGAAGAGTAGTGCTTACATTTTGATCTAGAGAACGTCACACAACCAAATAATCAGTTGCCATTTTATAAAAAAATTATATTGAAGACATTTCTACCCCAGGACCTATTTTTGGTTGCTCTGTTATTAATTTACTAAAGGCTTCATTGGGAACCTAAAGCAGAGATTCTGTTATATCAGAATTTGTATTATTTCAGACTAAGTTTATCTTTTTTTTTTCTTTTTAAATAATGTCTTCCTGTATGTGGCAAATCAGCAGCACAAACAAGATCATTGGGGTAAATGTTTAAAACAGCAGGGTGTGGGGGGAGCGGGCTGGAGCACTCAGACCTACCGGCCGAGTGGGCATCTGAGCACCAGTGCTCACTATCCGAGGGGCCCTGACAAGTTCGTCTCCCTGGAGAATGTGCCTCAGCTGTGAGATGGGGAAACAATATTGCAAGGTTTTTCCAACATTGTTGAGATTCTGTGTGAGAATAAATATAAAATGAACTTCCCGTGGTGCTGGAAGTTACTAAAAAAATTAGGAGTTTGCATTTGGAGGAGATAAGACATAGGAGTTCTCACGTGGGAAGTTAAAGGTAGGATCTTGTCGTTTAGGGTTTAAAGCTACAGAGGGGAAGGATAAGAGGGCTATGTGCTGATGGTGCCCGCATTTACTTCTCCATCTGAGGCTCTGGACTCACCACTGTCCACAGAGCAGGCCAGAATTTCTGACCGTGCTCCTTGCCCCAGCCCAAGAAGCCTTCCTCCCTTGGTCTCCCCCATTTTAGTCAGTGGTTCTACCATTCACTGAGCCATTCGAGCAGAAACCTACACTAGCCTTGATTCCTATCTTTCCCTTCCTGGCCCTTCTCCCGTATCCAGCCCATCAGCAAGTCCTGCCTGCTGTGTCCTGAAATCGATGCTCCCATCCTCCTCTCTCCATCCCCACCGCCACCGTTGTCTCCGCCCTGGGCTTTGTCAGCAAACCCTGGACTGCCTTTCCTGTCCCAGTCTTGCCCCTTACACTCTCTGTTCCACACGACACCAGAGTTATCTGTTCAGAGCAGAAGTCAGCTCTCGTCAGGCTCCTCTAGTTAAGATGCCCTGTGGCTTTTGGTTACACATCGCGTAAACTTCAGACAAGCGTCTGGCTCACAGCGCTCAGCACGAGCGAGCTCTCCAGGGAGATGTTTTTTGACTACGGTATCTAAAATTGTATATTTTCCTCAACACTTAGAACATTCTGAGATTTTTGTTTGTTTGTTTACTTGTTAGTCACTAGGATATGTGTTCCCTGAGAGCAGGCACCTTCTCTGTTTTGCTCACTATTGTAACTTTAGTGCCCTGAACAGATCCTGGCACCTAATATGAACTCAGTAATTATTTGCTGGATGAATAAATAGAGTTCTGTAGGAAAAGTTCACAGCAATTGGAATAGCCAGGAAAAACTTCACGAGAAAGGTGAGATGGGAGCTGGGGTTGGACTGGGGCCGGGGTTTCAATGCGTTTTGATGACGGGGAAGAGGATGAGATGTGGGGTAGCTTTCAGGATTGCAGTCTGGTGTAAGAAGGGGATGTGGAAGGCGGGCAGTGGAGACACGGCCAGGGCAGCGAGGAGCTGAGCTCTGTGACCATTCTGTGGAGAGCGTGTTTCTCAAGGCAGGATGGGACAGATCAATTTTGAAAGGTAGGCTGGAGAAAAAGATGGAAGATTTGAAGGTCAGATATCACCCCTAAAGCTTGGGGCAAGGGGTGATGGCGGTGGTGGTTCACTGAGGGTTTCTGGTAATGGGATTACGACATGAGAAAGCCTTGCAACGGATACATTTGCTGAGAGAGCAGCTGGAGTCAGGGGTACCTGTTACCAGGCCTTGGAAGTAATCAGTCCTTGTCATCAGTCCTCAGCCTACACTTGTTGAGCACCTCTGGGGTGTGGGGGAGGTCCCAGGAGGGGGTTGGCTTGCCCTTCCTAGTGTGCAGCTCTGTCCTATGAGTGAACTAGGGTCGGGGTGAGAAGGGCCCCAGTGTTCTTGGCCTGTGGTGCCTGGGGTGGAGCTCCCATCCTATGAGTGTGGGCTGGGTCAGAAAGAAAGGAGAGACAGGAAGTATTTCTTCTAAATTTGACACCCTGTTAAAAGGCTTAGGTCTTTAGACTTGGGGCTTATTTTCGTAACTGTGTCAGAAGTTCGACGGGTAGCTGGAATTTCTTATTAGAAGTCTTTAAGTTATATGCTGCAGGTAAGCATTTTAAAAATGAAAATCAAATGTGGCAGAAGGTTTACATGGCCTGTGGCATATACAGCAGCAAGTTTCCTTTTTCACCTTGGCTGCAAGGAAACCCAAACCAGGTTTTTGGATTTTTGCTCTATTGTGGCAATTATGACTTTTAGGTTGCTTTAGCTCTTTTTTTAATCAGCTCCTTTTCCTCTGTTTTTGTGGACCTCATATAGATGTCTTTTTATATAAGCTTGTTCAAGTTTTGCTAAAGGCAGGGTTTGCATACGTTCAGAAAGTAAATGCATAGTCCTCGGCCTGTGGGGGGCCTGTGGGGGCGAGCACCAGAGCAGTGAGAGAAAGCGTCAGCCCCAGAGGCACGGAGGCGAAGCCTTTGTTAAAGGTGAGCAGTGCCCGGCACAGCTCCTCCCACATGTCCCCAAATTGAAAGTTTGTGTTTATGAGGTTCTGAATGTAGTCTAATTTTTTCCTATCTGGTTTGGCTCATCTCTACCAGCTGGTAAATAGGAAATGTTCACGGTAGGAAGCCAATACTCCGCAGAGTGTAAACAGATGGAATCGATATAAAGTGACAAGTTAGACTGTGCTATTGAGAATACAGAGCCAAAACCAAGAACATAACAGTCAAGCTACTTATTTCGTTCCAGTTCATTTAGTCCTGAATAGCGCTTCATATCTGCACAGCTGTGTTGTTCTTTTTTTCCCCCTTTCTTTCTTCTGGGTTGATAATGACAATTTCAAAGAAAAACTTTAATTAAAGATTTTATATGAAATAGCCAAAAGTAGAATAATAAGGAAAATGAGCATTGATGTGTTTATTGTAAGAGAAATCCTTTTTCATGGTGTCATTTTAGAAACTTATTCCTTAAATTTAAAATGGATTTAGTCGTGGTGACAGGAAGGTGCCAGACTGACAGCCGTGGATGCCCAGCCCTTCCATCTTGCGGCAGAGCCAAGACGCAGGGGCGGCTAGAGGCGGGGGCGGGGGGGCCAGGGGTGCCTTTCCTGAACCACTTCTGCTAGAAACAGGCGAGAAAAGGTGGCTCCGGGAAAGGAACCGAACAGAAAACAGCAAACAGGAGCCGATAAGAATACAATTGCAGGCGGTTGAAGTTAATGTGCAGGGCACACTTGTGGCAGAGAGAAGCTCAGCCTTCGTCCGGGAAGGGCCACAGCTAGAGAGGGATTATTCTGCAGCCCGAGTGGGAATTCTGGGCTTCAGGGAGGAAACACTAGGCCTTTTCTCACCTACTTTCAAGTCTGGATGGTCCTATTTATTTGGGTTCACAGCTTTCCTTCCTGGAGCTCAAAGTGCTATAAAAAGAATTTTAAACAAAGAACTATAGAGTAATAATAACACCCACTGTTAGCAGTTTATTGACCCGTCTGAACTCAGTGGGGTACGAAAAGGAAGCAGTTTGATTTTTCTCTCCTCCCTGTTCTCAAGCAGGCGCTGGCAACTCTGCCTTCCTTGTCCCGTCCCCAGTGTGCCACGGCTTTCACATTTAGTATAAACAAATCCAGCGCAGGCGAGTCCAGTGTTACACCTAGAGCTCAGATCCAGCTCAGCTGGCCCTTGCCTTCCCTGCTCCGGGTCGAGGGAGCCGCAGCGTGGAGGGGCATGGCCTGCTGGTTCGCTTGTCCTTCGCTCCCTCGTTCTGCTTCCTTTCTCCCCAGTTTGTGGGGTCTGTGATGAGGGCTGAGGAAAAGACATGTCTCTCTCTGCCTTCGTTGGTGTCCTCATTGGGCAGCATGTAAAGGATGCTCTCTTGTAGGGCATATGTGGAGTTACTAGGACAGTGCTCTAGGGACCACCAAATTATATAGTTTCCTGATGAGGAGGATCAGCTCTGGCTCAGCCCCCTCTGGGCCTCCTCAGCTCTACTCCTGGTGGTCCATCTCCCATCCTCAGGCTGCTTGGGTCCCCTCACCTGATGAGCAGCCCCTGGGAGCAGGACAGCTCAAGCCTTCTACCTTTCTTGGTGTCTGCCTACCCCATGGAAAATTCACACGTCCTGGTCATGCCATCAGCAGGCACGTAGGCTGCTCTACTCTACCCCTCCCGCCCCGCTCTGCTGTCTCTGTCCAGTCCTCACTTCCTTTCCTCAGGAAGGTGCA
This sequence comes from Ceratotherium simum simum, assembly GCF_057802395.1. Classification (NCBI taxonomy): domain Eukaryota; kingdom Metazoa; phylum Chordata; class Mammalia; order Perissodactyla; family Rhinocerotidae; genus Ceratotherium; species Ceratotherium simum. The sequence continues at coordinate 6,506,087 of NC_141924.1, forward strand.
GAGCAGATCACTGCGTCCACTGGGAAACAAGATGCCTATCTGCCCTTGTTGCAGGTACTTGTTCTGTCTGTACAAGCATTTTCTTGGCTTACTGGAGCTTCTTCATGAATGCTGCAATCACCCTATCTATCCATCTGCCCATCCATCTCTCCATCATCCGTCCGTCCGTCCATCCATCCATCCATCCATCCACCCATACATTCATCCACTCAACAAATGTTCATTGATCCAGGCCCTATTCTTGGCCCTGGACTCCTGCCCACTCAAGACCTTCTGCCCTCTCAAGGCTGTGTTAACTTAGGCTGGGCAGTGGGACAGTGAAGGGGTTGGAGGAGTTGGCTGGGGTGAGGGGAGTTGTGCTGGTTTAGCACTTACTGTTCCCTGACGTGGGTGTGTGGTTGTCCTGTTCTTTGGAACTCTGTTCTCAGCCTTTTGTCCTGGTCAGCGGTTCCCGTCACACCACCATTTATTGATTATGTTCCCTGTGAGGCATCTGCACACACGAGCTCATTTCATCTTCACACACCGATACAGGGCGCTTATTCCTTCCCATTTCACAGATGAGGAAACTGCAGTTGAAAGGAGTCAGGTCGCTGCTCCAAGGTCACCTGAATAATAATGTGGAGCTGAGATTCCAAGTCTCATTTCAGAGTCCATGGCTGGTCACACATTGCCCAGGGGTCCCTGTAGAGAGGAAGGAGGGAGGGGAGGGTTGACACCTGGCATTGTTGGGGGTGGGGGTGTTGCTGCAGCCCAGAGCAGGTCACGTGGTTCTCAGTGGGCACACCACCACGTCTGAAGCAGGTTCCTCCCCCCCCCCCCCCCCCACCGCTGGCTTTACTCTTTCAGGTCTGACATTCTCTGTTCTGAGTCTGCCCTCCATAGACTCATCTACATCTTTTTTGGAATATTTTAATTTAATTTTGCTACTATCACTTTTTTTCAGTAATCACATCCTTCTTTAACTTCACTACTATGTGAAACAGGCATTCTTTTCTTTTTTTGAAGTGTTAGGTGAATGAGTCCTGGTTTATGTAGTCACGCTTCAGAGCTCAAAAGCTTCCTCTCCTGCTTTTCCCCAGCCTTGCTGTCCAGATGGAAGAATCTAGCCTTTTTAGTCCATTCTCACTGTGGTTCCCTTCCTTAGATGGCTTGGTTCACCCATAGTCCTCAAAGCCTCGGGCATCTCTCCAGACCTGGGCTCTAAGGATGCAGAGACGGCCAGATACTGCCCTGCTCTCAGGGTCTGCGGTGGGGGCCAGTGTGCTGTACAGGGCGGAGGTGTGGTGGGGGGCCCGGGAGAGGTGGGGGTCCAGAGAGAGTTGGAGGTCCAGGGTGCAGAGGGGGCTAGGGAGTGGTGGGGAGTCTGGGTCTGGTGGGGGCCGGCCGGGCAGTGCCCTTGGGCAGAGCTCTGGCAAGCAGCCCCGTGGGGGTCTGGAGAGTGGGAGGGAGGCAGCTCCCAGCTGGGACTCGAGTCTGGTCTGGCGCAGGGAATGGGGTAAATGGTTGGGAAGAGAAGTCTGGGCAGCCTCTTCAGAGAGCCTCAGGCCCATTTCCCGGCTCCTGAGTCTTTAATTTCAAGTCACACCTAGCTATTGTTTCGGTTTTCTTTTTAACTCCTCAGTGCTTCTACTTGTTTTTTTTTTTTTTTTTTTTTTTTTAAAGATTTTATTTATTTATTTTTCCCCCAAAGCCCCAGTACATAGTTGTCTGTCATAGCTGCACATCCTTCTAGTTGCTGTATGTGGGACACGGCCTCAGCATGGCTGGAGGAGTGGTGCCTCGGTGCGCACCCGGGATCCGAACCCGGGCCGCCGGCAGCGGAGAGCACGCACTTAACCGCTAAGCCACGGGGCCGGCCCTGCTTCTACTTGTTTTTATGCACAAAACTCCCCTGACACTTATCACCCGGTCAGATGTAAGTGGGAGTGCACGGGAGAGAGTGGAATGGGGTCATGAACTTCTCCCGTAAAGTTAGTTGATGAATAAATGAAAAGCGATAAGATATATTGGAGTATAGGAGGAAGCTATTTGGTTTAAAACTAGTTTGGCCCGACCTTGTTTCTCCAGAAGGGCCTGACATGGCCTGTCGAGCATGCAGTGTACATCTGCCTCAAACATTTACAATGTCCTAAAGACAAAAATGATGCCCTTAAAGATAGGGATGTTGCCTCCCCCTATATCAGCATTTCTTTGTAGAGAAGCATTTCTTTCCAGAAACTAAGGATTAATTACCAACCTGCTGTGCTCGCCTTGTGACCACTGACCTGCTGTACCAGCAAAGCATCTCATGACTGTAGTAAAAGGGACAGTCCTGTCGTATGTGATGTATGTTCCTTGTTCCAAGACGGTATATACCCACTCTGTACACCCTGCATCTTCGGAGAGCTTCCTTCCTTGGCAGAAGCGTTCTCCCAGGCTATAGTCCTCAAAGCTGGCTCAGATAATAAACTCACCCCAATTTTGACTTGTAGATTGATTATGAATTGTTTGCGTCGACATAGTAAACATTTTTATCTCTTCAGGTCAGAGGTCTGTCCACTTAGTTAACTCTGCCCTGGTAGGGGAGAGCAGCTGGAGACAATAAGTAAATGAATGGGCGTGGCTGGGCGCCAATAAAATTTACTTACAGATCCTGAAATTTGAAATTCACATAACTTTCACATGTCACAAAATATCGTTCTTTTGATTTTTTTTTCAGCCGTTTAAAAATGTAAAAACCATTCTTAGCTTGCAGGCGTACAAAACAGACGGCAGGCATTGCCGCGCCTGGAACGCAGGAAAGGGAGTCAGGCCACCATAGGCAATGAAGCCAGGCCGGGAGAGCACCCTTTCTCAGGCCCATCTCTGGGCAATAATAGGGCAATAGCACGTTTCTTTACAGAGGTGTGCTGGATTTGGAGGAAGGAGGCAAGAGGCAGTGGCCCTTCTTTTTTTGTTAACTGTGCACAGTTTTTCCCTCTCTCTGAGGATTTGACCCTCTCCAAGAGCATTCCTCCCTAGAAGCTGTGGGGATTTGACGGGTGGGAATGGAGTGCCTGGAGAGCAGAGGCCAGACAAGGAGTGGGGAGGGTCCCCTCCTGCAGGGGAGGGAGCTGGGTACCATTTTCAGGCAGGAATACACCAAGATGTCAAGAAGGAAGTGGGGAGCCAGTGAGGAATGGAAGCGTAATTAGGAAAGCCAGAAGAGAAGGCACGGAATCCTGCCACAGAGCGGGCAGTGGCAGAGCCGGAGAGGGCGTTCCGGGCAGCAGACACAGCATGTTAACTCACTCCGCAAATATTACGAGCATCCAATGTGTCCAGCGCTGTTCTATGCCCTGAGGACACAGCAGCCAACAAAACTGGATCCCCCTCCGTGGAGTTTACATTTCAACGGAGGAAGAAAGACAGTAAACAGATACAGAAAGAAATATGAAATGGTCCAGGTGTGGATGAATGCGAAGAAGAAAAATGGAAGGGAGTGGTCAGAAAGGGATGAGGATGTGCTTTTGTGCAGGCCGTGGAGGAAGGTGTCTGTGAGCAGGTGGCGTGTGACTGAGACCTGAATGAAGGCCAGGAGGGAGCCGTCCGGCAGAGGAGACCGGACATGCAAAAGTCTTGAAGGATGAGCGTGCCCAGTATGTGTGCACAAGAACAAGGAGGCCTGGGTAGCTGGAGCAGAGTGAGGAGAGGAGAGTGGGGGTCAGATCATCTGGGGCTTCAGGCCGTGGGGAGGACTTTCCAGCCTGCGAGAAGAGACCCCGACGGGCTTGTGAACTGAAGTAGTTCAGAACTGCTGGAGTCCGGGGACTGTGGGGGTGGGGCGGGTGATTGGGGGGTCGGAGCTGGCCTCGGGGGTAAGCAGGAGGCTCAGGGACGGTTGGCTCTTAATGCAAACTTGTCCCAGTTATGCCAAGATGGCCTAGAAAGCAGCTAGATGCTGCCCACACTTTCTCATTCTCCTTTCTCCATCTTTTCCTCTCCTGCCCCCTTCTCCGTTTCTAAGGGAGCAGGGAAATGGGGCAGAGCGGGGGCATCGTCACTGTTGTGACCCCAGCCATTGTATTCCTTCATACTTTTTCTTCTCTCCTATCAAGTATGGGACAAGTCTTGTACACCACAGCCCTAACTTTGCTGCCTTTGATAAGCCTCACCATCTGCAGCTCTATTCAGATCTTGCCAAACTTCAGTCTGACAAATGATAAGAAACTTGGAGACATACCTCTGGTGGGTGTGAGCTGTGTGCCAGATCTGCTGCTTCCCGGCTTTCCACGCTGGAGATCCATATGGGTTGCTTTGGGGTTTTAAAAAAGCGCATCGCCTCATGTCCTCTGTTCTACCAGAAGAGGTGAATCGGCATTTGGCAGCAGAAAAGGTGCTGAGATTTTTATTTGGCCATGGGAACAAGTGCTCTCCGTGGCTGGGGCTCTGTTCTTTTAGACAAAGCCGTCAAGCTGAGAGTGGACACACACGAGTGGGCTTCACTCCACCTGAGGATGTTCCCACTCTTCCACGTTTGGTATTCCCAGTTTTGGGTATTAAGATCGTTTCAGCCGCTGCTCTGCAGTTGTAAGAAGTGGGAGATGTGTACAGAATTTAGCACAGGGTTTTGCACATAACAGACATTCAATTAATATTTGTTCAATTATCATGTTATTGTGATCTTTATTACATTGATACTGACTGTAATTGTCATTACATTCAGGATCGGCCCTGGGGAGGTACTTGCTGACATATAACAAGGCTTCCTCAGAGTGTAGCTTTTTCCCAAGCAGGTGACAGGAAGACCTGTTCATTCGTTCCCTCAAGCAAATGCTTACTGAGCACGTGCGCTCCGCCCGCTGCGGTTCTGGAGCCCGGGGGTGAGGCGGTGAACAGAACCCTGCTCTCAGGGAGAGGACGTTCTGGAGGGAGCAATGGACAATAGAGAGACGCGTTACATTAGTGGGCGAGAAGTGCTTTGAAGAAGATAAGAGTGTTGAGGGTGGATCCTGACTTAAGCCCGTGGTCAGGGAAGGCCTTTGTGATAAGATGACATTTGGGCCCAGACCTGAGTGAAGTAAGGGAGTGAGCCAGTATCGAGAGGGAATGGTCCAGGCGGAAGGAACAGCAAAAGCAAAGCCCCTGAGGCAGGAGGAGGCAGGCACTCATGAGGAGCAGCACAGAGTCTGTTGTGGCCTGAAAGCAACAGGCCAGGGGACGGGTGAGGGGGATGAGGTGGGAGAGCTGCCGGAGCCAGTCTCTGGGGCCTTTGCCTTTGCCTCTGAATGGGATGGGAGCCGAGGAGGGTGTGCTCAGACTTAAACAGAATGCCTTGGCTGCTGTGGGGAGAACCAACTGTGGGGTCAAGAGTGGACACTGGAAGACCAGTGGGAGGCCGTTGCATCAGCCTGGAGGGTGTGAGGTGGAGGGGGTGAGACGTGGCTGGATTCTGGAAACGTATTGAAGGGAGGGCTGCTTGGCTCTCCTGATAGCCTGGATATAGGATGTGAGAAGAGAATCTGGCAGAATGGGTCTGCTATGTGTGGGGAGGGGGAGATTGTGGGAGGAGCAAGTTGGGTTTGGTAAACCCGGGGCATCTGTCAGACTCTCAAGGTGGACGTCGCCAGGCAGCTGCATATGCTAACCTGAGCTCAGAGGAGGGGCCAGGGCTGGAGACGGACATCTGAGAGTCATCAGCTGGTCACTAAAGCCACAGGACTGGACCGGCAGCAGTGAGTGTGGTTAGAGGAGCAGAGACCCGAGGACCGAGTCCTAAGATGCCCCAGAGTTGAGAGGTTGGGGAGAGGAGGAGGAACTAGGCAGCGAGACCAGAAGAGGCCAGGAAGGCAGAGGAGAGCCGGGAGAGTGGGGTGTGGGAGCCCGGTAGGAAGTGTGCTTGCAGGAAGGAGGAGCAGTGAGCTGTGCGGAGTGCTGCTGCGGCGACAGCAAGGTGAGGACTGAGGAGCAGCCACCAAGCTTGGCGAGGTGGAGTCTTCGGTCACCCTGACAGGAACAGTTTCTGCGGAGTGGTGGGGACAAAACTGATTGGGGTTGGAGGGAGACACCTTGGGGACAGAAAGCACAGACAGCTCTTGAGAGGCGATTTCTTCAAGAGGGAAGAAGTGGCTGGGAGAAGAGGTGAGGCCGGGAGGGAGGAATCGTTTCTAAGATGGGGGACCACATCGTAATGGGGACCAACTGAGAGCGAGGAAACAGGCGGTGCAGGAGCAATTCCTCACGTGGACGAGAGGGGACAGGGTCACGTGTGTCACCTAGGTGGCATCACAGAACAGGAGGGGAGGCCGATCGCATGGGTTTCGAGTCACACAGACTGTAGATGTGGGGGGAGCATGGGGACATAGTCTCCTAGTTGCTCTGTTATCTCCATAAATAAGGAGCAGGTTATTGGTGGGGAGGAGGGAGGAGGCTGCGAAGGGTGGTGAGGAGAGAGGAGAAGGCGGGAGCCGATGTCTGGATGGGGGTGGTGAGTGGATCCTAGAGAGGGATTACCACGCTGATTACCTGCTGGTGGGGTTGGTGGTCTGGATTGAGGGGAGCCGGGTAAGTGCTTCCAGCCACGTGGGTGCTTGGACTAGGCGGTGCGTTAGCTTTAACCAGGTTAGGTCTGCTGAGAGAGGGGTGAGGGAGGAGGAGCGGCGGGGGCTGAGCACACATGCAGGGGTGATTATAGAGATGGACCTGGTTAGGGGGGAGTGAGAAGGAGCTGGAGCAGCAGGTGGAGGTCCTGGGCAGGGGAGAAGGTTGCTGGGGGTTGGCGCTCAAGGGAGGAAGCTGGGAAGGTGGAGGAGTGGTTGGAGCGTGGGGCTTGATTTTGCAGAGTGGCAGGTACTGGTATAACAAGGTGTGGGTGTGAGCAGGGAGCGGGGGCCTCCGGAGGGGAGGACTGGAGCTGAGAGACCGGGTGTCAGAAGGTCTTCTGTGTGAACACCAAGAGGGTGCTGGAGGCAGGGCAGGCGTGCCAGGGGCTGAGGTCCCCCAGGCATGAGGGAGCCACAGGAGGGTCTCCACACGAGCGAGCCAGGAGGAGCCAGGGAGAAGGGAAGCAGCGGAGGACGCCATCCTCCCACCAGCTCAGTGGTTCTTCAGGCGTGAGCTGAGCAGCCACCCAGGAGAGGGCTGCGAGGGGGTTCCTGGTGGGTCGGGCGGACTTCAGTCAGCCTGAGACAGTGAAGGGAGCCGTCAGAGAACACGTTGAAGCAGTAGGGGGTGTTGATAAAAAGGGACCGAACCTGATCAGCCTAGAGTTTTCCCTGAACTCCTCCCCTGAGGTGCACGAATTTTCCTCGGATTTGGTCCAGTCCAAGCGGTAGAATCAGACCTTCCAGGATCCAACCATACCTGACACTCATCACTCTTCATCCACAATCCGTCTTCAGCTTCATGTCCTGCCTGCGGGATGCCCTCCTGTCCTCCCCGCAGAGTGAGCGATTGGCCCCTAACCACCCCTCCTAGCTCAGAGGCCGCCTCCTGCAGGAAGCCCCCCAGATGGCTGGGGCTGGAAGGGCATGTGCTCTTCTGTGAAGGCCCGCAGCTCCTTGTTTGTCCCTGGTACTTGGCTCTTGTCCCCCCTGCCCAGCTTTGGTGACTATTTGTTGATGAGTCTTACCTTCTCTGTGGGGTTGTGTGGTTACAGGACTGACCTGAGTTTGAATCCCAGCCTTGTCACCATCCAGCTGGGTGATGTTGGGGAACTCATGCAGCTTCCCTGAACCTAAAAGTGGGGAAATGATCCTTTCTTCAGGTGGGCTGGGAGGATCCAACCACACAGCTTGGTGCTTGGCTCATGGGAGCCCAGGGGATCTTTCTTAAAGGCAGGTGCACAGCTCGGCACTCTCTGCACCTCCACAGGGCCTATCCACATGCCAGTCACGTTTGTGTGCCCAATAGATATGCATTGGCTGCATTTGGGAAAGATCTCTATAAAACATTTCTGTAATATCTTTGAAAAATTCAGAGGGGTTGAAATATACAGTCATGCTTTTCAGCTCCTAGTAAAAATAGTTTGCATATGGCCATGAAAAATGAAAATCGTATGAGTCCAGCTATGCCAGAACTATGGTTTTTAAGTATCAATTAACCAAAAGGATTTTTCATATGGCTTAAAAGGGAAGGAATTGTGTGTGAGACCTATTGCTTTACATCAGAAAGAATTCTTTTTTTAAACTTACTAAGACCATTTATAGAGAAAATTGCCTTGAAAACATTCAGTAAATGCAAAGTGTTCTTTTTTCCATAGACATGTCATTTTGCAATCCCTACGACTGTGAGTCTTTGAAAACATTTTACTCTACAAGAAGCATTTAAAAACTTTCACATTTTTTATTACCATTTTGATTTTCTACACTGGATCTTTTGACTTTTCCTAAATCACTTTTATACACAGATTTTCAAAAACATTAAAACTGTTCTCAAAGCCCTTAAGCTCGTTGATGTTAACGAGACTGGTCTGGTCCAACCACGTGAGCTGAGGAGGGTTCTGGAGACCTTCTGTTTGAAGATGAAAGATGAGGAATACAAAAAGTAAGTAAACGAAGGTATGGTGAGAGAGTGCTCCGTAGAGCTTGAAACCAGTTTCAAAACGGGACCTGTCGGGTTCATTGGATCCATGCGTAGTCCTCCCTCCTGCCTTCTGTCTCAACTGTTTTTAAAAGAGGCACTCATTCGGCATTTCTCCCACGTTCGTGAAGCTCTCCATGACTTCTCAAAAACGAGAGCTAATGGTCTAATTCCTTAAGTACCCTAGAGTGAGAATCATCTGGCCTGCAGATTTGAACACATCTCGATTATTTAAGTAATCCATCACCAATTGTCTCTCTTTTCCTGGTTGGCACACGCCCTCCGTCCCGTGTGTTTCCAGTTCACAGTTGACTTTTACTCAAAGCCTGGGGTTAGGAGAAGAATGGAAAATTTCAGGATTTATTCCTTAGCTGATATGCTCCCTATTGGCTCTCCATCCTGATATAATAACAGAAACTTCGTTTTCCTTTGAGGACTGTCACTGCTGCGGTTGGGGGCGTGTTGCAGCAGGGGAACAGTGAATGACTGAATGTTAGCTGCTTCATGGCGTTTGAGAGCACCACCACCTGCTCCTGACTCGAGGGCAGTATGTGGAAGCCTGCATGAACATTTTTTTGAGCCTCCAATAAGTTCCAGAAGCTCATTTAGAAGAAGCCAAATGCTTAGCTTCTGTGGCTACTTGTGTTTCCAATGGAAGCCACTAGAAGGTGGGCCCATGTTTAACCTCATTTAGTACTCAGCCAAGAGGTGCTCTTCATCTTCCTGCCTTTCCCCATTTTTCTAAATATCCTCCAGGCCATTAACAAAAGTACCAAGCCTTATTATTTCACTTTAAGCCTAAGAGTTTCACATTACACTGCAGTTATAAATCGCTCTTAAAATGGGTCGCCGTGGTTGCTTACATAATGCTATAAAGACAGTGTTGCTTCTGTTGGAAGTAGGAGAATTTGCTCCTGTAGCAAGGAAGTCAAGAGGACATGTGACAGTGTCATGGGCACTGCAGGATCCGAAAAGCAAGGAGACTTTTAAAAAATGGATGTTTCCACGTCTTTTGAATATTTTCTTCTTTTTTCTTCTTTATAACCCACCTCAGAATACAAAAGACATAATAGATGTTTTAATTTTTACATCTTTCCGCCTGGGAAAGTGTCCAGAATAAGATCCAAACAAAACAAATTAAATAATTTTGTGCACGCAATTATAGAACAGAAGCAGCTCTCTTCTGAAACGGGCAATCAAAAAACAAAACAGTGTTTTATTTGACAATAAACCTTGTGTTTGGCACTGCAGTCTCCAACCTAGTAAATCTATAAAAAATGTTACTGTCTGTTTCCCCATCTCGTAAGTATTGAATAATAAAGAACTCCACAAATTTTTATTTGAGATATTTTTTAAGCCTCAAAAACAATGCTGTTCTCATGATAAGGCTTGAGAAACTTAATAGAATTGCTTTCCTTTAGAGTAGAAACGCAGAAGATCAAAAGTGGACTGTTTCTTCAATTGCTTTAATGCTTTTCTTATTGAAATTCAAGAATATACTCTTTCCTTGAGAAGCTGCTTCAGTATTAACTTTGCCTTTTTAGTTTTTGAGCAAGAAACACAATGCATTTTTGAATCCTTTCTTTTATCTAACAGCTCTCTGTTTAATATCAGCCTTCGCCGCCTGGGGTGGGAGGAATAGCCTGGGCTTTGAAGTCAGGCGTGCTTGGGGTCGGGTCTGAGCTCTGCTCTCCCTGGTTCAAGGGCCTTGGGAAGCTCCTGGTCTCTCTGAGACTCAGTTTTCTCTTAAGGAAATGGAGACTGAGGAGCCCACCTGTGGGGCTGGCGTGACGATTCCATGTAATATACAAAGTGGGCCTGCGATGAGGCTGGCACATAGTAGGTGCTTGATTCACAGTGACTCTGTCATAATCATAAAGATTCCGTGGATGCCCTTGACTCTGAAAAACAGTTCTCTTTAGGCTGCAGGATACCATCCAGCCTATGTAAACAAGAGGCGAGAGAGACAGTCATCACCAAGGTTTATACTTAATCAGGCTATCCTGAGACCCACTGGGTTTTGTTTTTCCTTTCCATCTCCCACCACCCAACCCTCCATTGCCCTGCAGGCCAAAGTGTTTGAATCCAGGTAAAATAATTTAAAGCAGCCTGAAAAGCAAGCAAACTCACTAGAGGTCAGCCTGCTGCCTGAGCAGATGCATGAAGCCCAAGGCACAGATCCAGGTGATGCTGAGAGGTTGTCACTCCCTTCGCCCCTAAAGTCGGCCTTCCCGCGGGACCGACCTGCCTGTAGGTCTCTGCAGATGTGTGAGTTCTCGTGCGCAGAGTTCAGGTCCCTGGAAAAATGACCTTGGTTGTTTCATCTTGGAAATGGTTCTGTCTCCCACGCCTTTATTCTTGTAAAAAAGCCTTTTGTGATACTGCACCCTTGGGCAGTGCTGAGGCTTCAGTTTGGAAATTTTATCTCTGGGAAATATTATCATGGGATTCTGTCTGTCTGTCCTCAATGAATATGTGGCAGGTATTATGAATGTGGATGGGCTGGGCATGAGGAAAGTTCACATTCTCTTATGAGCAAATGCCAGTTTGAAGGAAGGCTGGATTTTCACAGAAAGCAGCAAAGTTGGTGATGAGATTTTTATCGGTCTCCTGATTTTTTCCTGGAGCAGCAGAGTCTCCGATGCTTTCTAGAGGTTGGCAACTTGAAAAGGAGCGTGTTAGGTACCACCTTGTGGGTTCTTGAGCTTACAGCCTTATTTTCACAAGACAGAGACTATGGATGAAAAATAGAGCTATTTAGGGAGTTAACATCTGGCAGCTATCATATCTGAAGATAATTTTTCTTATTAGAACAATAGGCAAGATTTATCAAAGTGGAAAAAAAAGGTATGCATTGAACTGAATACATGACATTACTCTTTGTTAAATTTGGAAAACAGAAAAATAACAAATAGTTTAAGTGATAATTACTGAATTTTTAGAAAGCGGCATGAAATTAGATAATTATAGAAACCAACACATATGGAGATAATATAACCAAATATTTAAAAACTGTCAATTTTTTATAAATGTAAAAATGCAGAAATTATCTAGAAAACCATTTATCAAGAGGCAGATTTGAATAATAGAAAAATCATTTTATTTATTTATTTATTTTTTAAAGATTTTATTTATTTATTTTTTTCCCCCCAAAGCCCCAGTAGATAGTTGTATGTCATAGCTGCACATCCTTCTAGTTGCTGTATGTGGGATGCGGCCTCAGCGTGGCCGGAGAAGCAGTGCGTCGGTGCGCGCCCGGGATCCGAACCCGGGCCGCCAGCAGCAGAGTGCGCACGCTTAACTGCTAAGCCACGGGGCGGGCCCAGAAAAATCATTTTAAAAAGAACAAAACATCCAAACATCCCATTTATCTTAACTTTAAGAAAAAGAGTATCAGTATATTTCAGGGAGAGACATTGGTTAAGTGTTTTGAAATTTTCTTTTTATATATAGAAATCATAGAATGCTCCAAGAGGAGCTTTGCTCCCACCACCATTAACTGCTTTGAAAGGGCAGGCCATCCTGGGCCTCAGTTTCTCGCTGTGCAATGATATGCTTGGTCAAGAAGATGGGCTGTGTTCTCTCCTCCACCCAGCTCTAGACTTCTCTGGTTTTAGAAATTATATGCTAACTGATTCATGGCTCAGATCCATTCCCCCCAGTTACTAAAGGAAAATGAGACCTGCTTTTGCTGCCTGAGTGCAGAGGTGGCTCCCTGCAGCCTAAGCCTTGGCCACCCCCTCCACCCGCCAGAGAAGGGGGAAGACCCTTATGGGCTACAGGCAGAGGCACACCCTTAGCGGGACCTGAGGGGTTTCTGTCCCATTAGAATCTATATGTATCCATCTGTGCATCCATCCATAGGCCAAGGAAAGTGATCTCCTTCTACGTATCTGCATTTTTTTAATCCTACAGTAACGTTTCCTAGAGTTTACTCTTTAATTCCGCCTCTAGCTAGAAACACACATTAAAATTAATGCCAACCCCAGTGTAAAGGACACCTTAGTAACTTGTTTGGTGTTAGATTCTCTGTATCGTAGTTTCTGATTACTAAAGAATGTTTCTATTTTAGGTTTGCAAAACACTACAACATTGATAAAGGTACTGCAGTGGATTATAATGCTTTTTTGAAGAGCCTCAGTATAAATAATGACTTGAACCTTAGGTATTATATGGGAGATCAAGGTAAGTCTTTTTAAAGTATATAGCTAAAGATTTCAGTATCCTTCGGCACGGTAATTCCTCTTCTATGAATCTGTGCTGGGGAAATACTTTCAAAAATGGAAAAACCATTATCCGCAAAGATGGTCGTGGTATCATTATTCATAAGAATAACATAAATGTCTAACAGCAGGAAAAGTGTTAAGTGAGGCACAGCGTGTCCACACGGTGAAATGTGCAGCCACGAGCAACGATTTCCACGAAGTTAATGATAACAACGTACGTGGAATGTCAGTGACTGGTGGAAAGAAATTCCAAAGTACTGGTTGTCTTCAAGTGATATGTCTCTGGGTGGTGTTTTGTGGTTCTTTCTGCTGCTGCTGTGTTTTCAAAATGTTTTAATAATAACGTGTTGTTCCTTTAATGCTGGGAAAAATCTTAATATAAAAGAGCAAATAGTTGAGTAGTTGATACAGTTACGTCAGACCTGTGAAGCCAGGCTTATGCAGGCATAGAACCTTGAGAAGCAACACTTTTCCTTGCACTCATGGTCTTGATCCCAGCCTCATCAACAGGATCCCAGAGTTCTCCACCTGTTGGGTAGTTTTGGAGAAAGCAGGGTCCAGTTCCTTGAGGATGAATGTATGAAGAATGCAACTGGACAGTCTCACTTCCGGGCCTTTTGTCACTGGGGACAAGTGGTTTCTTGCCTCAGGGGTTAACCACCTGTGACTGGCTCCTTCAAGATGGGTTGTCCCTGTCTGGTTTCAGCTTAATTCAGTGCAGCAAATGTTCATTGAGCGCCTTCTATGACTGTCAGATCTGCTCCAGTAGCAAGCTTAAAAATGACAAATTCTCAGACTTCAGCTTGGTTTCACTAACCAAGATTGCTTATAGCAAAGCCTAGGACTCTACTTTTTTTAAAGCCTCCTGAGTTTTTGGAATTACTAGACAAGATGATCTTCTAAGGACCCTTTCATCCCTTATGTTTTGTTAGTTCAGGTGCAAGTCCCTGGACTACTAGGGCCTTCGTTGGATACAAAGCCAGGTAACATACTCTGTCTTTAAGATTTGTGTGTGTGTGTGTGTGTGTGTGTGTGCGCGCGCGTATTTTTAAAAAATAGGGCAGGTAAGATAAAATAAGTCACATGAAGAAATAATAATAGAAAGCATCTGTTTATCGTGCTCTGTGCAGATACTTTGTAAACCCTAATTTTAATTTCATTTCTCGCAACAGCTTTGTGAGGCAGGTATTATTATCCCGTTTTTGAAGACGAGAAAACTCAAACTCAAGGCTGCTAAGTGCATTTCCCAAAGTCACTTAGCTAGTTTGTGGTAGAGTCGAGATTGAGCTGTTTGGCTCCAAACGAGCTATTTAAATGCCTGTAAGAGAAGAACAAGATGTCACGGAGTGTTCAGGAGGAAGAGCTGTGGCTGGTTAAGAGCTAGGAAGCGCTTTTGCAGGACCAGAGTTCACAGGAGGTGTGTGACAAACACCGAGGGGAGGAGAGCATTCTAGTCCGAGGGCCCTTGAGGGGAACACGTTTGGCTGAAGCGTGAGCTGTGCATTTAGCCCAAGTGGGATATAAGGTGGTATCTAGCCAGATTATAGAGGATTTTTTATCACAAATAAATTTATATACCTGATTTGATAACCATCATTATCCACCCCATTTGTTGGACATTTGTTCCATGCCAGGCACTAGGGTAAGCACGTTCCTGTGCCGTTTCTTTATAGTCCCTGCAGCCCTGTGAGGCGGGCCCTGATGCAGACCTGTAAAAAGATGAAAGTAAACAGTCAAACCAGTTCTACCACTCAGCAATAAGCACTGTCAGCATTATTCCTGGCATCTCTCCGTACAGAGAGGTGGTATCAGAAGCATAGAAATTGAAATGAAACTCAAGAAGATGTTGAATATCTTTTCTGGCTGCATACAATATCCACGGGTCACACTTCTCTCCTTCAGAACATCATAGACTCTGATCCTTTGCCTTCTGTGCTGAGTCTGTGGAGAAGTCTGAGGCTTGCCCAATTTTCTCCCTTATTGGTGATTTGCTTTTTCTCCCTGGTTGCCTAAAGAGTTATTTATCCCTAAATTTCTGTAAAATAACTAAGATATGTCTGGGTGTTGAGCATTCTGCATCAGTTTTCCAGAACACAGTATATTTTCAATCTGAAAATTAAATTCTTTCTTCAATTCAAGGTTTTTTTTGTTTTCTTGGTAACATGTATCTTTGAATAAATCTTCTGTTCCATTTTTTCAGATTTTTAACTTTGGTGATACAGATTATCCTTATGTTGGATTGTCTTTGTCTTCTATATCAATTAAGTTCTCTCAAAGTGCTTTTTCTCTTTGTCTTTTTCCTCTGTATTCTTAACGATCATCTTAGGTCTTTTATCTATATCTGTAATTTGACTTTCAGCAAGATTTATTCTGTTGCTTGCTGTGTTTACTTTATTACTTCTATGATGGTGTTTCCATTGGTCTAGTATATTGTTTTCCATCTCATTTTATTGTCTCGTCATCTTGTTCTTGAGCTCTTGCTTTATTGAATTCATGCTCTTATTAAGATATTATGTAATGTAATTTTGTAACTTGAATTATGTTTTCTTCCAAGGGGGGATCTTCACCCTTTTGCATTATACCCTCTCCTTCCTTCTCTATCCACCTACCTCCACCCCCCCAACATTTTTCCTGTAGTTTGCATAATTTCAAGAAATTTGTATTTGTTGAGCATTTTATTCCATTATACATCTTTAATTAATCAGAATCTACCCTCAAATGATTTATAGTAATTCACATGAAGTGTAAGAACTTTACAACAGTGTTTTCCCACTTCTTCTCTCTGTCCTTTGTTATGTTACTATCATACATCGTACTTTTACGTACACTATAAACACAGAATACAGCGCCACAGTTTCTATTGTTCTGCTGAGATTTCCTATCTGTTCATTCATTAGTAGTATATTTTCCTTTGCATTCTCACACATTTATTTTTAAATTTTAAAGTACTTTAAAAATTTTATCTACTAATTCCAACATCTAGATCATTTCAGGGTTTGATCTTTATTGATTACCCTTTTTCTTAAATATGAATTACAGTTTCCTGGGTTTTTTTTCTATGTCTAGTAATTTTGGAATTTAGCCTACATATAGCAAATTTTGCATTGTAGAGACTTTGGATCTGTTATACCTCTCTGAAGAATTAAAGTTTTTGTTTTAGCAACCAGTTTACTCGGCTGCACTCAAATTCTAATCTTTGTCTTCACTGAGGAGGTTAACGACGGAAATCTTTGTTCTGCTGTTTTAGCCTTGGCTAGGCTTCTTCTTGTCTGCTCCACACATGTGTGGTTCAGGGGTTAGCCAGAGATTTTTGCAAAGTTTTTCCACAGACTTTGGAGATTCTCCTCTCTGCCTTTCTTTTTGGGCTTTCTCTCCTTACTTTCCAGCTGCCGTGGTAGTCCTAAACTCTGTTTTCTGATTACTAAAACCAATATTGGGTTTACATCCAAATTTTAGCCACTTAGTGTGGTTCAAGCTGAGGCCTTCTCTCAGGCAAAAGGCCAAATAACAAGAAATTCAATGAGTGTTATTCCATTTTTTCCAAGGGTTGACTCCAGCTTATGTCAGCTGCTCTCCAATGCCTTCAGATAGTTTTTTGTTTATATTTTGGCCAGAGTTTATGATTGTTATCAGCTATGGAAGATTGGTATGAGCCAATCCACCATAATTGGAAGCAAAGCTTTCTGGCTGCCTATATTAAGTTTCTCTTGGCTTCAGTTTATGCTGGTAAATTTATTATTTTGTTAGCTAATTTTTACTATATTTTTTCCTTTGCTTATTTTATTAGGTGTTATAAGAAGGTAAGTTCTATAATGCAATTTCAGTTCACCGTAGAAATCTCTTTTTTTTCCATTATATTATCAATAATTGGCAGGAGGCTTGCTTTATTGGGGATACATAAAATAATAATGCATCTCACAATGAAAGACATCTTTGATTTATTAAATATGAGATATATACCTAGTTATTCTTCTGCATATTTCTGTTCCTGCAGCATTAGCTTAAGTTCTCATTGCTGCCTCCTAGCTGGTGATATCATCTACAGCATGGGCCTATTCCAGTCTGTCTTCTATACCCGGTCATAGAGATCATCTTAAAATCTTATTCATGCTTATTTTCCCATTGAATACTTACTTCATAACTTTCATAACTGAACTTCAAATCCTTCAGTGAGAAGGCAAAATCTTTCTCCAGATGTTCTTAAAGATATAGTAGTTTGGGGCTATGGCCACATCATATTAAAGCTCTACTCTGAGGTGGTCAAAACAGAGGCCTACTTATTGGTGTGTGGTGGGAAAGTTTGAATCACTGACATCAACTGCTCGTTGTCCCCACTGCCATCCTATCAGTTTTAAGTCCTCAGCCCCAAAGTGTGAGTCTTATGTTATCAGCATATCCTTTCTGGGTTTGATTGTAATGGAAATTATTTTATTTGGACGTTGGGTTGGCTAATTTGAGTTCCCACCTTACTAACTTGTTTTGGGAAAAGCCGAGGAATCCAGACGGGTTGCCCAGAGTATCAACCAAAGAAGGCAGTCATATTATATGGAGCAGTTCAAGGGTCATTTCTAGGTTTTGATTTATCTTCTAATTTATTTCTGCATTAGCCATTAAGAAGTAGGTCTTCCTGTTTCATGACTCAGCTTCAATAAGATTGCCACATTAGGGGTGAAAACGTTTATCACATCTGCTCAGTTGCTTCTATCTTTCTTGTTTGTCTCTCCAGTCATTTTGGTTATTGAAAGCTTATTCTCTGGTCGATTCCTTAGGATTCTATCTAGGCTCATGGAAGTGATATTCTCTGATTTCTTACATGTTCACAACAGTTTGTATGTGGCCTTTACAGTTAAAAAACAGTTTGTCTGGATATAAAATCCTTGGCTCAGATTTTTTTTCCTTAAGTCTCTTAAATATTTTTACCCGTTGTCTGGTGATATAAAGTTTTGCTGAGGAAAAGTTTGATGACAATTTGATTTTATTTCCCTTATTAGTAACTTGATCTTTTTTTCCTGGATATCTAGAGGATTTTTTTCTTTTTATTTACAACCTAATACTTTTGCTAGAATATGCCGTGATGTTGGATACTCATGATTGATTTCCCAAGTATTTGTGAACTATTTGAATTAGCAGATTTGAGTCTCTTATTTCAGGAAAACTGCTTGAATTGTGATTTTTACTATCTGTTCCATTCCATTGTTTAGTTTTCTTCTCAGGATTTGTATTATATGTATCTTGGACTTTTTTTCCTATCTTCTGTTCTAGACTGTAACTTTCTCACAAGTCTTCCTTCCCTCCTTCCTCATTCCCTTCCTTCCTCCCTCCCTTCCTGCCTCCCTCTCTTCCTCCTTCCTCCCTCTCTCCCTTTCTTCCTCCCCCCTCCCTTTCTTTCTTCCTTCCTCCCTTCCTCCTTCCTCCCTCCCTCCTTCCTTTTCTTCCTCCCTTCTTCCCTCCCTCCTTCCCTTCCTCCCTCCCTCTCTTCCTTCTTTCCTTCTTTCCTTTTTTGCTTACTTGATATAATTTTTTCTTTCTTACCTTCTGTTACTGATATGTTATTTGCTCTTGTATTCCTTTTAGTTTAGTCGTCATTTCTGAGAGTTTATTTCTAATTTGCTCCTGAGTTCTATCATCTAATTTCTGAGTTTTTCTATCTCTGATTGGTATTGCTCTTCTGTGTCTCCTATCATTTAAAACATTTCTTATTAATCAATATATAGCTAATATATGTTGAGTGTCTACTGAGTGCCAGGCATACACATTCATCATCTCATCTAATCCTCATAACAGCTCAATGGCAGAGATACTATTTTTCATCTTGTTTTGCAAATGGGGAAACAAAAGCACAAGGTTGCATAGTTCCCGAGGGGCAGAGTCAGTAACCAAATCCAGGCAGTCTCCTTCTAGAATCAGTACTCCTCACCTTTGTACTGTTTAAGAGTTTCTGAATTTTACTCACTTAGGAACTCCCACTGAGAAATGCTCTCCTTGGCATTCCAGCCTTGAAGCACATGGACAGATGAGTAAATTCTATACTGCTTCTAATTTTTCTAGAGTGAAATTTTTACTTACTAGTGTTTTAATAATATTTATTTTCTATATGGTGGTTTTAGCATTTTTGAAAGATATTCTCAAGAGAGCAATAATTTTAAAATATATGTCACCTATTTGCATTTGTTCCAAAAATTTCACTTTCATAAGTAAGCACATGATTCCACATACCTCTTTTTATCCATTTCTATTTCTCATATGAACTCCTGCTTTTCTGTTATCTATGAATTATGATTGATAAAGATAAAATTTGCTAATGTATGTTTATTTTTTGGGAAAATGTGTTATAAAAGGACTAATTACCAAGAGCTGTTTGTAGGTTTGATGCTGTTCTTACCCCTGTGAGGGAGTCTCTAGTTTGTGTATTTGCAGAAACCCATCATCTATGACTTTTCTATATATAGAACAAGATTTATTTTTTATTAATTTTGCATATTTCTGTTTTTGCTACATCTGTCTTCTTAATAAGCCGTCAGCACCTTGCTTATCAGAAGTGCCATCTGTTTGGGCTCATGAAGAAATGACATTGGGAGTGATTTCCTCTTGCTGCATTTAGGACATACATGAATGCCCCCATAAGCTTTGGATTTGTCTCTACCCCATTTCAAATCAGCACAGGTCCTTCAGAGGAGATTTTGGGAAAATTGGAAGGTGGCAAGAATTATTAAGCTGCATGAAGAATGAACCTGGTATAACTGTGATGAGGGAGGAGTCACGGAGTGTGAATTGAATTCACACTCAATTCAACAGCCAGCCTGTTACAGCAACTATAGGTGCACAAGTTCCTGGACCATGAGCTCCCGGAGGGCAGGCCTCACTCCTTAGCCACCTCCCCCCTCCCCCCATCCTGGCATGTGGTTTCCGGAGCATGAATGGGTTTCCCTAGATGTGCTGTGTGTGCTCGAATTGCCAATAGAGTACCAGTGCCCCGGAGTGGAGTGAGCACAGGATGCAGTATCAGAAAGCTGGGGCTGAGACCTCCATGTGCCCGACCAAGTCAGACCTTGGCTCTGTGGCTTGGCTTCTTCATCTCTCAGTGAGGCTCTGGCAGCTTCTGTGTTCTGAGATGCCATGTTTCAAATGCTCGGCCCACTGAGGCCACAGAATTTCAGACCGAGTCCTAAAGGATTGGCTTTGTGTTTTATTTTGTAGCCCAGAGGGGTCCACTGGGGGAGGCTTTTTTTCTTTTTTTCCTTCCATTTTTTTTTTGAGATAGGAAATGGAATTCCAGATGACTGGCAGTTTGTTAACTGCAGCTGAGTAGTTATAAGTGTGCTTAATTTGAGTGAAGCTTATTTGCAGACATTTTAGGAAATAAATCTGGGAAACCATTTGTGATTCTTTGCAGTCGACTCTGAGAAAGAAAATGGCCATATTTTAGATTTATTTTATTCTCCTTTATTATAAAAGTCGTACATGCTTGTTGCAAAAAAGCCAGAAAACACAAAACCACAAAATAACAATCCCCTGTAATCCTACCTGAATCCTACCACTATATTCTTTTTGGTGTATTATCCTCCTAGATTTTTTTTTCTGATCCATAGATAGGTGGATAGATGGATGGATGGATGGATGGATGGATGGATGGATGGATGGATAGAAAGGCAAGCACACAAAATAGGTGTTAAAGTGAAAATTAAATTATGCTAGTCGTCCTTGCTTTCAATCATGAAACAGTACATATCAAGGAAAATTTTCCACATCCATTAATTTAGATAGGCATCTTTGTTTTAAATGTCTGTATAGCATTTCATAGGCTCAATGAACCATAATTTATGAAACCAATCCTCTATTAATGGGCATTTAAATTGTTTCAATTTTTTTCTCTTATAAACAGTGCAGAAAATATTCTTACCCGTATGCATTTGTTGAGTGATCCTATTATTCCGTTAGTATAACATTCTAGAAGGGGGTTTAAGAGTATTCCAGTACCAGGTTTTCTATACACAAACTAGAACTGGTTTCTTTCTTTACCGTTCCCTTTAACCCTTGCCTATCTGACAAGTGGAAAAAATGTTAACTTGTTTTAATTAGACTTTTTATTTTATTATTTTTTACTCAATTTATTTAAACTAAAAAAAAAAACAAAAATAGTTCATCCATTTCTCCCACCTCCACCCCCCCACCTCTAGCAACCACCAGTCTATTCTCCGTGTTTGTGAGCTTGTTTGTTTATTTATTTTTAGATTCCACATATAAGAGAGATCATACAGTATTTGACTTTTCCTGTCTGACTTATTTCACTTAGCGTAATGCCCTCAGGGTCCAGCCATGTTTTCGCAAATGACAAGATTTCATTCTTTTTTTATGGCTGAATAATACTCTATCGCATATGCATACCATAATTTCTTTATTCATTCATCCATTGATGGACACTTAAGTTGCTTCTGTATCTTGGCCATTGTAAATAATGCTGCAATGAACATGAGGTGCATATATCTTTTCAAGTTAGTGTTTTTGTTTTCTTTGGATAAATACCCAAAAGTGAAATTTCTGGGTCAGATGGTAGTTCTATGTTTAATTTTTTTGAGGAACCTCTATACTATTTTCCATAGTGGCTGCACCAGTTTACATTCCCACCAACAGTGCACAAGGGTTCTCTTTTCTCCACATCCTCACCAACACCTGTTATTTCTAGTCTTTTTGATAATACCCATTCTAACAGGTGTGAAGTGATATCTCATTGTGGTTTTGATTTGCATTTCCCTGATTATTAATGATGTGGAGCATCTTTTCATGTACCTGTTGCCCATCTGTATGTCTTCTTTGGAAAAATGTCTATTCAGATCTTCTGCCCGTTTTAAATCAGATTGTTTGTCTTTTTGCTATTGAGTTGTATAAATTCTTTATATATTTTGGATATTAGCCCCTTATTGGGTATATGATTTGCAAATATTTTCTCCCATTCCGTAGGTTGCCTTTTCACTTTGTTGGTGGCTTCCTGTGCCGTGCAGGAGCTTTTTAGTTTGATGTAGTCCCACTTGTTTATTTTTGCTTTTGTTGCTTTTGCTTTTGGTGTCGGATTCAAAATATCATTGCCAAGACCTGTGTCAAGGAGCTTATTACCTATGTTTTCTTGTCGCAATTTTATGGTTTCAGGTCTTGTGTTCAAGTCTTTAATCTATTTTAAGTTGTTTTTTGTGTATGGTGTAAGAGAATGGTTCAGTTTAAATCTTTTGCATGCGGCTATCCAATTTTACCAGCACCATTTTTTGAAGAGCCTGTCCTTTCCCCATTGTATATTCTTGGCTCCTTTGTCATAAATTAATTGACCATATATGCATGGGTTTATTTCTCGGCTCTCTTTTCTGTTCCATTAATCAATATGTCTGCTTTTATGCCAATACCATACTGTTTTAATTACTATAGCTTTGCAATATAGTTTAAAATCAGGGAGCATGATGCCTCTAGCTTTGTTCTTTCTCCAGATTACTTTGGCAATTTGGAGTCTTTTATGGTTCCGTATGAATTTTAGGATTGTTTGTTCTATTTCTATGAAAAAATGCCATTGGAATTTTGATAGGGATTGCATTGAATCTGTATATTGTTTTGGGTAGTATGGGCATTTTAACAATATTAATTCTTCCAACCCATGATCATGGAATATCTTTCCATTTATTTGTGTCTTCTTCAATTTCTTTCATTAATGTACAGTTTTCAATATACAAGTCTTTCACCTCCTTGGTTAAATTTATTCCTAGGTATTTTAATCAATTAGACTTTTTAAATTACCAATGAGTTTGAGCAGTTTTTCATACATTTTTTGGATTTTTTTTAGTTCTTTGTATTTCAATTGCCTATTTATAACCTTAGTCTATTGTTCTATTGAGTATATTTCTCTTATTGATTCTTAAGAGCTACTCATATATTATGGAAATTAACCTGTATTTCTCATCTATATTAACAACAGCTTTTCCCACTCACTTTTCTTTCATTGTTATTTGTGTGTTTTTTTAACTAAACAAAAATTAAAAATTTATATTCTCAGGCCTATCCATTATTTAAATGATTTCTGGCTACAGTGTGTTTCTTGGAAAGGACTTCTCACACAAAGGCTGTGTATTATGTAATATTCATCTTAATTTTCTCCTACTAGTTTTCTGGTTTTGTTAGTCTACTTAGTGTACCTTTTACTCTGTTTAAGGTTTATCCTAGAATAAGGTAGCAAGTAGATTAATTTTATTTGTTTTCTAAAATGTTCGCCCAATTATTTCAGCATCATTTATTACATAGTTCATCCAGTTTTTGGTTTATTCAAGTTTTAATTTTTATCAGACAGATTATGATGAAAAGGAAACACTTAATATTTAAATATGCCTTTGACAGTGTTAATAAACGAAAGCTCTTTTGTTTTAATAGAGGTCTCATGGGAGAATCAACAAGTCAAACATTCCAAAAGGGAGTGCCTCCCCAATTCTGTTTCATCTGAAGATATCTGGAAAGACTACTCCTTGGATGAAATTGAGAAGACCTTTTGCCAGGAGGTAAGAATATTTTCCTAAGGCCAGGATTATCTAAAGTGTGAATGGAGAAATTTGACAGCTGTGGAAAACCATTAGATGTAGACATTATTTCTAAAATTTGCTTTGATCCTACCTCCACCTCCTCAAGCCCTGAGACTCCTCCATCTCCTAATAACAATAATACATGGATAATAGTAATAGTGATGAGTGATTGATTCTTAAGTAACTCCTTGTGCTACTCACATACTAAATCTAATAAGAAATATTTAAGACTTATAAAGACATGATACAACTTTATTGAGTAAAATAAAGGAACACTTGAATAAATGAAGTGATCTTTTTTAGTTCTTGGATTGGAAGATTCAGTATTAATGCCTGCTCTCCCTATATCTGGATGGAGATATATATATATATATATATTTTTTTTTTTCTTTTGAAAAGTTGTAATAGAGGGCTTATCCATCACACATAATGTATTTTATAAATATATATTTATATAATATTTAAGACCATATGGCACTGATGCAGCAATGGACATTCAAATTGATTTAAAACACTAGTTGGATAATGGATCAATATTTATATGTGAATTTAGCATGTGATGTGAGGCGCTCCCAGAAAGTGTGGGGGCAACATGGAGTGGAATATTCAATAATTATTATTGGGATAATTCACTAGCCAGCCATTTAGGGGAAGAAAGCTTGTAACCTCCAGCTCTTCACACCAAAATAAATTCTATATGCATCAACTATTTAAATTTAAAAATAAATAATGTGGGTGAAAATTTTTTATCTTCAAACTTAGACTTTTTTTAAAGCATGAAGCCCCAAAACCATAAAGAAAAAGATTGATAAATTTGACCATGTTAAAATGAAAAAGCTTTTGTACAGCAAAACTTTGTATAAACAAATGGTAAACTTGGCAAAATATGTCAACACAAACGACAGATAAATAATAACTGTTCCTAACATATGTAGAAGTTTTACAAACTATTAATATAAAATTTTCGGTAGAAAATTGTCAATGAGGAAAAAATTAGCAAAAGCCAGTGTTGATGAGTATTGGAGAAGTGAGCCCTTTAATATACTGTTAGTAAATTGGTAAAACTTGTTTTCTCTTGTTGTTGTTAATGAATTTATT
Source organism: Ceratotherium simum simum (assembly GCF_057802395.1). Taxonomy (NCBI): domain Eukaryota; kingdom Metazoa; phylum Chordata; class Mammalia; order Perissodactyla; family Rhinocerotidae; genus Ceratotherium; species Ceratotherium simum. Next base: position 6,530,502 of record NC_141924.1, read on the forward strand.
GTTTTCATAAAAACACAACCATTACAAAATACATTACAAGAAGCAATTCTAAAAAGTACAAAGAAGAAAGTAATAAATTATTCAAAATCCACCACCCAGAAATAATCACAGGCGACATTTGGTGAACATAATTCTAGGCCTGTCTTTACTCATATATAGAAGGACGGCTGCATTGATAGGGGGTGGGTGGATACATAGATAGAAATAATTTTATAAGAAGAGAATCATGCTCCTTTTTACAAATCAGGCATATTTAATTTAAATGTCTTTGAATTTACTAGAAGTAAAGGAAATGTCATCATCACCCTCATAATTAACCCTCTTTTGGGGCTGCCTATGTGCCAGGCAGTGTTGTAAGTGATCTCCTATTCTCCATGAGTTAGGCACTGTTACTATCCCAGTTCAGGTTGAGGAAACTGAGGCACGAAGAGGTTTAATGACTTGCCCAGGGCTACCCTGCCCGTGAGTCCTGGAGCCAAGTTTAAAGCCCAAGTCCTTGCCCACAATACTGTCCTCAAGTGAAGCCTAAGACATTTCTGAACTTTGGATAAACATTTCCTTACCACAAGAGACACTGGGTCCCAAAAGGGACTTTGAGACAAGAAAAGAGATTAAGAAAGCCATTAAGAGTTGGAGAAATGATGGTGTATTTGAAGGACGTCTCAACTACAGACAGTGTAGGCTGGCTCTCTGCTGTGAAACTCGTGATGGCACTTCCTGTGTTGCTCCCCACCTCGCAGTTTTTACTGTTTATATTTTGCTCTTAGTCGGAGTTTATACTGTTTGCATTCCGTGCTGTTACCATAATTCCCCCAGTTGTTTGCCTTTGTTTTGTATTTATGTGGATTTAATGCCCATTACTGTACTCAATGCTTACCATGCTTTATCCCTTTCAGAGTTTTGTATTTTGATTTATTCTTTGGTTGACTGGATTTCATTGTCAAGTACTTTCCTTAAGGAAGGCTCATGGGTGCTTTATTCCCTTCGTTTTTCCATATTTGAGACTGTCTGCCTTCTTTACTAGAACAGCTTGGCTGGGTATAATTCTTCTGTCATACTTTCTTTTCCTCAAAATGTTGTGAGTATTTTTCCGTTGGGTGTTTTTGAGAAGAAGCCTGAGGTCAAGCGATTTTTTTTCCCCTTGCAAGTGATTTTTTTTTAACCTGGATGCCTAAGGTATTTTTTCTTGATTTTTGAAATTAAAAAGCAGAACTAAACTGTCTTGGCGTGGGGCATCGTGTCCCAGTTCCCTGGATACAGCGTGTTCCTGCAACGTAGGGATGCAGTGCTTTCATTTCCGGAAATTCCCCTGTGTCACATCACTAACGCCTCTCCCTGCCTCCATCCCTCCCTCCGTCCCTCCCGTCTTCTTTCCGTCTTTCCTTCCTTCAGTGGTATTCCCACTTGTCCCTATGTTGGGTCATCTTGGTCTATCCTGGATGGCCATCATCTTCTCTCAGATTGCTTTCCTCCTTTGGCCTTTTTGCTCTGCCTTCACTGAGATTCTATCAAGCCATTCCTTTACTATTAATTTTAATTTCAGCCTTGTCTCTTTTTCTGCTGTTTCTAATTTATTAATTCCTGTTATGATGTTATGTTTGTTTTCTATTTTTCTTAGCTTTGAAATATCCCTTCTCATCTCTTTTGTTGTTTTATCATCTTGTCTTCAAGTTTTTCTTTTAATGAATTCATATTCTTATTTAATTCCTTTTTATGGCATGAAACCTTTGCAGGTGAGGTGTTTATATTTTTTTGTATTATGTTTCGTTACAGATGGGGTTCTCTGTCTTTTGCCTGTCCTTCCTTCCTTCCTCCTTCCGTCCTTCCTTCCTTCCTCCCTCCCTCCTTCCCTCCCTCCTTCCTCCCCTTCCTTTTCCTCCCTCCTCCTCCCTCCTTCCTCCCTCCCTCCCTCCTTCCTCCCTCCCTCCCTCCTTCCTTCCTCCCTCCCTCTCTTCCTCCCTCCCTCCCTCTCTTCCTTTCTCCCTCCCTTCCTTTCTCCCTCCCTATGTTTGTATAGTTGCAAAACCATTTATTTTCATCCTGTTTGTGCTTAGGCTGAGATGCACCCATATTATGGATCTGGCTGTATTGTCATTTTCACTGCTGTACAGTTTTCCATGATCTCAATATCCATAAATTATACAGTCTCCCATACATTTAGATTGCTTCCTGTTTTGTGCTGATCCAAATGATGCCACTCTAACTGGTTGCATACATATCTTCTGGTGCACATGTGCAAAGGTTTCTCTGAGTGGAATTACCTGCTAGGGGTGGGAACGTGCTCCTCAGCTCTACCGGCAGTATCAAATTGTTTTTCAGAATATCAGTTTACACTCCCACCAGAAGCATATGAGAATTCCTGTTGTTCTGCCTACTCACCAACACTTGATATTGTTAGACTTTTAAATTTTTACCAGTTTGATGCAGATGAAATGGCATCTCAACTATGATTCTAATTTTCATTTCCCTTCTTACATTTTGTAACCTTTCTTTAGAACATTTTTGGTAAAAATATATCCATTTTAAACAAATATTTATTGAGTGCCTACAGCATGCCAGGTTGTGCTTCATTCTGGGTAATTATTAGTGAACAAAACAGACACAGTCTCTGTCCTCATGGAGACCCCATGACCTTACAGCAGGGAGAGAGAAGTTAAACAAATAAACACATTCACAAATACACTTTCTTAAGTGGTAAGACAGAAAAGGACAGGATGTTATGGGAGAGAAGAATAAGAGGAACCTCGCTTAGACTGGTGATCAGGGAAACATAAAAATTAAATGTATAAACATGGAAAATGGCTATACCTTTCACCAGTCCATCAATCATAAGATGGCGTGCCATACATCATTCAAAAGTGTGATGTAGACATATATGAGTTCTTATGGGAAAAAACTTCCTGACATATTGTTAAGTGAAAATTTGTCAAATCTGAAAGTACAGTGTGATCCCATTTTTGTAAAACTATAATGTATGTTTATATGATCATGATGGGAGTTTTGGGAACACTATAGAAAAAACCGGATAGTGAGACTGCCAGGTATCTTGATGTCCTTTTTTATACTTTGCTGAATTGCTTGCATTTTTTCTTTTGTTTCATTAACAATGAAAATTCCTAAAAGGTAATGCATGTCACAAAGATACTATTTCTATTTCACTCCCTACTCTTTTTCTAAAAGCTCTTGAATATATCGGAGACACTCTCCTGAAAAAGACCTTGTTGGAGACCAAATGTCATTAAGATGTTAGAAGTGGATTTCATTATCCGGTAAATACACTGAGGCCGTCTTCCACGTCTGGCTCTGGCTTCTCTCCGCGAGAGTCTTCCGCCAGCTCACTCACCTCACTGAAAGAGAGATGGGCAAATTTGGGGTTAATTTTATGCAACTTTCTAAGAAACTTATTTTTAAAGATTCTCTAAATATTTTTAAAGATTTTCCCCTTAGATTTCCAATATTCCTGTCACCCGAAGGAAATTTTAATGAATCTGCTTCTTATCCCCTTTGTGGACAGAGACTCTTGAACATATATTTCCATGTTCCAGCAGCTTTTTAAAAAAGTCACCTTTTACACCAACTTGGAGATTATTTTATCTTTTTTCCCAGTTAGCAGGAAAAACTGAATTCAGACAAAGTGGAGAGGGTCGGAAATATTGAGAATATTGCTATGACTCAATAATAAACAGCAGGAAAACCTTTGGAAATGAAACCAATCTTCATAGTATTTTTATGAGTCATATAAAAATCAGTGGTTAACCTACTTTACTGGATTTTAGAAGTCCCATAATCAGAACTCATTCACCCTATGTTCTTGTAATTCCTCATTTAAAAAAAAGAATAATTAATGTCCAATGTGTACTATGTTTATGCAATCCTTATATTAATAATTTTCCTTACTGTAAAAGCTACTTCCATTTTTAATAAGATGTTGCCAGCTTTGTTGTCTGATTGACCTGACTTAATCAGGAGAGGCATCGCATGGGCTCACAGTAGGAGTGGCTTGAAAGTATATTAAGAAAGATATATCAAACTGGCAGATCCACCGAGTATTTTTAGCTCTGAAATTTGAGGTAGAACTATTTATTCTACGCACTGTTTTTCCCTGAGAAACTTGTCTGCCTTGTCAATTGAGTAGCTGTGGCTGGGATACTGTTTTGTAGTGAGCTCATCAATTAAACATTTGAAGTTCAGTACATGCCATGGTAACCTTTTTGATCAGTTTTTGGAGAGGAAAATGTGACGAGGTTTCGGTAAAAATAAAATGGTTGAATAGCTCCGTGAAGTCAATTTCTACGAATGCCACCCTCTACTTTTAATTCATTGCAGCTTTCCAAGTCCTATGAAAAGGTGGAAAAGGCCCTGAGTGCAGGGGACCCCTCCAGAGGTGGATACGTGTCTTTGAATTACCTGAAGGTGGTCCTCGATACCTTTGTGTACCAATTACCCAGAAGAATTTTTATCCAGTTAATGAAAAGGTAAGCGTCCCATTGTTTCCCTGACAATTTCTTTTTTCCAAACGTCAGTCATAAGAATAAGGAACAGCTTCATTTATTTTTTATTAATGTTTTAGGCTTTTTTTTTAATTGAAAATTCAAACACATGCAAAAATAGAGAGAATAATATAATGAACTCACTAATGTACCCACTACCCAGCCTCACCATTCAGCTCATGGTCCATCACTTCATTCCTATTCCTGTCCATTTTCCCTCAACCCCAGATGTTTTGGAAACAAATACCAGACATCATATTTCATCGCAAAGATCTCACTGTGTCTCTCTAAAAGATAAGAACTCTTTTTAAAAGCATGGTGACAATACCATTTTCACACCTAGTAGAATTATCAATAATATTAATACATATCCAATCAGTGTTCAAATTTAACTGATTGTCTCACATGTTCTTTTACAATTTATTTGAGTCAGAATCCAAATAAGATCTGTACATTGCAGTTGATTATTTGCCACAATTCTTTTTTAATCTGTAGGGTCTCTCTCTATTTGTTAAGTTTTTCTCTTGTGATATGTTTGTAGATGTCTGGATTGTTCATTACGGGGAGTTTCTTACAATCTCAATCTGACTGATTGCAACCCACAGTGATGTTTGATGTGTTCTCCTATCTTCCTCCCCCAGCCCCCTGCCCCTAAATTGATAGATATACAGACCCATGTTCAATTTTTTTGGCAAGAATACTTCATAGGTGGTGGCAAGCATACATATATGGACTGGTTGTCTCTCTTTTCATGCTGTTAGCAGCCATTGTTGATCATACCTGTATCCATTAATTCACTAGGGATTGTAACATGGTGACGTTCCGTGTTTGTCATTTCTTCTCTATTGGTTGAGTACTTCTGCAATGAAAACTTCCCCTCTCCAACTCTTTGGTAACAATGAGACACAGTATAGAAAGGCAGGCTATCCTTGGTTCTATCCCTTTACTTATACTTTTAAAAATAATGAATTGGTTCCCTGGCATTCTCCAAAAGTGAACGAGTGATTTTTCTTAAAAAAATATTATGATGAACTCATGGATGTAAACTTATTTCGTGTGTTTCAATTCATTGCAGTTATTATTCTCACTGATACTCAATTTGTTCCATCTTGGCCAGTGGGAGCCTTTTCGTCTGGGCTCCTGAGTCCTGTTGGTGTGACCCTAATAGTCTCTGATAGCTCTCTTGCTTTCTGGTGTGACACAATGCTCCAGGCTCTTCTGCTACCTCCCTTGCCCCAGACCTAGAATCAGCCGTGTCTCCAAGGATCCCTGTTTCCTTCCAGTTGGAAATGGTATATAGAGACCAAACTCTGGGTAAGGAATACTGTCTCTAATTTACCTGTTTTTCTGACCAGGAAACTCAGAGAACCTTTTCTCAAGCGAAGTAGAGTTGAGGCTAGTGGAAAGATTGTCCTGTGAAACTCTGGACAACTGGTGGACACCTCGGGGTTACCTAGAAGGGAGAGGCATTGGAGGTGGAGAAGGAAAGCATAGTGTTAAGGTAGACCACTGGATCCATTTTCCATCGCACTCTTCTCTCCTTCTCAGCACTCTCTATGCCCAGAGAGAAACACCGTGTACTACCACCATGGCTTCTAGAGTGAAAAGCAAAATTTGGCCCTAGGAGTAATATTTCCATGGCTCAGAAAACAGCTCTATCATCTGGCCTATACATGGTGAAGGTTTTTAGAAATTACTTTCTTGGATAGCTAAAAGTTACATAACCATTTCTTTTTATTTCATTTTCAAAATTATACAAATACTAATGAAAATCAAAACCAAAAAGTCACCATCCACCTTACATAACAAATTTACGGTTTTCATTTTTCCACGTTCTCTTCCACTTTGTACCCCCACACAAATATAATTTTTACGTTTGTAATCGAAGTGCATCTACGGTTTTATATTGTGCTTTTTAAATAGGAATGCATATTATAGACATTCTTCATTTTGGCTTCATAGTCTTCAAAATCATAATTTTAATGGATGCATGTCTAGTGCTTTTCTCTGCCAGACATTGTGGGAAGTGCTAAGAATGCAGAAATAAATGAAAATGGTCCCAAGCCAGAGTGGCTTACCAGCGTGATGAGGGCTATGAAGACTACGATGGGTGCATAGAGTGAGCGAATTAGGAGGCTAAGGGTGGTCAGGGTTGTGCTGTTGTTATAAGCTGTTCTGGCCAGGGACCCAGGGATTTCTGAGTCATGCCCTTTGTTGCATTTGCCCAGAATTCACAGTGGAACAGGGCACAAGAGACAGCAGCGAGATGAACGCCCAAGTGCTAAGATTATAAATTATAAATTAAGTATGTCTCCCAGGGCACATCCTGTAAGTGAAGATTTGTCATATCTCCCTGGTCAATGTTCCCCTTATAATTATAGTTACCCTTTTATCTCTCTGACTTTTATGGTCTATCTTATCTGCTAGTAAAATACCCATAATAGTTTTCTTTTGATTAGTATTTGTCAGGTGTATCTTTTCCCAACCTTTTACTTTCCCCCCTTTTGTTGTCATGTTTAGATTTGTTTCTTATAAAATGGCATATATCTGTATTTTAAAATTTCCAAAATGAAGATCTTTTCCTTTTTAACGGTCAAGTTGAGTCTGTTTCCATTTAGCATGACGGGCGTGTGTGGATTTCTGCTCCTGCCACTGTATTTTGTACTCTCTCTGATCTCCTTGGCTCTTTCTTTTCTTTTTCTTTTTTCCTTCTCCATCATGTTTGGTTCTGTCTGAGTTTTCCTTATCACTCTTTTTCCTTCCACTGCCTTGAGAGTTAAATATTCTATTTCTGTTCTTATAGAGGTTACCCTTAAATTTTGAACATGTGATCTAAACTTATTAATCCATGTCCCTACTGTCCTGAATAAAGCAAGCACCTTCAACTTATGTGTTACCATTGGCTAGGGCTTTGATCTGGCCTTGTTTGACGGCACTTGTTAGTCATTATTACTATTAATTTTTTAAAAACAGCCCATGCTTGCGTGAGTTTTCCCGTGTTTACCAGGTTGTTGGCTCATCCCTGCTTCTTAAGTCTCACTCCTTCCTTCTGAACTCGACTTCCTCAAGCACATCCTGTGAGTGAAAGTTCAGCCTTTGTTTTCACAAATGTCCGTTTCCCCTCACACTTTAATGAAGATTTCCCAGGGAATAGGGTTCTTGTTTGAGAGTTATTTTCTCTGAGCCCCTTGAAGATATTCTTCACGGTCTCCCGGCTTCTACTGTTGCCATTGAGAGTCTGCTGTCTAATGGCCCATACTTCGTAGGTGATTTTTTTCTTTTTCTGGTTTCCTTTAAGATTTTCTCTTTATTTGTGTTACTTTATAGTTTCCCTACAATGTGTCTTGGTAAAGATGTCAGTTTATTTAACCTTCCCAGACTCATAGTGTTTCACTCTGAGGATTAGTGTCTTCCACGGATTTTAGAATATTCTCAGCTATTATTCTTTGAACGTTGTCTCCACCCCATTCTTACTGGTCTTTTCTTCTGGTACTCCTTTAGACCTTCTCCTTCCGTTTTCCATGTCTCTTAGACTCTCCTTTATATTTCCCATGTCTGTTTCTCTCTGGGCTGCATTCTGACTATTTTCCTAGGATCTGTTTTGGCTCATTAACTCTCTTCAGCTGTGCCAAATCTACTGCCAGTCTTGCACAATCCCAGGTCTCCTAACCCCAGTGGACATTAACCCTAGCCTCTTAGAGCCTACAATAAATCCCAGGGCTACTGTTAGCACACCCTGCGCTGTCCAATCTGGTACACCCTGGATGCTGTGGTAATAACGCACATTCTTACTGCTCCACAGGTGGTTCCCTCCTTGCTTCTGGCACCTGTGGATCTCTCTTTCTTGTTTCAACTTCAGCTGTATGCTTAAAATAATTTTACTGATATATTTATTATAGTAGTTGTTGACATATTTGATGTATTTCTATGTGGTTAGACCAGGAGGTTGGGGGGAGTTTCTGGCATCATTATGATGCCAGAAACCTTACTCTAGTGTATTCCCGCTGGCTGGGAGGTTAGAAAAGTCTCCCAAGAGTAAACAGAACCGGGTTAAACCTTTGAGAGGTAAATAGGAGTTTCCTACCTGGATAGCTGGAGAAGGACATTCCATCCAGAGAAAGCGAACAGCATTTTCAAAGGGGCTGGTCTGACATGGTCATGATCAATTGTTAGGGCTCTTTAATTTTATATTCCAGAATGTTTTAACCATTTCACCATCAGTTGAGTCTTTAGGTTCTTAAAGTTTTACGTATGTTTATTTGTTCATTTGTTCAATTAGTCAGTCAACAAGCCATTCTTGGGCCCTTACTGTGTACCAGGCACTGTGCTAGACACTAGGGACTCATTGGAGAATAAGAAAGACATGATCCTTGTCCTCAAAGAGCTTTACTTGCTGAGGGGAGACTGACAATCAACGAACATATCAGTAATGAAATAAAATATGCAATGTGATGGGTGCTGTGAAGAGAATCAGCAAGGACTTTAATGGAGAATGACAGGGAGGAACTCAGGCTATTCAGGAGTGGTCTGGAAAGCCCTCTCTGAGACAGTGAGGTTTAAACAGAGACCTGAGAGGTCCGGGGAGCAGCCATGGGAAGAGCTTCTCGGGCGGGGGCCACGGCCCCAAGGGCTGCCCCACGTGGGATGTTCTGGGGCAGAAACCAGTGTGCCTGGAGCCGAGTTGGCAAGAGGGCAGGAGGGGTGAGAGGTGAGGAGGAGAGGCAGACACAGGCCTGGGGAGGGACTGGGGTTGTGGTAAGTGTGGGGGATGCAGGCAGGCTTTGAGGGGGGAATGACATCGTCTATGCGGTCAGAGATGGATCTTCAGGCGCACTGCTTTTTCCTTTGGTGGGCACTTTCTCAGAATGTGTTTCTAAAAGTCAGACTCAAGGCCAGAGTGTGAATGATTTCACCAGTTTTTATAAGGATTGCCAAATTGTTCTCTCAAAGGATAATAGCGATTGACACTGCCATCAACGTTGTGTATGTTCTAGTTTCATATTCTTTTCAGCATGAATATTAACATTGTCTTAAAATATCGATAACTTAAGAGGTGTAAAAGGTGCCTCATTATTGTTTTAATTTATATTTCTTGGAGGGATATTGAGGGCGGACATTTCCACGATCCTGTGCGCTGATTATGTCTCCCCTGACGTGAACCCTCTTCATGTCCTAATTGGTTCACGGCCCCACTGATGGTTTTTTAAGTCAATGTTATCACTTTTTTGTTACTACTTCTTTAGAATTAGATAATTATTAGCAGATAACCCTGTTCTGTCGTAGACACTGCAGCTATTTTTCCTGCTTGCTGTTTCCCTTTTATTCACGTGATACCTCATTGTTTCAGAGTTTACATTTTAATATAATCAAATGCATTAATCTTCTTTTGGAATGTCTTCTGTTACTTAAAAATCTATAAATTCATCATTCTCACCCAGGCTTGATGAAAACTCTTTTCTACTCTGCTTGTTTGTCTTATTCTTTGAAAACAAAACACTTGAATCCATCCTGACATAAGGTGGGTATCCAAAATAAAATATTTCTTTTCTGGGGCCGGCCCCGTGGCTTAGCGGTTAAGCGCATGTGCGCTGCTGGTGGTGGCCCGGGTTCAGATCTGCTTGTCTGGCCATGCTGGAGTGGTGTCCCACATACAGCAACTAGAATGATGTGCAGCTGTGACATACAACTATCTACTGGGGCCTAGGGCAGAAAAAGGGAAAAAAAGGAGGAGGATTGGCAATAGATGTTAGCTCAGAGCTGGTCTTCCTCAGCAGAAAGAGGAGGATTGGCGTGGATGTTAGCTCAGGGCTGATCTTCTTCACAAAAAAACAAACAAACAAATTTTTTTCCAAATAGATAATCTATTTTGCCTCCACCACTTATTAAACAATCCTTCCTTTTTCCATTGTTTTTAATGTCTGCTTTGTCATATATTAAATGTTACCCATGATTTGCTCTAATGTGTGCTTCTACTCTGTTCTATCAATCTAGACTTCCCTTGTACATAGACGTTTCTATACAGAGTTCTGTCTCCAATTGTCCATCCAATTGCGCTTTTATTTTCTGCCTCATACACATTTAGAGAGAATCTTGGTTTCCCCAGACTGTCACAGTTATTTGTTTCTCACCTATTTCCTGAACTCAGATGGTGATTGTTAAGGACTTAACCACTAGTATGTCACCTCCCAAGAAGACAGAACCTGCTGGATTCTACCGTGAAAGCATTGGCCTACGGAAAATGCATGAGAGGTGGGACTAGTGTCCTGCAGCGAGTGGCACTGGGGGTGGCCCAGGCCCCAGGTAGTGCTGAAGTTCCTCCTATTTGCTCTCCTCTCAAGCCCCCAAGAAGGTGGTACAGTTGGGAGACCTGGTATTGCTAGACGTGGACACCCTTAACTCCCCTTGACTCTCACACTCACAGCATCACAAGAAACCGTAATTCAGCGTCTGAGTTTAGGGTTAGTATTTTTGTTAACTTACCAGGATGAGTCCGTGAAGGCACTGGGCAAATTCTGTATGGCTTTTGTATTTAACAAATGATTTAAGAGTTCACTAGAAAACCTGTACATGAATGTTCGTAGCAGCTCTCTTCATAATTGCCCCAAACTGGAAGCAGCCTGCATGTACTTCAGCAAGTGTTTAGATAAGCACACTGGTACATCCGTACAGTGGGATGCTTCTCAGCAATAGAAGGGATGTGCTATTGATGCATACACATGGACGCATCTCAGAGATGTTCTGCTGAGTGAAAGAAACCAGTCTCAAAGGTTGGTGCTGTAGGAATCTCTTTATACGCCATTCTGGAAAAGGCAAAACAGTAGGAATGAAGAAGAGATCAGTGGTTGTCAGGACAAAGGGCAGGGAGAGCGTGACTTCAGAGGGCAGCACAAGGCAGGCTGTGGGATGACGGAGCTGTTCTGTATCCTGAATGTGGTGGGCACACAAATCTCTACATGTGTTAAAACTCACAAAAATGTACACCAGAAGGAGAAGTCCATTTTACTGCATTTTAATTTAAGAAATAAAATTTAAAAATACACGCTTTTTTTTAAGGCAAACAATGCAGGAAAGAATAAAGAAGGAAGTAAAATAAAATCTAAACTCTCACGCTTAACGAAATGACTTGAGAAATCATTCTTACTATCCAATTTAATAAGGATAGTACAGAAAAAAATAGGCATCTTTTTGAGTTTGTTATTTTTTTAAATACTCAAGATCTAGGGCCTAAATTAAAAACCCTAACAGCTTGGTAATGAGGCATAAAATCTTGATCCAAATAATATTTTAGAGACTTTAAAATCTACTTTCTCTCTGTATTTTTTAATGTAATGGTAGACTTTAATTGAACAGCTAACTTGACCTTTATTACTAACATGCTGTGCTTTTCAATGTTGCCTAGCCTTTTATATAAAACAGATCTATTAAAAATAAAACCTGTGTTTAAATATGAAGAATGAGGTTTGAGGAGAGTTGAGAGGATGGAATAAATGCTAGGACTTGCATATTCACCAGAGACTGCAGTTCATCCATCCATCACGTGAGCAGGTCTTCATCAGAAACATCTCCTGGTGAGAATTTTCCCATTCACGCTGGTGACATTAGTATCCTGGCAGAAGCTATGCAAACAGAAAAAATAAGCGATTTAGCCCAAGTTATATGAAGTGTAGAAGCAATACCCTAGGATATATTTTCAGTTATTGCCCAACCCTTTTAAACCCACGCGTCTAGGATCTCTTCTATTTATATGACATTCTGGAAAAGGCAGAATAATAGAATTCAGTGGTTGGCAGGGCTGGGGGCGGGGGAGGGTGTGAGTCCAGTGGGGGTCACAAGGTGGGGGCGGTGAGGGAGCTGTTCTGTGCCCTGTTGTGGTCTTCTTAATCTGGACCTACTTGGTCAGGGTCCAGGCAGAAAGAAGATGGCACATGGGTTTATCGAAGGATCTTTTACCCAAGTTGGGGCAGGAGTAAGTGAAGTCAGGCCTGAAATCTCTGCTAGGCTTGAAGCGGCACAAGAGGGAGCAGTTACTGAACGGAGCAAGGAGGATAGCAGAGGGAGAGGGTTGCCCGCGGCAGACAAGGTCTACGGTGGAATGCTGCCCTTGGCAGGCTGGCTACTTAGCCCGGCAGTAGCCAGTTCAGCTTTAGTGTCGAGAAGTTCCTATTTTCAAACAAAGCACAGCCTCCATTCCTGCCTCCACAGCCACTTGGTATGGAAGCCGGTGAACAAGCACCGAGTTCCTGGGGAAGAGGGCTGACTGGCATCCCGGGTTCCCTTTCCTCCTGATTACCCTCCGTGGATGCTATCTAGTGGGCACTTCCCTGGGACATAAATACCTTTACAAGCTGTGCTTCTTTTCTGTGGTGAGACAGCAATCTACACTGTAGCCTGGGCCTTGTCAACTGCCTTTTTGTTGCTCTGTGCCCCACTCAAAACTGGCAACCTTGTGGGTTATCCAAAACTGGATCAGAATAGCAGGACAAAATTGTCTCCCAAACCCAGAGACACCCTTCAAGGATGTGCCTCTTTCTTTGTGATGGGTGGCACAAGGCCTGACAACTTGTCTTTCACTTTAGGGGGACTATTCCAACATGCCTCAGACCTCTGGATCCCTAGAAAATACCAGAAAGGCAGGCCCCTAACGTTCTGTGGAGCTTATCTCCTCCACTCTGACACATGTATCTTTCTGAGGCCTCTGGGATACTCGTTACTGCCTTCTTACTAGATCTGGTTAGCATGATAATGTCGTCAGTATAGTGGCCAGTGTGATGGCTATAGCACAGCATAACCACGCACAGTTACTTGTCAGTATCTGCAGGGCCCTCTGGGCAAGGCTTGATCAGAGCTCCCTCACATTGTCTCATGGCAGAAAGCAGGTGAGTTGACATAACTTTGGGATAAGATTGTGGAGGTATACGATCTCCCTGCCATGTAAAGGGAAACTTTGCTGATAGGAATTGAAAAATTAGCATTTTCTGTGCCGGCCCCGTGGTTTAGCGGTTAAGTGCGCGTGCTCTGCTGCTGGCGGCCCGGGTTTGGATCCCGGGCGCGCACTGACGCACGGCTTCTCCGGCCATGCTGAGGCCGCGTCCCACATACAGCAACTAGAAGGATGTGCAGCTGTGACATACAGCTATCTACTGAGGCTTTGGGGAAAAAAATAAAGAAAATAAAAAAAAAAAGAAAAATTAGCATTTTCTATGTCTGTAGCCGCATACCAGATGCCAGGGACTATGTTGATTTGCATGTGTGATTGGCATCATCATTGATTAACTTTGCAATAATACACAGTCATTTTCTAAAACCCAAGTAGCTTTTGCATCAGCAGACAGGAGATTTGAATGGGACTATGGTAGAAGTCAACCCTCTTCCACCCCCATCTTTTTATTCTATGATGGTGGCACAGTCTCTGCATTTACCCCAGGGAAGTGGTATTACTTTTTGTTTTCTCTCTTGTGAAGGGTTAGGTCTTCCATTGGTTGTTCTACCGTCATAGCCCTTACTCCACGGACCAATGTGAGGATTTGGCAATGACTAGGAATATTTATTCCTATTATAGGGGGTTCTGAGCCTGGAGAAGTAACCACAGGATGAGTCTGTAATCTCACTGGACCCACTGTGAAATGGACTTGGGCTCCATCTGTCACCTTCAGAAGCCTCTGCTCTGACCAACAGACCATGCTGGCATGTTGGTTCTCCAGGGATTATCATAGTTCAAAGCCACTATCTAATAACTGAGAGTGGTCTAGGTGTTTTCGTTCCCTTAATGCATAGCCACCTTGGTAAATGGCTGAAGGATCTTTTGGGCAAGGTTTGAATGAAGATTCTTTGGACCCTGTGGGCAAGATTTGAAGGAAAATTCTCAGTATGTGCCTATGGCTACATTGCAGGGTTGTTCCTCAAAGGTATCTAGACTCCCCCTCAATTAAGGGGCTCTGGGTCGTGAATTGGTTTAGGTCTGTGACCTGGGCAAAAGGCTATGAATTTCCAGTTTGATGACTCAAGTCAGGCTGTTGCCAATCAGACCTAGAATTTTCTGTATATTCCCTGTGGTCAATTAACTAGTGCCAGAAATCCCTGTTGGTTAGAACACCCTGATTACGCTGTGACATTGTGATAAGTACTCCCAAGCTGTAGCCATAGGAGAAAGATTCCCAGCAAGAGTTTGGGCCTTTGTAGAGAAACAGTCACTGTCAGACTGTGGCCCCACAGAAGCAACCAGGGGAATAAATACCCCAAGTTGTCTTTCAGCTCCTTGTCAGGTTTCAATGCCTCTCATCAATAAACCTAACTAGAAGCCATGGGCAAGGGAACTCAAATAATACAGTCTGCAGAGGTCAGCCCCTGGGCACCGAGCCTGGTGGAGAAGGGTGGGGTGGAGAGGGGAGCTGGAGGGGCAGGCAGAAGACCCAGCATGGGTGGTTTCTTCAACTTTATCCCTGTGGTTGAGAGTAAAGATGGCGAGCCAGGTCACAGGAGGGAAACGGCTGCAGGGCGGACTGCAAGACATGAGGCATCTCTGGGTGGTGCTTTAAGACTCTGAAGGTTAGGAACCAGGATGCTTCTCAAATATTCTGAAATATATATGAAATCTGCAAAAAAACCCTGCTCATGTGATCTTATTTTCACTTATTCATTATTTCCTACCCAATAATTATATTCTTAGTACAATTTAATTGAGAATAGATATTTCTCTAGAATATTTTCAAGTGCAGTTGGAATGCTAAAAACAGGTTCCAATATTAAATACATTTGGGAAATGTCAAGTAGGTTTCGTTTCTGTAGGACGTTCATAGCTATTAATATGTTAACCGAACATTGGGACTGTCCACGAAGGGGATAGGCGGTATTTCCCAAACTTATTTTGTCTGCAGGACAGTGCTGCCCTAGATGGTCATAGTGGCAATGTGTCAGGCTCACATCTGTGCTCCCATGCCACCCGTCCACTTAGGCCCCAGCCTCCTTTCTCTTAGACCCACGGCTCTGAATTCCGGTGTCACGGCACAGTGCATTGGAATGATATGTTGTGAAAAGTGGTTTATTATTTACCAATAATAAAGTTAAAATATGCAAGCGATTTTGTTTTCTGGTAAAGTGCAGTGGTTATCCCGGAAGGACCACCGCCTGCAGTTACGTGCACGCCCCTATCTTTTAAGAGAAGGGAAAGGGGCAGGTTAGCATTAGAACGTACCTAGAACCTTGGCAGTGGGTGTGCGTGCGCACGACTCACACTAAGCTGGTGAAATGAACAAATTGTTGCAGGAATGGAGAGTGAGTACTCCTGTCTGACAAGAAGGGAGGTGGGGGGAGCACTCACGCAGAGAGAGCAGCTTGGAGAGGGCAGTAGCAGTGCAGATGGAGACTCGACAAGCCCCACGTCGTCATTTCCTGTAATATCCGCACAAAACAGTTCAGGCCTCTATCTCATGTACTTTGGTCAGTCCACACCTTTCCTCTCTCCCCCAGAATTTATTTGCTTTCTGAGGGATTTTTATTTTCTTGGTTAGTCCACACTGTGGCCTTTTTCCCTTCGGTGAGCTGTGAATCTTAACCCTGTGGCTGCCCATTTCTGTGGCTCCTGGTGGGACCCCGGTAATCTGCCTTCAGGGGACCCTTAGAAATGCAGTGTTAGTGGGTTTGGAGAAGAGGATGCTAAAATCATTGAATGAGCTTTTTCTTACCAACACACGTTGTTACATCAGAAACAAACCAATTACAAATCGTGATGCGTGCTGTGAATGAGCTAGGCAGGGGGAACAGAGAATATAGCAGGGGCAAAGCCACCCCAGATGGCACAATCAGGGAAGACTTCTTGGAGAGATGGCATTTAAGATGAGCTCTGTGCCCAGGCATCAGAGGCGAGGAGAGGAAGGCTGCTGTATCGGGCAAGTCTATAGCGTGCCAGTCACGTTGTGTTCGTTGTGGGAGGAAGAGTGCCCGAGGCCAACAGCACCATGCAGGGGCGTTCATGGAAGAGGGAACGTGGTATATTTGAAAACGGGAGGAGAATGGATTAGGGGACAGAAATCAGGAGTTTAATACTGGACATGTTAAGTTCAAGATGCCTGTTAGAAATCCAAGTATTGATGTCGAGTAGGTTGTTGGAAGCTCAGAGAAGTCCAGGCTAGAACTATAAAATGGGCATCGACAGCACACAGATCAGCATAGATGGTACCTTAAGCCAGAAGAAGGGAGGAGGTTGCCAGCAGAGTGCATGTGGATAGAGAAGAGATGTGAGGTGGGGGTTATTAGCATTCAGATATTGGACAGAGGAAGAAGAGTCAGCCAATAAGATCGTTAATTTCTCACCCTTGTTACATCCTCCTTTTGTCTCTTATCATTGCCATCCCCACCTGTCGCAGGTCTGCCCATCCTTCCAGGTCAGACGACTCACCTCCTGGCTGAGCCTTCTCGGTCCATGTTTCTTGGTTCCTATGGCTCATGTGATTAGTCTCTTGGCCCGTTTCTCTTTGCTGCCTCCTCTGACAGTACCTGTTTGTTGAATGGATTTGAGATTCTTTTGAACAGTGTGACAGATTCATGTGTTTCCTTTCCCTTCCCCGTAGATGGAGTCACATGCTGCTGTAAATCTCTACTTGGATTTGTGGGAGGGGAGAGATGGATTGGGAATGATATTGGCCTCCCAACATCAGAATCCAGAGGAATAGCTGCCCGAGACAATAAAAGGAACCCCTGGGGCATTTTTAAGAGTAAAAAAATCATCTGTATCTGTCTTTGTGACTTTTGTTAATAATGGTTACTCATGTGATTTCTAGCAAAATTATGTACTGATTCTGTTTTTGAAAATTATATTTATTCATGTTGATTATAAAAGCCATACAGGCTCAAACTGGAAAATAGGGGAAACCATAAAGGAAAAAATAAATTACCCATAGTTGTAATAGCCAGAGATAGCCACTATTAATATTTTGGTATATTTTCTTCCAGAATTTTTGTGTGTGTGCATGGACACACACTCCATGCATACTTAACAGAGTTGATACCATATGAGATATAAATTATGTTCTGTTTTCTCACAGAATATTATATCAGGAGCATTTTTTATATCACTAAAAAACCTTTGAAATTAATTTTTAGTGGCTGCATAATGTTTTGTTAACCCTTGAGTCCAAGGGCGCTTGAACACGTCTAAGGTTTACGTTACATATTGCTAAAATGCACTTCAGAAAGTGTTAATTTATTCTTACGAGGGAGGTTCACAAGAGTGCTTTTTGCCAGCATTTAACATCGCCATTTTTAAACCCTTGCTGATTTGATGGGTGAAAGCATAGTTCCCCGTTGCTGTTTTGATTTGCATGTCCTCAGTTGCTATTGAGATTGCACGTTTCTCGTGTTTGAAAGTTATATGTACTTCCACTGTGAACAATTGTTTGTTCAGGTCTTTTGACCATTTTCTATGTTTAAAAAAATTTTTTTACCCCAGTACAAGTTTCATAAAATAAAATTCATTCTTAAGTGTATAGTGTAATGCGTTTTGGCAATTATATGATTTATGTAACCACTATCATAGTCAATGTAGAGAACACTTCCATTGCCCCCAAATTCTACTCTTGCCCTTTGTAACCAATTCCTCCCCTGACCCTCAGCCCCAGCAACCATTGATCTGCTCTCTGTCACTGTCACTATAGCTTTGCCATTTCTAGAAATTCTCGTAAATGGAATCATACAGTATGTAGTCTTTTGTGTTTGACTACTTTCTTCACTTACATGTTTCTAAGATTCACCCATGTTGTTGCATATCTCAGCATCCCAATAATTGTTATTGCTGAGTAGTATTCCATATTATTGATATACCACAATTTGTTCATCTGCTCATCAGCTGACAGACATTTGTGTTGTTTTCAGTTGGGATCATTATGAAGATACTACTATGAAC
This sequence comes from Ceratotherium simum simum, assembly GCF_057802395.1. Lineage (NCBI taxonomy): Eukaryota > Metazoa > Chordata > Mammalia > Perissodactyla > Rhinocerotidae > Ceratotherium > Ceratotherium simum. Next base: position 6,548,889 of record NC_141924.1, read on the forward strand.
ATTCACATACAGGTCTTTGTGTAGACATATGTTTTCATTTTTCTTGAGTAAATACCTAGCAGCAAAATTGCTGGATTGTATGATGAGTGTAGGTTTAAATTTATAAGACACTGTCAAACTACTTTCCAAAGTGGCCGTACCATTTTGCAACTCCACCAGCCGTATTCCAGATGCTCCACATCCTCACCCACACTTGGTTTTGCCAGTCGTCCTAATTTTAGCCATTGTAGTGGTGTGTAGAGTTAACTCACTCTGTTTTTAATTTGCATTTTCCTGATGGCTACTGATGTTGAGGCTCTTTTCATGTGGTTATTGGTCATTCATATATCTTATTTTGTTAAGTATCTTTACAAATTTTTTGTCTGTTTTTATTGGATTGTTTGTTTTCCTATTATTGATTTGCAACAGTTCTTTATATATTTAGGATATGAGCTTTTTGTCAGATACATATTTTTCAAATATTTTCTCTCAGTGTGGCTTGCTTTTTCATTTTATTAACTGTCTTTTGAAGTACAAAAGTTCTTTACTTTGATGAAGTCCATTTTATCCATTTAAAATTTTTTTAAGGGTAATTTGGGGAGGATCCATTTTCAGAAATCTTTGCCTAACCCAGTATCACAAGGATTTTATCCTATGTTCTCTTCTGGAAGTTTAATAATTTTAGCTCTTACATTTAGGTCTATTTCTAGTTAATTTTTGTGTATGGTGTGAGGTAAGTGTCAAGGTTCATTCTGTTTCTGTACAGATATCCAATTGTTCCAGCACCATTTGTTGAAAAGGCTATCATTTCTCAGATGAATTATTTTGCACCTTTGTCGAAAATCAATTGACCATATGAGTGTGAGTATATTTCTGGACTCTCATCTCTTCCATTGATCTATAGGTCTGTTCTTACACCAACACCACACTGCCTTGATTACTGCAGCTAAATGGTTAAGTCTTGAAATTAGGGGACTTGTATAAGTCCTCTAAACTTGTTCTTCTCTTTCAAAATTGTTTTTGAACAATAGTCTAAGCTCTTTACCTTTCTATACATTCATTTTAGAATCAGTTTGTAAATATGTTTTTTTAAAAAAAGCTTACTAGGATTTTGATTGTGAATACGTTGGGGAAAATTGCCACTTTAATAATATTCAGTTTTCCATTCCCTGAGCATGGTCTATCTTTTCATTTAGTTAGGTCTTTAATTTCCCTAGGCAAGGTTTTGTTATTTACAACAAGGTTTTGTTCAGATCTTACACATAATATATTTATTCCTAAGTATTTTTATTTTTTGATGCTATTGTAAATGGAATTTAAAAGAATTTTCCAACTATTCATGGCTAATAATTACAAATACAATTGATTTTTTTTTAAATAAGTTTATTCTTAAATCTACATCAGGCTCCAAGACAATACTTCATTCTAACTATAGGTGGCAACAGGTGTTCCGGCAGGGAGTCCAGATGCTTAGACGGGAAGGGAATTAAGGATCACCATTGCCTCAGGCACAAGGAACTGCTTACTTTTCCCCAGGTTTCTTAATTCCACCCATGGCCGGGGGCCCTCCCCCACCGCCTTCTCTTGTAGCTCCTCGAGTTTCTTCTGCTCCCCCTCCTGTTCCTGCTTGAATGCCTTGTCTTCCTTGTGCATCTCCTGCCCTGCCTCTCGGGCTGCTTCCGGGACTTTTTCTTGCCACCTTTGCGACCAGACGTGACACCTGCCGCCCCCTTCCCACTCTCTGCCATCCGAAGCCCAATTGATTTTTTTTCTATCGACTTGGAACACTGTGACCTTACTAAATTCACTGATTAATTAGTTCTAGGATCTTTATTGTAGGTTCCCTAGTGTTTTCTAAATACACAGTCATGTTGCCTGCAAATAAAGGCAGGTTTACCACTGACTTTACAATCTGTATGCCTTTTCTTTCTTTTTTGCCTTATTTTACTGGTTGATACATTAAGTACAATGTTGAGCAGAAATGGTGAGATGAGACATCCTTGCCCTGTTCATGGTCTCAGGTGGAAAGTGTTCATCTTACATCATAGTGCGATGTTAGCCGTGGGTTTCCTGTAGATGCCCTTTATCAGGTTAAGGGCGTTCCTTTCTATTCCTGTTTTGCTGAATTTTTTTTTGTCATGTATGCTGAATTTTGTCAAATGCTTTTTCTGCATCTATTCTGATGATCATGTAGTTTTTCTTTATTATTCTATTAATTATTCCATTATTCTATTCTATTCTGAATTACATTGATTGATTTTCAAATGTTAAGCCAACCTTGCATCCTGGGATTAAGCCCCACTTGGTCATGATATATTACCCTTTTTATGTATTGTTTGATTTTATTTGTTAAAATTTTTTTTTTTTTGCTGAGGAAGGTCAGCCCTGAGCTAACATCTTGTTGCCAGTCTTCCTCGTTTTTCTCTTGAGGAAGATTAGCCCTGAGCTAACATCTCTGCCAGTCTTCCTCTACTTTATCTGTGGGTTGCTGCCACAGCGTGGCTGATGAGTGGTGTAGGTCTGCACCCAGGCGCTGAACCCACGAACCCGGCCCACCGAAGCAGAATGCACCAAACTTACCACTACGCCATGGGGCTGGCCCCATGCATCTTTTTTTAATGAGTGATATTTGTCTAAAGTTGCCTTTTCTGATAAAATCTTTTTCTTGGTTTGGGATCAGAGTGACACCAGCCTCGAAGAGTGTGTTGGGAAATGTTTCCTTTCCCTCTACTTTCTGACTGGCATTATTTATTTTCCTTAAATGTTTGTTAGAATTCACCTGAGAAGTCATTTAGGCTTGCAGTTTTCTTTTTGGGAATGCTTTAAATCACAAATTCAATTTTAAAAAATTAACATTAAAATTTAAAATTAAATTTTAAAAAATTAATAAAATTTTAAAAACTTAATGTGGAGTTTTTAAAATTCTATATTACTTTGAATAATAGAAACAATCCAAGTTTTCTGTTTCTTCTTGGGTCATTTTTGTAACTTATATTTTGCAACAAATTCCATTTCATCTTAGTTGTCAAATGTATTGACATAAAACTATTCATAACATTCTCTCATTATCCTTTTTATTTTTATTTTTTATTTTTATTTTTTTTTGTGAGGAAGATCAGCCCTGCACTAACATCTGCCAATCCTCCTCTTTTTGCTGAGGAAGACTGGCCCTGGGTTAACATCCATGCCCATCTTCCTCTACTTTATATGGGACACTGCCACAGCATGGCTTGACAAGCGGTGCGTTCGTGCATGCCAGGGATCTGAACAGGCGAACCCCGGGCCACCACAGTGGAGCGTGCGCACTTAACTGCTTGCGCCACCAGGCCAGCCCCTCGTTACCCTTTTTAAAAGTAACGTTTTTATTTTAGAAGAGTTTTGCATTTGCAGAATTATTGTGAAGATGGTACAGAGAGTTTCGGGATACCTCACACCCAGTTCCCCTCTTATTAACATCTTACATTAGTATGGTGCATTTTTCACAATTAATAAACTAGTAGTGATACGTTATTATTAACCGAAGTCCATACTTTGTTCATATTTCCTCAGTTTTCCCCTAATATCCTTTTGCTCTTCCAGGTGTCATCTAGCATACCCCATTACATTTAGGAGTCATGTGTCCTTGGGCTCCTATTGGTCTGACAATTTCTCAGACTTTCCTTGTTTTTTGATGACCTTACCAGTTTTGAGGATTGCTGGTCGGATATTTTATAGGATGTCCCTCAGTTGGGATTTGGCTGATGAGGCTGGGGTAATGTGTTGTTGGGAGGAAGACCACAGAGGTAAAGTACCGTCATCATCACATCACATCAAAGGTGCCTAATATCAACATGACTTGTCACTGTTGAGGTCGACCTTGAGGTCGACCTTGAGGCAGTGTCCTTTTTCTTTCAGCCTGTCTGTGTCTTTAAATTAAATGTGTCTCTTATGACAGCATAGATTTGGGTCCTACCTTTTAAAAATCTATCCTGATAATCTCTACCTTTTAAAAAATTTTTTTATTTTAATTTTTTTATTTTATTGAGGTCATATTGGTATATGACATTGTATAATTTCAGGTCACATTATTATATATCAGTTTCTGTATAGATTGCATTGTGCTCACCACCAAGAGTCTAGTTTTTACCCATCACTGTACATATGTGCCACTTTACCCCTTTTGACACCCCACCCCCATCCCCTTCCTCTCTAGTAACTACCAATCTGTTCTCTTTATCTATGTGTTTATTTACCTTCCACATATGCATGAAATCATATGGTTTTTGTCTTTTTCTGTCTGACTTGTTTCGCTTCATATAATACCCTCATGGTCCATCCACGTTGTTGCAAATGAGACAATTTTGTCTTTTTTATGGCTGAGTAGTATTCCGTCGTACATATATACCATATCTTCTTTAACCATTTGTCAGTTGTTGGGCACTTGCGTTGCTTCCATGTCTTGGCTATTGTGAATAATGCTGCAAGGAACATAGGGGTGCGTAGATGTCTTTCTATTGTTGATTTCATGTTCTTTGGATACATCCCCAGTAGTGGGATAGCTGGGTTGTATGGTATTTCTATATTTAATTTTTTGAGAAATCTCCATACTGTTTTCCATAGTGGCTGCACCAGTTTGCATTCTCACCAGCAATGTATGAGTGTTCCCTCTTCTCCACATCCTCTCCAACACTTATTATTTCTCATCTTGGTAATTATAGCCATTCTGATGCATGTGAGGTGATATTTCATTGAAGTTTTGATTTGCATTTCCCTAATAATTAGTGACGTTGAACATCTTTTCATGTGCCTGTTGGCCATCTGTATAACTTCTTTGGAAAAGTGTGCGTTCATGTCCTCTGCCCATTTTTTGATCAGGTTTGTTTTTTGTTGTTGACTTATATGAGTGTTTATATATATTGGAAATTAACCCCTTGTCTGATATATGATTTGCAAATATTTTCTTTCATTTGGTATGTTGTCTTTTTGTTTTGTTCATGGTTTCCTTTGCCTTGCAGAAGCTCTTTAGTCTGATGTAGTCCCATTTGTTTATTTTTTCTTTGTTTCTCTTGCCAGAGTAGACATGGTATTCAAAAAGATGCTGCTAAGACTGCTGTCGAAGAGTGTACTGCCTATATTTTCTTCTAGGGGTTTTATGGTTTCAGGTCTTACATTCAAGTCTTTAATCCATTTTGAGTTAATTTTTGTGTATGGTGTAAGATAATGGTCTACTTTCACTCTTTTGCATGTGGCTGTCCAGTTTTCCCAACACCATTTATTGAAGAGACTTTCCTTTCTCCACTGTATGTTCTTGGCTCCTTTGTTGAAGATTAGCTGTCCATAGATGTGTAGTTTTGTTTCTGGGCTTTCAAATCTGTTCTGTTGATCTGTGTGTCTGTTTTTGTGCCGGTACCATGCTGTTTTGATTACTGTATTTTGAAGTCAGGGATTGTGATGCCTCCAGCTTTGTTCTTTTTTCTCAGGATTGCTTTGGCGATTCGGGATCTTTTGTTGTTCCATGTAAATTTTAGGATTCTTTGTTCTATTTCCATGAGAATGTCATTGGGATTCTGATTGGGATTGCATTCAATCTATAGATTTCTTTAGGTAATATGGACATTTTAACTATGTTTATTCTTCCAATCCATGAGCATGGAATATCTTTCCATTTATTTATGTCTTCTTCAATTTCTTTCAATAATCTCTTATAGTTTTCAGTGTACAGGTCTTTTACTTTCTTGGTTAAATTTATTCCTAGATATTTTATTCTTTTTGTTGTGATTGTAAATGGGATTGTATTCTTGAGTTCTTTTTCTGCTAGTTTGTTATTAGTGTATAAAAATGCAACTGATTTTTGTAAGTTGATTTTGTACCCTACAACTTTGCTGTAGTTGTTGAGTATTTCTAATAGCATTTTGGTGGATTCTTTAGGGTTTTCTATATATAGAATCATGTCATCTGCAAACAGTGAGAGTTTCACTTCTTCCTTTCCAATTTGGATACCTTTTATTTCTTATTCTTGCCTAATTGCTCTGGCTGAAACCTCCAGTACTGTGTTGAATAGGAGTGGCAAGAGTGGGCCCCCCTGTCTCTTTCCTGTTCTCAGAGGGATGGCTTTTCATTTTTTACTGTTAAGTATGATGTTGGCTGTGGATTCATCAATTAATGGCCTTTATTATGTTGAGGTACTTTCCTTCTATACCCATTTTGTTGAGAGTTTTTATCATAAATGGATGTTGGATCTTATCAAATGCTTTCTCTGCATCTATTGAGATGATCATGTGGTTTTTATTCCTCATTTTGTTAATGTGGTGTATCACATTGATTGATTTGTAGGTGTTGTGAACCATCCCTGTGTCCCTGGTATAAATCCCACTTGATCGTGGTGTATGATCCTTTTAATGTATTGCTGTATTCGATTTGCCAATGTTTTGTTGAGCATTTTGGTATCTCTGTTCATCAGCAATATCAGCCTGTAATTTTCCTTCTTTGTGTTGTGCTTGCCTGGCTTTGGGATCAGGATAATGGGGTCTCAGAGAATGAGTTAGGAAGCATTCTGTCTTCTTCAATTTTTTTGGAATAGTTTGAGAAAGATAGGTATTAAATCTTCTTTGAATGTTTGGTAGAATTTTCCAGAGAATCCATCTGGTCCTGGACTTTAGTTTTTTGGGAGGTTCTTGATTGCTGTTTCAATCTCTTTACTTGTGATTGGTCTATTCAGATTCTCTATTTCTTCTTGATTCAGTTTTGGGAGGTCATATGAGTCTAAGAATTTATCCATTTCTTCTAGGTTGTCCAATTTGTTGGCATGTAGTTTTTCATAGTATTCTCTTATCCATTGTATTTCTGTGGTATCCATTATACTTTCTCCTCTTTAATTTTTAATTTTATTTATTTGAGCCTTCTCTCTTTTTTTCTTAGTCTGGCTAAGGGTTTATCAATTTTGTTTATCTTCTCAAAGAACCAGCTCTTGATTTCATTGATCCTTTCTATTTTTTTATTCTCTATTTCATTTATTTCTGCTTTGATTTTTATTATTTCCCTCCTTCTGCTGACTTTGGGCTTTGCCTGTTCTTCTTTTTCTAGTTCTGTTAGGTGTAGTTTAAGATGACTTATTTGAGATTTTTCGTCTTTGTTGAGGTGGGCCTATATTGCTACAAATTTCCCTCTTAGCACCACTTTTGCTGCCTCCCATAAGTGTTAGTATGTTGTGTTTTCATTTTCATTTGTCTCCAGGTATTTTTTAACTTCTCCTTTGATTTCTTCATTGATCCAATGGTTGTTCAGTAGCATGTTGTTTAGTCTCCACATATTTGTGACTTTCCCAGCTTTTTTCTAGTAATTGATTTCTAGTTTCTTAGCATTGTAGTCAGAAAAGATGCTTGATATGATTTTAATCTTCTTAAATTTATTGAGGCTTGCCTTGTTTCTCAACATATGGTCTATCTTTGAGAATGTTCCATGTGCACTTGAGAAGAATGTGTATTCTACTATTTTGGGGTGGAAAGTTCTATGTATATCATTAGGTCCATCTGTCTAGTATTTCATTTAAGGCCACTGTTTCCTGTTGACTTTCTGTCTGGATGATCTATTCATTGATGTAAGTGGGGGTGTTGAGATCCCCTACTATTATTGTGTTGCTGTCAATTTCTCCCTTTAGGTCTGTTAATAGTTGCTTTATATACTTTGGTGCTCCTGTGCTAGGTGCATATATATTCATAAGTATTATGGCCTCTTGGTGGAATGTCCCTTTTACCATTATATACTGTCCCTCTTTGTCTCTCATTGTCTTTTTTATCTTGAAGTCTGCTTTGTCTGACATAAGTATGGCAAAAGCTGCTTTCTTTTGCTTGCCATTTGCTTGGAGTATCATCTTCAATCCCTTCACTCTGAGCCTGTGTTTGTCTTTAGAGATGAGATGTGTTTCCTGGAGGCAGCATATTTTTGGTTCTTGTTTTTTAATCTATTCAGCCTCTCTGTGTCTTTTTATTGGAGAATTCAATCTATTTACCTTTAGAGTGATTATTGATATATGAGGGGTGAATACTGCTGTTTTATCTCTTGTTTTCCTGTTGTTCTCTATTTCCATCATTTCTTTTCCCTTGTATCTCTGACTGCCGTTTCAGTTTGGTGGTTTTCTGTGATGGTTTTCTCAGTTTTCTCTTTATTTATGATTTGTGGCTCTGCTCTGATTTTTAGTTTAGTGGTTACCATGAGGTTTGTATAAAAGATCTCATAGATGAGATAGTCCATTTTCTGATAGTCTCTTATCTCCATTAGCCTAAGCAGGTTCCATCCCTTTCATCTTCCCCTTCTGAATTATTGTTGTCACAAATTATTCTTGTCTGTGTTTTGAGTTTGACTAAATTGAAGTGTTTATTTTTGATGCTTCCCTTCCCTTTGTTTTTTATGTTATAATTAAGTGTTTACTAACCTAATCTGATATACAGCTGCAATTTTCTGATTATATCTGTCTATTTATCTCCTTGATCAAGGTTTTGTAAACCTTTGCTTTTTAGTTTCAGATGGGAGGGCTCCTTTTAACATTTCTTATAAGGCAGGCCTAGTGGCAATGAACTTCCTCTGCTTTTGTTTATCTGGGAAAGCTTTTATTTCTCCATTGTATCTGAAGGACAGTTTTGCTGGATAGAGTATTCTTGGCTGAAAGTTTTTGTCTCTCAGTATTTTGAATATATCATTCCATTCTCTCCTAGCCTGTATGGTTTCTGCTGAGAAATCTGCTGAAAGCCTGATAGGGGTTCCTTTGTAGGTTATTTTCTTCTGCCTTGCTGCCCTTAATATTTTTTCTTTTTCATTGACTTCTGCTGGTTTTAATATTATATGCCTTGGAGAAGGTCTTTTTGCACTGATGTTATTAGGAGTTCTATTGGCTTCATGTATTTGTAAGTCCAGCTCGTTCCCCAAGTTTAGGAAGTTCTCAGCTATTATTTCTTTGAACAAGCTCTCTGCTCACTTCTCTCTCTCTTCTCCCTTTGGGATGCCTATAATCCTTATGTTGCTTTTCCTAATTGAGGCAGATATTTCTCAAAGAATTTCTTCATCTTTTAAAAATCTTAGTTCTCTCTCCTCCTCCATCTGAAGCATTTCTGTATTTCTAGCTTCTAAATCACTAATACTGTGCTCTATAACTTCAGCTTTATTTTTTATGGATTCTAGATTATTTTTTATCTCTTAAGTTGTATTCTTCATATTTAGAATTTCTGTTTGGTTTTTTCTTTTAGAGTTTCAATCTCTTTGGTGAAATATTTCTTCTGCTCATTAATTTCATTCTTGAGCTCATTGAACTGTCTTTTTCTTGTAACTCGTTGAGTTTATGATAGCGATTTTGAATTCTCTGTCATTTAGATTGTAAATTTCTGTGACTTCAGGATTGGTTCCTGGAGATGTGTCATTTTCCTTCTGCTCTGAAGTGCTAATGTAGTTATTCATGGTGTTTGATGAAGTGATCCTTCGCCAGTGCATTTGTTGTAGCATCAGGTTACAGATTCCACCTGCCATCACTGGGGGGGAGGGGGCGGGAAGGAGCTGTGTTTTCCGATCCTGCCCCATCTGCTGCAAGTTATGCTGGTAGGGCTTTTCTGTATTTGTGCGCTGGCTGCAGCTGCTTCGTGGGTCATGCACACATGTGCAGGCGGGACCTCTGTGCTCCGCTGGCAGGTTGCTCTGGTGCAGGACCACTGCACTCAGCAGGGGACCGCCCAAGCTGGTGCACTAGGCAGGAGGGAAGGGGCATTTTCTTTTGTGTGTAGCTGTCTTTGCACTTGCAGGTGGCTCCTTTGCAGGGGCTGAGCCACGCCACTTGGTGGGGAGCATTCCCATGGGTGGGGCTTCTGTGGCATGGTGGGCACTCCCCTGGGCCAGGCTACAACTCCAAAAGTGTTCCCATGGGCTGGGCTGACCCCACCTCCTCCTACAGTTGTGCTGGCCATTGTGTGAGGACCCATGACCTAGATCACTGCTGCCAGGGAGGAGGAGAGGTGCCCTCACCTAGTTCCACTGCCTCCTGGGGATCCAGTCCACTCACCTTCATATGCATGGCTGTGTGGATCTCTCAGACATCCTGTTGTGCTGTGCAGGGAATCCTTTGCTGGTTAATGAATGCCCATTTAGTTGTAACTTAGAGGGGAGAGACAAAGGGAATGACTCACTCCACCATAATGCTGACATAATTCTCCTCTACCTTTTAATTGAAGTGTTAATCCATTAATATTTAAAGTAATTATTGCTATGTTTGAATTTGGGTCTCCCATTTTTTTCTCTATTTGCTTTTTGTTTTTTCTTTTACTCCAGCCTTCTTTTTAGATTGTTTGAATATTTAGACTTCCATTTAAATTTTCATATAGTCTTTTTAGCTGTACTTCTTTGCATAATTTTTAATGTTTGCTCTGGTGATTTTGGTATATATCCTTAACTATTTCCAGTCTACATACTGTTAATGTTGTACCACTTCACATAAAATGTAGCACCTAAGAAAACGTATAGATCTATATCCTGGCCCTGATGTCCTTTATACTATGGGTATTATATCTACCTGTGTTATAAACCCCACAAGACAATGTTATGACTTTTTGCTTTAAATAGTCATAAATAAATTAAGAAGAAAAAAGCAAAAAAAAAAAAAAAGCCTTTTGTATTTTTGCAGATTTTTACCATTTCTGATACACTCTTAATTCCTTTCTGAGGTGCCAAGGGTCTCCATCTGCTATCATTTCCCTTCAGCCTGAAGAACTTCCTTCATTGAGGTATAAGTGTGCTAAAGATGGATTCCCTTTGTTTTCTTTTATTTAGAAATGTCTTTATTTCTCCTTCATTTTGAATAGAAATATTTTCTTAGGTAGAAAATTCTTGGATAACATTTTTCTTTCTTTCAGCACTTCATGATATTGTTCCACCCATTTTGGCTTTCATTGTTTTGGATGAGAAATCATCTGTTAAATTGCTGTCCTCCTGTACATAATGAGTAATTTTTCTTTTGTTGCATTCAAGATTTACCCTTTGAATTTGACTTTCAGGTTTGTAACTATGATGTGCCTTGACATGGCCTTTTTCATGCATATCCTGCTTAGTGTTTGTTGAGCATCTAAAAATGTAAATGTATATCTGTAATCAAATTTGGGGAAATTTTGGCCTTTATGTCTTCAATAATTTTTTTCTCATCCTTTCTCTTCTCTCCTTCTGTGACTCCAATTATGTATATGTCAGACCATCTGGTATTATGTCTTTGAGGCTCTATTTATTTTATAAATACATGTGTATTCTGTGTTCTTCATATTCGATGGTTTCTGTTGATCTATGTTTAAATTTACTCACTCTTTCCTCTATCCTCTCCATTCTTTTGTTAACTCCACCAGTGATTTTTAAAAGTTTCAAGTAGTATATTTTTTCATTCTAGAATTTCCATTTAGTTCTTTTTATTATATCCATTTCTCTCTGAGAGTTCCTATCTTTTGACTCATTGTGGGCATATTTTCATTTATTTCACTGATGATAGTTATAATCATTGCTTTGAAAATACTTGTGTGTTAATGCCAACATTTGGGTTATTTGGGGTTCATCTCAGTTCACTTTCTTTTCTCCTTAGTAATGTTTCATTTTCCTGGTTGTTCATATGTCCTATAATTTTAGATTCTATCCTGGACATTTTGAATGTTAAATTGTAGAGACTCTAAATTCTGTTATTATTATTTTTTTCAATGAATGTTGTTTCTTTTTTTCAGTATGTAGTTTTCTTAGTTGAACTCAAACTACATGAGATTCAGGGACTAGTCAGAGATGTGGTGGTAGAGAATCTGGGGATCCCTCTCTGGCTCTTTCCCTTCCATGATTTCCTCTTTCTCTCTAGGGGACATGGTTTACCTGGGTTTGGTTTTCTGGTTTTCCAAGCCATAAAGGCTATAGTTTTGTTTTGTTTTATACTGGTATCCTTGCAACCCCTCATGCTGCAGTGCCTAGCCCCAGGCTAAAAGCATTGACAATACTCACAACTCCACTCCTCTCAGCATGGATTTCCCACTAGACTTTGTCTGCTTCTGTTCACTCTGTAGTGCTTTCAGGAAGCTGTTTTTGGTATTATGGCCAGAGTTTATTATGGTCATCTGCACGAGGGTTAGTCGAGTAGAATCTTACTCCACCATTAGTGGAAGTCAAGTTTTAGTACTTTCACATTAATTTGTCTAAGCACTTTATGTTTTAAGAATATTAACAATTTATTATAGATAACTTTGTAAGTCTGTTGTTTGGCTTTTAAATTTCATTTTACTATTTCTGGTGTACAGAAATTTTGTATTTTGATATAATTAAATAGGTAACTTTGTGATTTCTTCTCTTAGGTTTTGCTTAAGAATCTCTTCTTCAAATATCAGATGAATATATACCTCGACTTTTTTCTATGTTTTTAGTGGTCCTAGTTTTTACATTTAACTTTAATCTATTTTGAATTTATTTTAGTATATGGTGTGGAGTGAAGATCTAATTTGATATTTTTTCCAAAGAGTAAGGTAATTTCCTAAACATAATATGTGAAGCTGATCCTGTTTTTAATAGTAGTAACAGTGTTTTCATTATGGAAACTTAATTTCTAACTTGTTGAAATTTAAGGTGAAAATATATAACATTAACAAACTATATCAAAATAGTGGGCAAAGTTTGGGGGATAAAGGCTGAGTAAGAAAGATCAAACTTTGTTTTGTACGTGAATAGGAATGCATCGAACCACTGTCACAATCTACTTATTAGATGCTGCCATGTGTGCCTAGCAAAATTAATGAATCAGTCAATCTCTCTCTCTCTTTTGACGAGGTACATGGTGCTACAGCAGAGGTAGAAGTAATAGCTGTTTATCAAGCATTAGCTGCTACATTCATAATGATAATTCAAGCACTGTGGAAGTGTTAACTGCTAAAATAATGATAAATATTAATATTTAGATAGTGATAAATGCTATAAAGGAAGGAGACACAGTGCTGTGAGAGAGTTGAATAGAGCAAATAGCCCTGCTTATGTAAATCAGAGAAGGCACCTTTGAGAAAGTAATAATTAAGTTGAGGCTTGAAAGAGGAGTAGAATTAACTACATAAACTATGGGAAGTAGGTAATGATGGGATACATGGCAGTTGGCAGAGAAGCAACAAGTGTGAGGGAACTAAGGCAGGGAAGAGCATAACCCTTTGAAGAACTGAAAGACCAGTATGGCTAGAGCCTAGAGAACAAGGGGCAGCAGGATAAGGGGTGAGGCTAGAGATGTGAGTAGGACCAAACTCTGCAGGCTTGTAAGTTAGAGAAGGATTTTAGTTTTTATCCTAAGAGTAATGGGGAGTCATGGAAAGAGTTTAAGCAAGAGAATAATCTGATCACATTTGCATTTCAAAAAGAGCAGGCTTGTTAGAGTATGAAAATATAGTGGAGGAAGGCAAGAGTGGGTACAAGGAGACCAATTAGAGATTATTGCAATAATGCAAGTGAAAGAAGATGGTGGCTTGGCACCATATGTGGACGTATGAATGGGTGGGTAGCTGGATGGATGGGTGGGTATGTAATCTAGGTTGAGCTCGCAAGACTCGTGGACTGTAATCTTAAAGCAACTTAATTTTGTTTCCCACTGTCCCTTTAAATTTTCTCAGTTGGATTAGTTCTTTTACCCCCAGATGAAAACATGAGCAGACCTTGATTTTTCTGGTTTGTCTTGGATCACACAGAGAGCTTCAGCTTAGTAGTTGCAGTAGCCAATCTCACAGAGTAGTCAAAGCTGTAGGCTTGATTTAAATGTGCATCGTGTTCCCCACCCAGTCAGGGCCTGTTGCAGGCAAGAGTGATGGGCCCAGGTGGCTGCTTCTCCCTCCGCCACTCAGTACTCAGCTTCCGTCCTCATTTTGCAAACTCGGGTTCTGACTCCTTCCGGAACTGGAGGGCACAGAGGAAGGAGGGAAAGAAAAGGGAGCAAGGAAGTTCTTGTTTGACCGGCACTGCCCTGAGCTGGAAACTGCATCCCAGGCCTCCCCAGTGTCTGAGGAGTTTCCTTCCACAAGAGCCTTGTCGGGTTTTGGACCTCACATCTATAGTTCTTTGATGAGGGCACATGTGTCTATCTTGACCGATTGCTTATTCCGTCTTCAGTCCCTGGGCCTCTGGAAATAGAGAAAGAAAGCCTTCTCTGTTCAGGTCTCTTCATTCTTCCAGTGGCCTTCTGGGGCAGGACCTGAGATGACACACGCTTGCTTTCTCCATGTGGCCCACATCTGACCCACATGAAACCTTCATGCATTATTTCCCTGATGATTCTGATAGAGTGAGCCAACGATCCTCACAACCCCCTCCCGACACACACACACACACACACGAACCTTTTTTGGTCAGTGGTTACCCAGCTCATCTCTCACCTGCAAGATTTCTATTTGGGAGCCAGGCACCAATATATCAGAGCCCCACTTGCATCTGTCAAGCTCCCTGAGTAGAACCAGTTCTCACAGGGCTCGAGGTGAGGGGTAGGCATCCTTCACCCTACCTTGTTCTTGGTTGGGGCTCACAGCATATCAGAAGCTTTTCTCCAAAAATATTCTCTTATCCTCTATTTTCTGGACCTAGATATAGGTAAAAAGTTTAAGTTTGTTTAACCAGTTCTCTCTCAGCCACTAGTTTTTAGCAATAAAAACAGGGTAGTCTGTCTCTTGCCCACTTTGGCATCTCATAGCTGTTGTTTAAGGATCTCAGCCCAAATACTCTTTGCCATCCTGTTGTGGAAGCATGGATGATGCTATGTGTGTAACACACACAGTAGGGAAGGGCGTGTGACTGAACACTTGCTGGTGATCAGTACCGCACTGGGGCTTTTTGACCTACAGTCTAATCCTTATAGCAACTCCCCTAGTAGATATTATTGTTCCTGTTTTACAGATGAGAAAAATAGAGAATCAGAATGGTAGGCAACTGGCTGAGGTCACATGGGTAGTAAGTGAAGAGGCAGGGACTTGCCCTCTGGTCTTTCTGAATCCCAAACGTATCTTCACATCATGTTGCTCCTGCTTGGCATCTTGTAACTCTGAAGTTATTGGGCCCCGAGGCATGGGACCATTTTAACTTTGGCAATTTGTTTTCGCACAATTTCCCAATTACTTATTCTTGCTAAGACTTTAAATCTGTACTGGTTTTCTATTGCTGCCATAACAAATTACCACAAGCCTAGTGGCTTAAAATAACACAAATATATTCTCTTAAAGTTCTGTAGCTTAGGAGCACGACATGGCTAAAATCAAGGTGTCAGCAGGGCTGCGTTCTTTCCGGAGGCTCCAGAGGCACATCTATTTCTTGCCTTTTCCAGCTTCTGGAGGCTGCCTGCGTTCCTTGGCTTGTGGCCCCTTCCTACATCTTCAGAGCCACCAATGTCACATCTCTTTGGCCCTTCTTCTGTCATCATGTCTTTTTTCTGGCTGCAACTGGGAAAACTTCTCTGATTTTAAGAACTCTTATGATTAGATTGGGCCTACCTGGATATTCCAGGATGCTTTCTCCTCTCGAGGTCCATACCCTTCATCACATGTGCAAAGTCCATTTTTCACATGAGGTCATTATTCATAGATCCAAGGGATTAGTATGTGGACACCATAAGGGCCTTTATTCTGCCTACCATGGTAATCGAGCACTTCAAATAACGAATTTGAGACAATTATTTCATGGACATTAGAATTTTAATCCAATCCCTTTGTTTCTTCCTTCAGTGTATGCTACTACTAACAGAATATAGAAACATGGAGATGTATAATCAGTTTGATTTTTCCTTGCTTTTCAAAAATCAATTTATAGTACTATTTTACTAAATTATTTTGTTTACCTTAGATTTGAAACTTCATATAAATTCATTGCTGTCATTTTCAAATCAATAGTAAACATCTAATCTATGCAGTGTTATAGAAAAAAACTGTTTAAAATAATATTTTTGTTTTTTTAAATCCAGATTTGGACTTAAAACCACCACTAAAGTCAATTGGAAGCAATTTCTAATGTCATTTCATGAGCCTCCATGGTTGGAAGTTAACAATACAATTCCCCAGACAAAAAGAAATAGGTATGTTAAAAAAAAAACAAACTACATTTTAAGTACACATATCGTAATATGTAAAAGGTTAGAGAATATCTGAATTACTTTTTCTTCATTTATTGAATGAGAAATTAGTCTTCATTGAATAATCACCAGCTTTTACATAGTGATTTACAGTTTATAAATTATTTTCCATACATTTTTCTTATTTAAAATTGCCTTAAACTAAAAGGTAGGTATAACTATTATTCCAATTTCTAGACGAAAAAAGAAGACTATAAGGGGTCTTCATAGGTCGTAGTTAAGTGAGTCGTGGAGGCAGAAACGGAGCTCAAATCTCGAGGTACGCACACCGACACCGCCAACGTTACTCTCTGAGCTTTAAGTGCATTCTTGTCAAATTGTGTATAAACACGTATTTGCTAAGTGCTATATGGAAAGGAGCAATATATGTTAACTTGTTTTCCAGCCACTCTCTGCGTGGTGCAAATATTCTGGGTCATGGGCATTGTTTGCCTTGAGCACTCTTATTTCTGTTTTCGTTCTAATGTCTATTATAAATTCAGATTTACATTATCACATAAATTGTGGTAGGGGCCCCAACATGTGAAAAAGTACTTAATAATATGACATTTTAGAATTTAGACTTTTGCTCCAAGAAGTGTTTTGTTTATGTTGATGTGCATCCTGTATTGATTGCCGTATATAAATCTCAAAGAAAAAGACAAGCTTTATAATCTTGACACGTTCATTGAAAGCACTATGCTCTATTGTAAAGTAAAATATACCACAGAGTTAATTCTCGTTTCACTTCGTCCTATCCCTGTCTCAGGGATTTATGAATATTTAATGAACTGCCCTGGTTACCAGCCTTCCAGGTGTTCAGAGCTCCCCACACCTCCATTCCTGGGGTGCAACTCTATGAGTTCATTCCCTGAGTGAAGTTACTTCTGTTGCTTTATAATTTTCTTGTTTGATAGCACCTTGTCCAGGACTGTAAGAATTAAAATGGGAATTTTATTTGCTTTAAAACAGTGGTTCTCAACTGGGGGCAATCTTGGCCCCCAGGAGACATTTAGCAACGTCATGAGACATTTTTGATTGTCACAACTGGGGTGGGGGTGGGGTGCTACTGATATCTAGTGGGTAGAGGCCAGGGATGCTGCTAAACATCCCACAGGGGACAGGACAGCACCCGCTGTCCCCCCAACACACTGAAGAACTATCCAGCTCCAGTGTCAGTGGCAGTGCGAGCCATAAAAACTGCTGCAAAAAGTATCTGTTTGTGCCGGTGCTAGTGGTCTTCAGAAAACCAGGTGCCAACAAGTCACACGAGGAACTCAGACTCAATAATTTCACCAGTTTGTGTGTTGCTTAAAAGTGTGTGTATGTTTTTGTACAACTGGAAAAAGCTAAGATGGCTGTAGAGATGCAGCAATAAAATTCCTCAAATAAATTTGAGAGTCGTTGAGCGCCTAAGCTGATTCACTATCATTCTTTATTTAGTGGGAAATGTCAAACTGTCTAATTGAACAGTGAGAAGGAGAGGCCAACAAGAGTATTTTGTTTTAAGATTCTACAGCCCCCTTTCTGATCAGAGTCCATGGGGGAGTTGGCTTTGATCTCCAGAGTGGGTGATCACAGGCCTTCAGGAGCACACGTGCAGGTGGATGGACCTGAGCTCAGGGGATGAAAGCAGGAGGCAAGAAAGGGAGAGGGGTCTGATGCTAGAGGTGGTCCTGGCCATTGTGAACGGAGAGGTAGGGGTTGTGAAGGGTGATGTCCCTCAGTTCTCATGGGTGAGTGTGCTACACTCTTTCCTGGTATCTTTTGAGACCAAAGGCACAGACTGGCAAGATGGCTGGCCGCAGCTAGTCGTCATGGGAAGAGGAGAGTGATGGTGCAGCAAAGCTAACTGGCCATGGGAATCGCCTCCATGCATCTTTCTTATTAGGAGTCACACTAACCAAGGGACAGATGGCCCGCCCAAGCACCTTACACTCTCAGGAAAAAGGGCCACCCATAAGTAAAGCGTTATTATAGTTGTCACGAGGGTCATTTTTTTTTTTTTTTTTGCATTAAGAAAGAACTAAGTTCAAGAACATAATCTTATTCCTGTTTTTCTCTTAATCTTCTTGTAGCATCGACTCTAGAAATCAATCTTACAAGGAAAATATTATCACAAAGTTGTTTAGACATGAGGATCACTATACATCATTGAAGAAAGCACTACTGCTCATCAACACTGTAAGATTTTGGAACCCTTCTCTGGTGAAAAACTCGTTTCTAAGAATGCTAACACTCAGAGCAAGACCAATAAAAACTGTGTATTCATTCATTTATCCACCCAACAAACAGTTTTTGGGCTCCTATTATATGCTAGGAATTATTCTGAGTGTTTAGGGATACAAGGCCTGACCTCAAGAGTCGGGTCTAGTTGGGAGGACAGATGACATAAAATTTACTGCAATATAGTAAGATAGGTGCCAGGGGATGAGAACAATGTGTGGCAAGTTCATTAAGAATGGAGTGACTAGTCATTAACTGTTTAATTAATGAATAATCCAGACCTGTTGAACCTTCCTGCCCCCCAGCCTAGAGTTAATGGGTTCCTAACCAACTTGTAGCCATAACAGGAACATTTTCTTAGCTCCAAAATAGCCTATTTAGTTCTTTAATTGTACTGCAAAGGGAGGCTTATTCATGAATTTGCCACTTGCTTTAAACATTAGCTCCTATCCCACTTGAATGTTTATTTTAGAAAGCAGCATTTGGATACTTTTGATACACAGCAACATTTCCCAAATTTGCTATTTACCAAGCACGTTCAATAACTGAATCTCTAGTAAATACAGAGGAGTACGGTGAGTAGGTGAATTACTTTGCCTCAGACTCAAGTATGACGGTGCACAAAAAGGAGTTACTTGGCTTCAGTGTCAACCTTTGGAAGCCCACCGACCCAGGGGAAGTCTGAGCCCATAGGCCAGCGCTCCGAGGAGAAGCCCACATGGCCTGGAGGGGGACTTGAAGGTCTGGCAATTTGCTCTCTGTCCTGGAGACCACAGTTCCTCGCCTCTGTCAGTCTAGAATGCCTTTGCTTAACAATTATTCATTAATTTCCGAGCATAGTGTAGATTCAGAGATTTGGGGTCCTGCTCTCCTGGGGGAGACATTTTAGCTAGCATACCTATTTTAATTAATCTTTAGGCCTATACAGCCTGGTCGCTTATATTGAATGAATAATGATATGGAGCGCTATGTGCCGGCACTGTCTTAAGTGATTTACTTGTTTTCACTCACTTCAGCCTCTCAGCACCTCTGTGAGGTAGATGTTATTATTATCCTCATTTGGCCCTTTCATTTCATCCTCATTTGGTGGGGAAAGGGAGCGTGGGGGTTAAGTAACCAGCCTGAGGCTCGCAGCTAGTAAGTGGTGGGGCCAGGATTCAAGCCAGCTGCTCCAGAGCAGGCCCAGGGCTGAGCCGCCTATGGTATGCTAGCTGGGCCACCTCTTAAAGATAGATGAAGGTTCTTGTGTGTTTACCCATCTCAGCTTCTATTAGTATATTGAAGAAGTAATTTAATTAAAAATAGTGAAATTGTCATCTCTGTTAATGGAGGACTGTAATCGTGCTAACCACTCCAAAAATTAGACTGTTTAACAGTCATTGATGTACTGTTTAACAAACAGAACTGATCAGCAAACACATAGCATAGATCAGGAATTGAGTGCCTGCCCCATGCTGGGCCCTGCCTTGGGCACTTAGGCTGAACACGTAGTTGAATAATGCAAGGGCCCTGCCACTGATGAGCTCACAACCTGGAGTATCACATAACAGCGACCAGCAAATGCCTGAGAGTTTCAGAGTGCGTGGTTTCCGAGGGGGACTTTCCTCCCACCATTTGCCTTGGTTTTGGCCATATTCTGGGACCTGGAAGGAGAAGGAAAGCAGAGGGAGAGAGCCAGGAGTAGGCAGGGATGGGCATTTTTTCTGGCTGCAGAGCACAGGTGTGGGAAACAGGTCCCTCTCCTGCTATAGAGAGGGATGCAGAATTATTAGGAGGAAGGCTGCTTTAGATCTGCTCCAAGTCATACAGCCCAAGTAGCCGTGTGTGCTGCCCCCGCATGCTGCCGCCGTCTCTCCAGGTGGACCCAGTCACCCCCGTCACTTACATGTAAATTAGCTGTGGCTCACTTTCTATCACCCGTTAACAGTCTGTACCCTACCTATTCACCTATTCTTATTCTCGGTGTTATTATTTGCAGCTCACATGATTTTATAAATAGAAAGTCCAAAAGAATCTTCCAAAAAATATTAGAATTATTAATAGAATTTAAAAGGCCATTGGATACCAGGTCAATATGCAAAGATCAATAATATTTCTATAAACTGTGACAAGCAACTAGAAAAAGAAGAATTTTAAAAGTATCTTTTCTAATAAATTTAAAAAAAAAATCAAATATCTAGAAATATGTCTAACAAAAAATGTGCAAATTTTGTACATTGAAGACCACAAAGATTGCTTGTAGAAGTAATACCAATCCTTTACAAACTTTCAGAAAATATAGGAGGAAAGAGTCCTTCCCAACTCATTCTCTGAGGCCAATATTACCCTACTACCAAAGCCAAAGAGATCACAAGAAAAGAAAACCACAGACCAATATCCTTCATGAATATAGTTGCAAAAATTCTCAACAAAATATTAGTGAACCAAATTCAGCAACATATAAGAAGGATTAAATGCTATGACCATATGGGATTTATCTCAAGATTGCAAGGTTGGTTTAACTTCCAAAAAATCAATTAATATAATACACAATATTAATATAATTAAGGACAAAACCACATGATCATATCAATAGATGCAGAAAAAGTATTGGTAAAATCCAACACTCATTCATGATAACTTGCAACAAACCAGGAATAGAAGGGAAATTCCTTAACCTGACAAAGGGCATTTACAGTAAACCCTTAGCTAACATCATAGTTAATGGCAAAAGACTGAATACTTTCCCCCTAAGATCAGGAAAAACACAAGAATGTCAGCTCTTGCTACCTCTATGCAATATTATACTGAAGTTCTAGACAGTGCAATCAGGAAAGAAAATAAATAAAAGGCATCCAGATTGGAAAGGAAGAAATAAAACTGTATTTACAGACAACATGATCTTGTAATGGAAAATTCTAGGGAATGCATACACACAAACTGCTAGAACTAAAAAATGAGTTCATCAAGATTGCAGGATATAAGACCAATATACAAAAATCAGTTATATTTCTATAAACTAGCAATGAATGATTTGAAAATGAACTTCAGAAAGCAATTCCATTCACAATAGCATCAAAAAGAATAAAATCCCTAGGAGTAAATTTAGCAAAAGAAGTGCCAGGCTTTACACTGAAAGTTACAAAACATTGGTAAAAGAAACTGAAAAAAAAAAGGTAAATAAATGCAGAGACATTCCATGTTCATGGATTGGAAGACTCAATGCCACTAAGATGGCAATTCTCTCCAAATTGATCTATATATTCAATGCAACTCCCTCAAAATCCCAGCTGGCTTTTTTGTGTGTGTGTGTGCAGAAATTGAGAAACTTATCTTAAAATTCATATGGGAATGCAAAAGTTGCAGAATAGCTAAAATAATCGTGGAAAAGAAGAATGAAGTTAGAGTACCTAGACTTCCAGGTTTTGAATCTTAGTATAAGTCTAGAGTAATAAAGACAGTGTGGAACTGGGGTAAGGACTGGCATAGTGATCAATGGAACAGAATTGAGAGTGTGGAAATAAACCCTTACATTTATGGTCAGTTTACTTTTGACAAATTCAATGGGGGAAAGGATAAGTTTTTCAACAAATGGTGCTGAGACAGTTGGGTATCCCTATGCAAAAAGATGAAATGGACTTTAGACCTAAATATAAGAGCTAAAACGATAAAACTCTTAGAAGAAGACATGTGCATAAATCTCTGTGACCTTGTGTTAGGGAAAGATTTCTTAGATGTGACACTAAAGGCATGATCTATAAAAGAAAAAAATCAATAAATTGGGCTTATCAAAATGGGAAACTTTTGTGCTTTAGAAGATACCATTAAGAAAGTGAAAAGACAAGCCACACTCTGGGAGAAAATATATGCAAATTATATATCTGGTAAAGGATTTGTATGTAGAATATATAAGAATTCTTAGAACTGAATAAGAAGACAACCCAATTTTAAAAATGGGCAAAAGATTTTAATAGACACTTCACCAAAGACAATATGAGGATGGCCAATGAGCACACGAAAAGATGCTCGACATCGTTGGACATTAGGGAAATGCAAATCAAAACCATAATGAGATACCACTTCACACCCAGTAGGATGGCTACAGTCAAGCTACTTAGATAATAATAAGTGTTGACGAGGATGTGGAGAGGGAATTCTCATATACTGCTGGTGGAAATGTAAAGTGGTACAACTGCTGTAGAAAACAACATGGTAGTTTCTTTAAAATTTAAACAGAAATTTACCACCTGACCCAGGAATTCCACCCCTAGGTATCTGCTCAAGAGAGATAAAAACATATGTCCACACAAAGACTTATGTGTAAATGTTTGTAGCAACATTATTCATCATTTCCAAACTGGAAACAATACAAATGTTCATCAACTTGTGACAAGATAGACAAAATGTGGCATATCACTTAGCAGTTGCATGCGTGCGCTCTGCTGCTGGCGGCCCAGGTTCGGATCCCAGGCGCGCACCAACGCACTGCTTCTCCGGCCATGCTGAGGCAGCGTCCCACATACAGCAACTAGAAGGATGTGCATCTATGAAATACAACTATCTACTTGGGCTTTGGGGGAAAAAAATAAATAAAATCTTAAAAAAAAAAAATGTGGCATATCCATACAATAGAATAATAACAGGAATCCATACAATAGAATAATAACAGAAAATACGAATCTATGCTACATAATGGATGAATCTCAGAAACATTATGCTAAGTGATAGAAGCCAGATGCAAGATGCACACAGATGCATATATTATATGAGTCTGTTTCCATGAAATATCCAGAAAAAAGCAAATATAGAGAGACAGGTTAAATAAAAAATAGATTAGTTGCCGTAGGCTGGGGATGGAAATGGGGAGTGACTGCAAATGGCACAAAGTTTCTTTCAGGGTGATGGAATGTTCTGGAGTTAGATAATAGTGATGGTTGCATAACACTATATGTTTATTGAAAATCATAAAAAAATAATTGTCAGTGGTTCCTATTTGGACATTAAAAATTTGATTATCACTCCCAAACCGGAAAGTAAGCATGCATATATCCTCTAAATTATTTAATTTTCTCAAAGAGAACCTTATATCCTTTTCATATTTTGGACCCCAAAGTAATAGTTGACATTTATACACTGCTTTATCACTTAATAAGCCCTTTTGTCACATTGGTATTCACAATATCTCTCTATGAGGAGGTAGATGTTCTTTATTTCCCCTGTTTTTCCAGTAAACAGTATCTCACAATTTTGATATTTAATTTACTTATTGGTCATTTTTTATTCTGGGGGAAGAATTTGCCTCATAGTATTTTGCTCATAATATGTTTTCTTTATGCAGCATGGCTGAAATTTTTCTTGCTAAGTAGTTGTCCGTTTATGTAATTGATGAGGTTGGTGGTAGTAAAAATAAGCATAAGTAATATTCTTAGTAAATTGGCAAGTGGTAATTGAATTGCCGGGAAGTTCTGTGCCCCATGTGGCTGAGCCATGTAGCCCTCAGGTGGGGTGGGCAGGAGGAACGGTGACAGCCAGCATTTAGCCTGTCCTGGACAAGGGGGTCAGCCTCTGCCCACCGAATGGGCCTCTCCCCTCCTTTGGGGCCATCTCCTGCCTATGTCCTGACAGAGAGCATTGTGGGAACTGCACCTGCAAAGTTCTAGCATTCCCCACCCCCTTTCCCTTGACACGTGTTATATAATGATCATCTATTGAGGTCGTCTTGTTTCAAATCATAATTCTATTTGGCCAAAGCTCACTCTTTATCAAATGATGCTAAATTTATACAATACTTTTCCATCCTTTTTTCCTTTTAAAAATCCCCTTATATACCCTCTCATTCTCAGAAACCTGATGGACAGATAACAGGGGAAGAATTGCAACATATTCTAAATTGCATGGTTGTAAAAATAAGTGATTCAGACTTCAAAGAACTAATGCAAACACTTGACCCTGGAGGCGCTGGCTCTGTCAACGTCAACACGTTTATTGAACTGCTCAAAGACAACCCTAAGGTAGGTTTGACAACAACTTCATGTTTGATTTTCTGTTTTACTATTCTTAGTAAAAATAAGAGATACTGGTGAAATATGATGCTGGTTTAAATAAATGAATGACTTCACATTTTTCAGCTGAGTTAATTTTCGTTTTAAGTAAGTGAAAGTTTAAGTAAGTTAAGTGTTTAAAGGTTGTTTGATTTTAACTTTTAGTTTCTAAATCTTGTTGAAGGAAGATATTTGACATTTCTGAAAACCCATCCTTGAACGACGGCACCTTTATATGCAGGATGTAACTTCTTTTCACAGCTCTTCAACTCACGCCTCTTGCAACGGTGTCTTAAAGAGGTGTGTGTGTGAATTACTCCTCTGGTTCATCAATATTTTTAGAGTTTTTATGTTAGTTCCCCTTTTAAAAAGTAACTGCTTATTGCCTCTAGTGACTAACACTTGCTTTTAGTTTTTGTTTCTTTAACAAATAGCATTCTATTAGAAATGCTTCTTTAATAGCTATTAGCATTTAAAAATTTTAAGAACTTTTAAAAATTAAATTCATTTCAGGTAGTGTGTGCAATGGCATTAACAGATTCTTGTTGCAATGTTTGTTAAAGGCTTCTTTTAATAGGTACAAATTAGCTTTTCATTTTAATATTATGATTTCCTTAGTGCCCACCTGGTGCAAGGTGACAACCACATCCTCAATCAGCATCAGTTGGTCCTTCTTGAGCTCTAATTCAAAACTGAGTCCCAGAGCCCTTTCACAGGCAGAAGCAAACAACGGCACCTTCTCCTGAGCTCTGCTGTGGGACAGACCCTGTGTTAGCTCTTGAGAATCGTTGCCTCTGACCGTCACAGCAACCCTGCACATGGCCATCTTTTTTCTTTAAAAACAAAAATATAGACGTGTAAGCAGTCTGCTCTGCATGTGGCAAGTGGCATGATCTTTGCTTAATATAAATCAGATCCAGTCAGCCTCCATGCTTAAAACCCTCTAATGGCTTTCAGAACTCGTAGGATAAAGCAGAACTTCCTAACCTGGTTGACAAGGTGCCCTAGTGGTCCAGCCCTGCTGCCTCTCTCACTGTCTCCTTGTCCTCGGGCCCCAGGCTCCCTCCTCCATCCTTGGCGTGTGCTGCAGCTCCTGCCAGGATTCCCCTCCTGCTTTTCTTGTCTATGACAGGTCTCAGTGCGCCCAGCACCTTCCCAGGGACCCTCCCTGACTCCTCTGATGAAGTCTGTCTTGTGGTCATCGACCTCACACACCTGTCGCAGTCACGGTGTCACGTTTGTGTCACTATGTGGTCATACCTCCATGAAGGCAGGGGCCTTTCTGTTTTCACTGCCCAGTGTACCCCCTGCTGGAGAAAGCCCAGTGTCAGGCACACTCAAAAAATGATATGTTGAGTGAATAATTAATATAAATGAATGAAATTAGAAAAGACAGATATGCAAATAGAAGAAAATAAAAATCACTAATTCTAACATGGAGGAATTATACTTTGTTGTATATTATTTACCCACCCTTATGCTTTGTTGTATATTCTTACAAACCTCTATACACACACACATGCTTTTGGGGAGCAGTTTTATTGAGGTATGATTCATATACAAAAACTGCGTATTGAATGTACACAATTCGATGAGTCGTATACATACTTTCACATATGACAGGTGTTTTATTTTAAAATGAGATCATACAATTAATGACTTTTTAGTTATTTACTAACATATTGTTAACACTTAATTTCAATAAAAATTCTGCTACATAATTTTAAAAGATACAGAGTAACTGTTCCCTGTTGTTATAACCTAGCTGTTCATGTTTTTTTCCTTTTATAAATTTAGCTATAATGAATGTGGTGGTGCCTGCTTTTTTGCATCACTCTATGATTATTTCTTCACTATAAATTTCTAGAAATGGGATTATTGGGTCAAAAATATATATTTTATTTTTAAAATTATTTTAATTATTTTAAAAGAGGAATATATGTATAAAGTACAAAATGCAAAAGATGCAAAGGGAATATGGTGAAAAGTGAGTTTTCCTTCCACCTCTGTTCCCTCGCCACTCTCCAGAGGCAGTCATTGTCACTCTACACTCTGTTGATTATCAAACTGTCTAGTATTATCCCTTGTCAATGCTGGCAACTTGCTTTCTTTTCCATTTTTGCCATTCTGGTAGGCAAAAATGCTGTCTCATTATTCTTTTACTTTGAATTTATTTAATTTCTAGCTGATGGATTTTTGCATGTTTATTGTACTTTTTTTTTTTAAATAAGTGCAAGTTTAATGTTATTATGCCCATTTCCAGATGAGGATTAGAAGGCAAACTCAGCTGCTTAAGGTCTCAAAGCTATTGGCTAATCAGGGGCAAAGCTGACCGTCCCTGTCCGTCTGCCTGCAAAGCTCCTACTGGCTTTATGAGCGATTTGTATTTATATTCTTTCTCTTTCCCAATTAGATAAGAAAAATATCCTCCTCTGCAGACACCAAGGCGCCTCTCCTCCTGGCCTGGGATTCAGTAAGTAATGCTTTTCGATGTGGTCCCAGGTGCTCCCGCCCCAGGTTACGAATGTGCAGCTTGGTAAATATGTTTGTTTTTTATGTTAGGTGGAAGAAATTGTTCATGACGCAATTACTAGAAACCTACAAGCTTTCTATAAAATGCTACAATCGTACGACCTTGGAGACACAGGGCTCATTGGTCGAAATAATTTCAAGAAAATCATGCGCATATTCTGCCCATTTTTAGCGACTGAACATTTAATAAAGTAAGTTTTTTGGTAACAAAGTTAATTCATGTCATGTTTTTCATCGTCTGTTTTATAACTCTAAACCTTTTTCCAGGCATGTTTGCAATACTAATAGGAATATTGATAATAGCTACTGTTTATTGTGTCCTTGCTAACAGTGGACGTTGGTTGAGAGTTCGTCATATGCTATATGATTTAGTCCGCACACAACCACGTGAGGCAGCTCTCATTCCTTTTCATGGTGAGGCAGCTCTCATTCCTTTTCGTGGATAGGGAAACTGAGGCCTGGAGAAGTTAAGTACCTACTCAAAGTCACACAGCCAGTAAGTAGTGGAGCCCGGGTTCCAGGGTCTCCATGACTCCTCTGCTCTTAATCCTTATCCTATTTGACCTCCCAGGGTATCTGGCTATGATCAGCCACCCCGTAAATAGTAGCTTGAATTATGTTTTGTTAGTTTAAAACTTAACTTGTAATGGATGCGCCGGAGCTGGAGGGGGACAGGGGTATTCAGAGAAAGAGGTGAACAGCGTCTTGAGGGCCCTCTGGGCTCCTGCCCTGTGTCTTCACCCCGCACACGTCTCCTCTTCGGGCAGAGAGCCTGCTTGCTTCCCTCTCTGCAGACGACCCTGACCACCTACCGCTCGCAGCCTGCCGCCCCGCAGGGGCCGACGCCTCCCGCTCCTGCACCCGAAGGCCCGCTGTCCGCTCAGGCTCCGGGCAGCGCTCAGAGCTGCACGGCTTCAGAGGTTGTTTGGTCCAGTGTCCCCAGCGTGGGCAGTGACCTGGGAGATTACTTGAGGTGGACGTCCGATTGACTCACAGGGAAGAAAGTACTCTAATTCTCATTCAGCCCTTCCAACTGGCATGTTAAAAGTCTTGTTGGTCGCTTTTGTTTATGTTGCAGTGATTTAAAGTGACGCGGGACACAGCTGGTCCCTGGTGGCGGTTGGCCACTTGGGTTTCCTTTCGTGGACGCTCGTGTTTCAGAGCCCGTTTCTCCTGTGGCTGGTTCTTGTAAGAAAAGAAAGGTTTATCAGAAGAGGAGGGGGAGGCAGAGGCTTCCTGAGCAGGAGAGACTCACAGAGAGCGTGGCGTGCTGGGCTGGGCATTTGCGCTCATCCAAGTTTATTGAATGGTTGTAGAAAGATCAATTTGCCAGTGTATGGAAGAAACATGGGAAAGAGGAGAAACAGGTGACAGCAAGTCAAGAGAGAAGGTTCTAGAAGGAGCTCAGGGGAGGGGTGAGGGCCTGGGCTGGGGCGGGAGAATGGAGGAGAAGCGAGAGGCTCATGTTGACGTCGGGTCTGCAGGGGCTTCAGCCACTCTTGGCCTTTGCTGTGTGTGGTCACTCGGGAGGGGGCCCAGGATTGATGGGAAGTTCACTTATTCCTGAAACTTAGTCTTTCACTCAGTGAGTATTAGGGAGTACCTAGTGCATACCCAGCCCCACATAAAAGGTTTACAGATATCCCTTTCTTTCCAGGACAGTCAAATATGGGGGAAAGAGATGCAGACAAACCCAGCATGGCGTATAAGCCCTATAGGAATGTGTGGACAGGCTAGAAGAACACGGAAGAGGAGCGCTCACTGACAGCCGGGTGGGTGGGGCAGGTGGCACCCGTGCGGGGAGCTCCCCAGGGATGTGATGCTTGAGTCTGGAGAAGAAAGAGAAGGGCATTTCAGGACAAGGCATAGCAGGGAGAAGCCCAGAGGACTAGGGGCACATGGCACATTTGGGCCCTGACAAGTCACGAGGGACCACTGGGCCAGGACATTTTGTTGAGAAGAACAATAGGGGGATGATGCTAAGGGATGGGCAGGGTCAGGCACCATACTAAGGAACTGGATTCATCTGGAAGGGCAGTGGTTCTCCACCAGCATCTTAGAACCATCTGGAGGGCTTTGAGAATCCTGATGCCCATGCCCCGGCCACAGGCTGAGCCAGGCATTGTTGTGTTAAAGTCCCTGCTGGCTCCCATGTGCAGCCACAGTTGGGAAGCACAGCGGAGAGGGAACTGGAGCCTGTGAGGTGGTTTTGGATAGGGGCAGGTGACAACTTCAGATTTGTGCTTTATAACGATCCCTCTGGCTCCAGTGAGGAGAACGGCCTGTAACAGGGAGAGAGGAAAATGACAGGTGCTTGAAACAAGTGGTGGCAGAGGCACTGCAGAGGGGTGGCCGCTTTGTGATGGCGGAGGGTCGAGACTCGGTGACTGCGGACGCGGAGGTGATGGAAGAGGAGGGAAGGGAGTCTCCGGTGCCCGCCAGGGGCTGCTCGAGCAGCCGGGTGAGAGGCCGTGCCATTGCCGGTTAGGAAACACTGAAGGAGTCAGCAGTTGGGGTGAAGACACCTGAGGGAGACTCCAGGAGACGTGGGGCTCGGGGAGGACTCTGGGCCGAGATGCAATGCCAGAGTTGCAGGGAGTGCGGAGAACGCGGTGTTGAGAAAAGGATTCACGTGTGTCATAGACATCCTTTGCATTTGCTTGTGCGCCGGAGGTTAGAAGTTAATGGAAAGCCAGACGCCGAAGCCAGAATTGAGAGAGAAGAGAAAGCAGATGGAGCCAGGACCGGAAGAGGGGCAGGGAGGAGCTGATAAGGGAGCTGCACCTCCAGACTGCTGTTTGCTCCGTGCACGGGGAGGCGAGACGGAGATCATGAGCTGAGAGGGGAGACTGGGGGTGGGGCAGGGAGCTGGGAAATTGTTACAGGTTTGGAGCAATTCCAAGGGGCGAGAGAAGGGAACCTCTTAGAATCTCTGTTTTCTTGTCCATAAAAAGGAAGATGTCACCCAAACTTCAGGCATTCATATTCTACCTCAGTACATTTTATTTTCTTTATATCAACTCTTCTTTTCCTTGAGTATATTAATTTGTAAAAAAAAACCAAGAAACAAAAAACACGCTTTTCTCATCACCGTACATGTAAACAGCATCACTCACCCTAAAGAGGCTATCCTAAAACAGGATATCATGAAAACAATATGATTCAGTCCTAATGAGATGTCTCTCTCTGCCAAAGGCTCTGAGCATGAGACTTGCAATCACTTTGTTAAAATGAAGGTTAATCGGTAGAAAAAAAATTATATGAAATATGTTAGATATCACTTGAAGTAAAAGAAATGCAAATTTGCAAACATACGTTAAAGATAGTGTTCAGTGCTGTCAAGAAGGTGGAGAAAGTGGTCCTCTCACCTGTGTTGGTGGAGTATGAATGATGACCCCTCTTTGGAAATCTGTTTGGTGTAACAAGAACCGCCCGGAATGGAGCTACCCTTGGTCTCTGTAATTCGTTATCATGAACACCCTTGGAGGGTCGGTCAGTGTACAGGTGGAGTAACTTGCCAGACTTGCCAGGTGCGTGGCCTGGGGTAGGGTGAGAAGGAACCCGGGGTGAGTCTAAATTTCTGGCTCGAGCCCCGGGCACTCAGGATTGTCATCAGAGACAGGGAAGCTGGGGAAGAACGGTTTCAGGAGTGGAAATCGGCAATTCTGTTCTGGACATGTTAACCTGGGGAGGAGATTGGTGACACGTCACCATCCAGAGCGGCTGGTCCCTCTGTCCCCACAGTTACTCTCTGTCACCCAGCTCCTTTTTCATGGCTCTTATTTGGTTGCTTATGTCTATTATCTGTGCCGGCCACCAAGGAGGTAAAGGCAGGGACTTTGTCTGTCTCTTCAGCCCTGAAGCCCCAGTATCTGGGGGTAGAAAAGTGCCCAGCTCATGGTCAAGGCTCCTTAGGTGTTGAGTGAGGGAATGAATGAATGAACAAATGAATTAATGAATGAAATCTAGTGTATTGGTCATGTAGGCAATTGGGTATTTGAGATGGCAGCCTCTCTGATCCACTCTCCATGATGTAGCCAGGCTTTGTCTGAGCTACAAGTATGGTCACGTCAAAACCCTGCTGAAGGCGCTTGGGTGTCCTGTTGCCGTTAGGAAAACATCCAGACGCATTAGCAGAGTGTGGCTTCCCGGGCCCTCATGATCCTCACGCCTTTCCAGGGCTCGGGCTCTGCAGCCAGGCTGCCTGGGCTCACATCCCAGCTCAACTCTGGACTAGCTGTGAACTTGGGCAAGTTACCCACTCCTGGCCTCTCTTTCCTCATTCAAATATGACTCACAAGAGTTGTGGGAAGAATCAAATGAGATAATGGACATAAAGCCTTCCACCCGGCGCCGAGTCCCCAGGAAGTTCTCATAGATGTTTGCTGGGGCTGTTCCTGCTGGTCTCAGCTCAGCTAGACCGAACTGCTTCCTCTTTCTTGAAAATGCCGAGCCCTCTCTTGCCGCTGGACTTTCAGATGATCTGTTCCCTTGGTTCTGAATGAACAGTTTCCTGGCCACTTGAAACTCCATGAGGTGGGGATTGCTCTAGTTTGTTCACAGTTGTAGGACAGTGCTCAGTACTTAGTAGCATGAGTATTTATTGAAGCAATTATAATCGCGAGTACTTACTGAGTGAAGTGTGGGTTCAGAGCTCGTGCTCTGACCCCTCGTTGTGTGTAAAGCATCAGTCTGACATCCTGGTACTGTTGTTACTGCTGCAGCGTATCGAGCACACGCACACAGAGCCTGCCAGCCCCAGGGCCGGGAGCTTTGCATGGATCCGCTTACTCGATTTTTACAATAATCCTTTGAGTTGATACTTTGATTGTGTGCATTTTACAGATGAGGAAACTGAGCGCAGAAAGGAAAATGTGCCCCAGGTCAGCGGTTCTCAACTCTTTTAGACCCTTAAAAATGATTGAAGACCTCAAGAGTTTTTGTTATATGGAGCATATCTACTGGTGTTTACTGTATTAGAAATTAAAACCGAGACATTTAAAAACCATTATTGCAGAAAACAAAAATGTACTTCCTTGCTGTGTTTCCCTGTGAGCTCAGGGAAGACTTTGGAATTTCAAAATAATGGTTTTTGTTGGATGATAATGAGGTCACAGAAATGATAGCAGGTGTAACCAAGGGTAGCCGGTAACGAGCTAGTAAAGTGCCGCAAAGAAGCTGAGTTAATCCCTGGAAACTCACTCCAGCTCCTCATTTATACCCTAAATGTTCCCACAGCCTTGGGGAACCCAGCCTACACGGGCACGCCTTCCATCAGCCGTCACAGCGAGGGGTGATCACGCACCATGTACGTAGACTCTGAGAAGTCCCTGTCCACACGTGAGAGACTCAGAGTGGAAAAGACACGTGACGTCTTAGTATTAATGTGAAATGGTTTTGGCCTCACTGGTGCCCTGGAAGTGTCCGCAGACCACACCTGTGGCCGCCTGCCTTCAGCCCTGGAGCTATGACGGCAGAGCTGATGTTCAAATCCAGGGAGGCCGATCCCAGGGCCACGCCCGTAACTGCTGTGCCCTGCCGCCTTGTATGTTGTAATGAACATGCGGAATTTTGTTTTGGGCCTCAGGCTTTACCAAGTTTGCAACAATGAGCATGTACAACTTTTATGATTTGAAAAATATTAACAAATGAAATGTTGACAAAGAAATAGATCCTGCCACATTAGTGGTTTCTTAAATTTTTCTAAAATATTTGCATATGCCGAAATTCTCATATAAGTATTTCCATAAGTGTTGAGAACAGCCGACGGGGGGCACGTTACCCTTTCTGTGCTCAGTACATAAGATAAATACTACCAAAATTTCCAATTTAAAACATTTCTTTCTTTTTTTACATTTGTTATATCTGTATTGCAGTATTCTGTACAAACAATAAGTTGCATGAATTTAAATGATACAATTTGAGGAAATCCATCATGTGTATACATCCATGAAACCATCACCAAGCTATCAATCAAGACATCAAACATTTTTATCACCCCCAAAACTTCCTTGTGCCCTTTTGTGATTCATCTCTTCTACCCCTTGC
Source organism: Ceratotherium simum simum (assembly GCF_057802395.1). Taxonomy (NCBI): domain Eukaryota; kingdom Metazoa; phylum Chordata; class Mammalia; order Perissodactyla; family Rhinocerotidae; genus Ceratotherium; species Ceratotherium simum. The sequence goes on from NC_141924.1 coordinate 6,581,784, forward strand.
AACCACTGATCTGCTCCCTGTCACTACGGGTTACTTTGCATTTTCCAGGATTTTATAGAAATAAAAGCATACAAGATGTCCTCTTTTTTGTCAGGCTTTATTCACCATGCATAATGATTTTGAGATGCATTCATGTGGTTACATGTATCCACAGTTGGTTCCTTTTCATTGCTGAGTAGAATTCCATTCTGTGGCCTTACCACCATTTGTGGATCCATTGTCCATCTGTTGATGGACATTTGGTTTATTTCCATTTTTCGGCTATTACAAATGCAGCTGTGCATATTGTACAAGTCTTTGTGTGGACACACATTTTTATTTCTCTTGGGTAGATGCCTAGGGCTGGTTTCTCTGGTAAATGTATATTCAGTGGCCTAACTGTCTTCTAGAGTGGTTCACCATTTACATCCCACCAGCAGTGGGTGAGAGTGGGAGTTAATTCACATCCTCACCAGCACTTGGTGGGGTCCGTCTTTTTAATTTTTGCCATTCTAATGGGCGTGTTCTTATTCTTTTTAAAATTCAGACTCTGCAGTAAGTTTCAGGATAGTGCTTCGGGAAGGATCCTTTACAAGAAGCTGTTGGCATGCATAGGAATTAATGGCCCACCCACCATCTCTCCAGTTCTTGTTCCGAAGGATCAGCTGTCGACTGAACATTCTCAACAAGAGGCACAGCAGCAGCCGGATCTTTCTGAGAGGTAAAAAAAAACAAAAGCACGTGTTAAGACCATAGTCCCTGTTGTGGAAGAGTAAATATTTGTTGACTAAATGAGTATTTTAATATTTTATTATTTTGATAAGAAAGATGGCAGACTATAAATACAGTGACTAGAGTCAGGGAATTTTAGAGCCAGCAGAGATCTTAGGAATTATTGAATTGACCTATTAATTTTGGAGATGAAAGCAGAGGTCTGAGAGGTGTGGGGCCTTGCCTCAGGTTATTCACAAACTTAGTGGCCATCGTGCGTGGATCGAGAGCCCAGGACTCTCACCTCCCAGAGGGCCTGTCTGCCACTCAACTATTACACACCTGCATGCACATTTATTCTTTTCCAGAAACTTAGATTCCTTACCACCGTTTAATATTTATTGCAAAATACACTCATTAAACCGCTTCACATTTTCTAATGTGAATGACAGAATTATTAAATGATTGCCAAATTGAATTGTAACAGTAAAACATACTTAGTCAATCTATTAAAAATCGGACTGATGAATATGCTAGCCCTTCTTCATTTTGAAAAATATAGGTTTAGTCTAATAAAAAGATATTATTTTAACTTGCTTGTTCATAGCTTATAATAAATCCATAAGGAAAGGTAAAATGGAGAACTATTCAGCAGACTGCACTTTGTCATAGCCCTTTTAAAAAGTGCTTAAGTAGAGAGTGATGGGAATATTTTAATGCTATGCTAATGGGATTCGAATATCTGGGCATTTTAGTAGTAGCTGCCTTATAAATGGGCAGAAAATGGTGTTTTAAGAGAAAGGTTAAATATCCTGTGATGAGATATGCCTGCCTCCTAAAACCAGTGAAAGAAGTAATGGCAATTAAGCATTTCATAAAATGTGGGCATTCCTGGAGAGCTCCTAGAGGCGACAGAAGCAGCAGGAAGGAGTTGGAGTCCATTCTCCATGACCATCTCTTGGATGTTCTCCGCCCAAGATGGGGCCCGAGAGATTTCTGGAAAGCTGAAGAAATGATTCTTCTCCAGTCTCGCATACACTCTCACTCTCACACACCCAGCACGTCACATCGCATGAAATCTATATTTTATACATCAAGTTGATTGTATAAATCAGCTTGGGGTGATTGTGGACTTCCCTTCCTTCCCGTGGATGTTTGATGACTTCTTTGATCTAGTTACCACAGAATGGCCTATTTAATTTAAAGCTCTATAATGGGCCCTGACTTTTAATTTTCCCTGTTCAGAAAAATACCCTTTTTCAGCCACGTCTGCCCAGTCACATGCCAGCTCAAAGCACAGTGGAAATCCTAGCCCAGGGACAACATGTCCTCTTCCCTGAAGCTCTGCACCCCGCCTGCCCGCACACACTGGGGCTGCAGGAAGAGCTTTGACCTGACCCGGAGCTGCTGACCTCCAGTTCTGGCTCTGGAACCTAGAAGAAGTCCCCACGTCTCTCTGTCTATCTGAGCGTCTGGTTCCTCGTTTGTGAACCGGGGGTGGTAAACTTCGTGGTGGTGGTGGGTGGCAAGGGGGATGGGGAGGTCCGTAGGAAGTGCTCTGCTGGATCTAAGTGCCTGCTTGTGATTTTAGAACCAAGCCCGCCGAGAGTAAAAGCACCTTGACCAAGAATATGACCAAGGATGAAGTTATCGAAAAACTCAAAAACTGTATACAGCAGCAGGACCCTGTGTTCAGAAAGCGATTTCTTGACATCAGCAAGGAACCTCATGGCAAAATTAACGTGCATGACTTCAGGAAGGTAGGAGAATGGGTTTGTCTGTGTTCTTTCTCTCCTGAAGAAGTTCAGTTGCTTTCTTATACTAACACGCTCTAAAGCATAGGAAGTAAGTTTTCAGTAAGGGTTTGTTCCAGGGCAAAGCAGATCCATTTCTAGGCATCTTTCAATGATTTAAAAGGATTCTTTTAGCCAAAAATGTCTTTGGCAACTGTCTTCAGAGAATATTTTGATATGGATGTGGCTGGTTTTTGATATTTAAACTTTCAAAACAAAGCATTCGTTGATGCATTTGGCCGTCCACTGGGTACCTGGCCCATGCATCCTGATTATGAAAGCTGCTTAGGCCCCTCCCCGCCAGTGAGGAGCCCGTGCTGCTGTGATGACAGAGCTGTGGTTTGTTCCTTGAGAAAGCGGGAAAAAACCCGGGAGTAAAATATGGGATGCTCAGATTGCTGATTTGCATGTGCTTATGGGAACAGGCAAGGGCTTGCCAGAAAGGACATAGACTTCTCTGGAATTAATTTAAATGATTGCTTAAAATTCCTATTATGATCCCTCTAGTAATCATCTTCAGCTATTTTTAAGGAAAGCGTGTCAGCTAATGTGTAGCAGTGTCCACGTGGACAAATTTAGAAGAAGGCAATGAAATATATTTCCAAGAAGAGAATAATTATATTAGTAGCTGCTATTTATCTAGCGCCTGCCCCCATGCCAGGCGCTGTAATAGGCTCTTAACCTGTCTTGTTTCCGAGCCTCCTGACAGCAGCATTGTGGAGGACGGTGGAGGAGGGAGCAGGCTCGAGGCACAGAGGTGGGATTAGATAGCTATTGAGACCATCCAGACCTCCCCCTCCCCAAACAAAACAAAACAAAACATGTGCAGAACCCAATACTCTGTGAGCATATGGGGCATAGTGAGGAAGACAGATTCGAGAAATACTTGGGCATAAGTCAGGGGTAAGGGAGCGGAAAGACTTGAGGATGGTTCCTAGACTTCTGGTTTGGGGGACCAGGTGCCTGATAATTAGTCATTGATGAGTCTGATGAGAGCAGTTTCTGTGGAGGGAATGGTGGTAAGTGGGTGAGAATCATCTAACTCTGCCAGGGCGCCTTGTCCTGGATTCTGTTCCCCCCATGTCACCTGGCTCTAGTCCTGACCCCTAATGCGTAATAGTCTCCAGGGATCGCAGTGCTCAACGTTCTTGATTCATGGAGTCAGTTCATAGATTCATAGACACTAAGAATGGACTAATCTGCCTCTGAGTTTTCAGAGAGGGGAAGTGGTTACCTTAGAGAAGGGCAGTAGGTGGGGGCAAAGCTGGGATTAACACCTGTGGCTGCTGACTCTGAGGACAGCTTCCCACCTCTGATCACCTGAGAACACACTAGATCCGTAAGCTCCGCGGCGGGTTCTTCCGTCTTACGGCTTTGTTTGCATTGGTAAGCCAGTGCCTCCCTTGTCCGCATGTCTAGGTCGAGTCCCAGACCACTCTCCTGAAACTTCAGGCCCGGGTACCCCCCTGCCCACTGGACCACACTGGTGTCTGAGAGATGCCTGTGTTCTCCCCAAAAGCCACTCTGCCGGCCGCCTTTCCGTTCTCAGTCAAGGGCGACCTCTTTTCCAGTTGCTCAGGGCTAGAATCTTGGTGACTTTCTTGACTCTGCTCTTTCTGCCACACCCACATCCAATTCATCAACAAAGCCTGTTGGCCGCCTTGAAAACCGTCCCGGAATACGATGACCGCTCCCCACCCCCACTGCTGCCACCCCTCACCTCTCGCTGGTTATTACAGCACCTCCTCACCGCTCTCCCTGCTCCTGCCCTTGGCCCACCACTGTTTATTCTCAACCCAGCCTCCAGAGTGACCCTCCAGCAAGTCAGTCAGAGGGGGCCACTCCCGCTCGGAACCCTCCAAAGGCTCCCCGTCTCACCCGAATAAAAACCAGCGTCCTAGAAAGGCCTAGAAGGCCCTGCATGACCCCACCACCTGTTAGCTCTCTGACTTCACTTCTCACCACCCTCCCCCGTGCTCAGCACACTGCAGCCACACCAGCCTCCTGCTCTTCCTCAGACATGGACCCGCTCCCGCCTTTGCGCCGGCCGTGCCCTCCTCCTGGAGCGCCGTTCCTCCAGTATCCGCGTGGCTGCCCCCTCACCTCCTTCAAGCCTTTGTCCAATGGCACTTCTCCCACTGAGGCGACCCTGACGTTCCCGTGGCAAATACAACCTGCCCTCTCCCCTTGATCTCCTTCCCTCGATTCCTCTTCCCACAGCGTCATCTCCTACTGCCACGCATATTGTACTTATAGTCCTTCTGTTCATTTCTTTATTTTGCTTGTTTGCTTGTCTTCCTCCATTAACCCATGTGCCCCAGAGGTAGACATTTTCATCTCTTTGGGACAGTGATGCCTTCCAAGTGCTTCGCACATGGTAGGGCCCAGTAAACGTTTCCTGAATGAATGGATGAATTTCAGCAGAACTAGAATCCCCAGTGGAGCCCTGAATGGACGCCACCTGAGGCCTGAGGGAAGCGGGGTTTCAGAAGCCCGTTGGGATTCCTAGACATGAGGCTGGTTCCCACACCTGTCCGTGGCGGAGCCCCTAACCTACCTAGCCCCCTTCTCTGGCCCCTGCGTTTCTCTGCATTCGGGACGACCTTGAGGGGCAACTCCCTGAACAGTTGTTCTGCTGTGCTTCCTGGCAGTCCCTGCATCCCTCTCCCTCTCCCTGTTTCTGGCGTCCCAGAGACTCCCTGTCTCCTGCAGACGTGCCCCTGGCGAGGGGAAAAGGGAGACAGAAACCACGAAAGACCCACGTGCCAGGAGAGACGTTCGTTGTTTTTTTTTAACATAGAAATTAACAACCAATTCACTGTGAACCCAATTAGGCAAATTATCCTCTGGTTTCTCTCCCGGTGACTTGTTGGGTTTAACCTTTGGGAAACATCCTGTCGTGCCAAGCCCTTTTAGCTTGAAGATCCACAACCGTGGGGTGGTTTAAACAGTCTACTAGGGATCTGAGTTTGAACATCATAAGCCGATAATTTCAAAGCATTGTGCAAATTGTCGTTGTTAGTTGAAGAGATTGTTTATAGATCAGGGTGATTCTACTGCCAGTGAAGTCAGAGCTAGGAAAATCACGGGCTCATTCTGTAGAAAGAAAGAATTTAGGTTAGACGTAATGCAGGGCATCCAGATGTTAAAGGTTTGGGAAGGTTGAACTTCAGCGGCAGGGAAAGCTTTGGAGTCAACTCCTCTAGAGATCTGTAAGTGTAAATGATGATGATAGTAATTCTGTCATGGTGACAACAGCAGTGATCACACTAACTGCAGTGAGCACGCTAACCATCACTGCGATCACGATGAGGATGCGAGGGTAATCGCTCCAGCTACCGCTCCTCGAACCCCGTGTGCTCAGGCCCTATGGACGTTGCTTCACGGATGCTGTTTCCAATCCTCACAGGTGCCCCATGGGGTGAGGTATAGGTTACCTTCTACCTTCACAAGTGAGGAAACCAAAGCTTAGGAGTGAAGATAGTGGCTCAGCATTGCTGGGCTGGGAAGCCGTTCAGTCACTTGCATTTGGATCCATGTCTGTCTATATCAGCCTCAGGCCCTTGCTGGGTGTAATACGAGCAGCTGGGTGTAGTGTAGACTGGGTGGGTGTAGTGTAGACTGGGTGGGTGTAGTATAGACTGGGTGGGTGCAATTGATGGCGGCTTCCACCTTGTATCTGGCCTGAGTTTTGTGAGAAGGAGGCTAATTTTGATAGCAGTGCCCCTCTTCCTGTCATTTTGGTTGTGGCTATGCAGTGGTCTTGCCCTTCTCTTCCCCCAAATCTGTATCACACCAGTTACAGCAGTGAAGTGGTTGCAGCGTTACACCCCAGGGGAACTGGGGGTGAAGCTCTGAGTCCCGTGTATCCGCCTGCCCAATTATGCCTGCATACGGTGGTTCATCATCTGAACGTGGGTCGCGCTTAGCCGTTGTCCTGGATACCTTGGACTCTAAACTAGAAGTGCTAATTATTTATTCTCACCAGCGTCACCTTCCCTGTGGCAGGGGCAGAAAGTGGTTGGCTGTGACGCGGGTTCAGTGAAGGAGAACTGTAAGAATAGAATCCAGAGCCAGGTGGGAACTTGCAGGTCACCAAAGTCATTGAGTCCCCACATTGTCACTGCAGAACACTGTTACGTGTTCTCACCACCGTGGTCAAGAAGGTTCTGTCCACTATACAAAATCTGTTAACTAATCATCTATCTCCCCCTCTTTTTTCTCGCTTTAATCTAATTGATGCCAGAGTTTCTGATTAATGTGAGATACCAGTGACACCACACTGAGTTGACAGTCCTGACAGAGGCAGAGCTACAGCAGTTTTAAGGAACTCAGTGTGCTTTTCACGGTTAAATGTGTCATTTCCACTGGGGATGGGGAAAAGGACTCTTCTTTCTGGAATTGTGCTAGACCTGGTCTGGGTATTTTGTGTCATGCATTAAATCATTTCTCACAACAACCCTGTAAGGTGTGTTCTTTCATCCAGCAAACCCTCCTCTCCCAGTTCATTGCTCTGGCCACTGCACCACATGGCCTGTGACTTTTGCATACTTTAAATGTGTCGTTTTATTTAGATAACAAGTCAAGAACTGGTGGTGTTGCAGGAAAACTGTTTTTGAACTTGAGAGTGATTTAGAATCTTTATATTTCTTCTCTAGATACTTTTTCCTCCCCTTTCCCTCTCCTTTATATGCTGAGTTAGCAGCAAACCCAAAAAACAGTGTCTTAAATAAGAGAGGTGGCTATTTTCCTCTCTTGTCACAAGGAGTCCGGAAGTTGTCCATACAAGGCCAATGCAGCAGCTCTACAGTGTCTTCAGAGACCCAGGCTGCTTCTAGCTTTCCACTCTTTTAGTCTCATCCTCATGCATATAAGATAGCTGCTAGAGCACCAGCCATCACACATGTTTCAGGCATAAAGAAGGGGAAAGATGAAGGGCAAGAGGCTTAAGCCAGACAAATCTTTCTTTTTTTAAAGGGCTTTCTTGAAAGCTTCTTCTAGCAGCTTCTACTTACATTTTATTGACCGGGACTATGTTATTTGAAGAGATATATATATGTATAAAATATATGTGATTTTTTGGCTGGGTACATTACTACCTCCAGAAAAAGCAAGGTTCTGTTCCCAAGGGAGAAGGAGAGAATATGTATTAGGGAAGCAAATATAACCATCTCTGCCGTCCTTTCTCCCAGTAACATTTTGAGGGTGCCTGTTGCAGACCTGGTCTAGATAGGACTAAGCCAAGTGGGGAACATGGGTAAAGCAGAAGTTCCACTGCTTGGGGCCAGTGGCCCCCTTGGGAAGCAGCCTGGGAACACAAAATGACAAAACACCCAAGGACACATGAGTCACAATTGGTCTAATTGAGTAATTAGACTAGTTGAGCTATTCCATCCATCAGGAATTTGAGGGCAGCTTTACAATTCGAGTTCCCTCTAACTGGCTGTTCCTGCTGGAAAATTGTTGTTCTTCACCCTCGGTAAACACACTGAACACTGTTTAGCTCACTGTTATTCTTAGTCCCATCTCTGAGTCCCAGCTGGGGCCTCTGGAGGCAGACACAGGCTGCAGAGCTCACCAGCAGACTTGCAGAGCCCCTGAGACCTGGACTGGGGAAGCAAGGTCTCTAACAGCCCAACCCAGCAGCCCAGATTCTTAGCGCCCTCGGCTCCTTGCTCCTCAGCTGCTGGAAGGCAAGGACAGCTCGCTTTGCTGAGCAGGAGCCGAGCGTTCCTTCTTTCTCCCAGCAGAGCAGCTCACGCTCTCTGGCGCTGGTCAGACTCACATATCCAGGGATTTGCCTCCTCCCCACCCCACGACCATCACTTCCTAATCACGTACGGTCTCACCCACTGAGGGGACAGGGACCCGGATGTAAACCAAGGCTCACGAACACCACTGGGCATCTCCTAGCCCTTGGGTGTGGGTGAGAAAACTAAATGACTGTGGTGACTCTGGGTGAATTCGATTTTTTTTAAAAGTGAAGCGTTCAGTATTTTCATTCATCTGGTTTGAAATCTTCCCTTGGGAGCATACAATTCTGGGAAACAAAACAGACATTTAAAAACTCTTCATTATGTATTATGGTCAGTTTTGGGAGGGCAAAAACACACAACTAAGGGAACAGTAAGAGGGACAGACACTTCTATGGTAAGAGAGACACAGATGCATCCACAGGAAGTCAGAGCCCAGAGAGATAGCGGGAGACCTTTATGGGGTCATCTCCCCACGTTTGCCCTTTTAGGGCTGTGGCTGCCAAAGGCTTTCAGTGTCACGTTGAAACATCCTGCGTGTTGACCACTGTTGGCACAGACAGGAGTTCTTGAGGCTGCTCAGAGGCTTCATCAGACTCAGCACACGGAGCACAGGTTTCCCATCCTGTGAGGGCTTTTGACCCAGCTCAGAAAACACTTAGGGAGAATGGCAGAAGTACCATGTTCTTGAGGACAGGTGGTGGGGAGAGGATGGGTAGACTTAGTTCTTTAGCTTCTTGTTCCAAAAGCTTCTTGATCTTGCAGGAGTACCCAGCTATGTGTTCTAGGTCCCTTACATCTTCCCTTTGTCTTACATGGCCCAAGCCCCACAAAACCATCAGAAGTCTATATTTATTTCTCCATCTTCCGGCAGGAAGCCTCTGCCGGAGGCCCAGCTGGATTCTCTCGGCACCCGGCTGTGCCCAACTGGCCGGGTCCTCAGGGCAGGCGCAGTTGCAGACCCTCAGGTGTCAAGTGACTGTGCCTCGAGGGCTTTCCATTGTTTCCTTTGTGCTCTCAGGGCCTTGCTCCCAGCTGGGCCTCTGTCTCCTAAGAACCACAGCATGGGGACTTGCATTCTGCTTTTCAGAAGTTTTTGATTTAGGTCTTTAGACTCCAGGCCCGAGCAGGTCCAGAGGTCAGCTCATCTGGAAGGGGAAACCAGTCACGCTTTGAGCCTGCCCCTCATGTCTCCAGTTTTGCCTCTGCAGCAGCACATAACTAGCGAAAGCTCTGCTGGAGTGGCCCTCTGCCTGGCCCAAACCTTTCTCAGTCTAAAGTCCACTCCCAGAACCATCAACCGTTCCCCGGGGAAGATGCCATTGCTTGGCCTCAGTTCACCTCCAAAAGGTCCTTCCCGCCTTGGAATTTCAATCCCTTCAGACCTCAGGGCTTCCTTGGCTCTCTGATGCCTTCTTACTATTTTGTAATTGATTGGGCTCTTCTGGTTTTCATTGAGAATAAAATAGGCTTGCTATGGACTACTCCATCCTATCTGGAAGCAGAGGTTGAGATCTGTCAGTTTTATTAGTCTTCTCAAAGGAACAACTTTATTTGTATTGCTATGTTTCTCTTGTATATTTGTTTTACATTTATTTATTTCTGCTGTTACCTTGATTATTTTCTTCCTTCTGCTTGATTGGGATTTATTTTCTGTTTCTAATTTCTTGAGATGTAATGTTAGACCACAGCTTTTCAGCCTCTGTGTCTCTAATATACAAATTGATGGCTATACATTGCCCTCTGAGTGCAGGTTTAGTCCCACTGTGCAAGTTTTGTTATATCGTATTTCCATTATCATTCAGTTCAAAATATTTTATAATTTCCCTTGTGATTTCTTCTTTTTGTGGTGGTTTATTTAAGAAGCATATTGTTTAATTTCCAAACAGTTGGTATTTTGTAGTTTACCTTTCATTATTGATCTTAAAGTTGATTCCATTGTGATCAGAGAACAGATTCTAAAGTCTAAATGACTTCAATCAAGCCTTGAAATACATTGAGGCTTGGATTATGACCCAACATATAGTCAATTTTGGTAAATGTTCCACAAGCCCTTGAAAAGAATATGCACTCCATCACAGATGCTCAGTTTTCTAAGTATGCCAGTTAGGTTGATTTTATTAGTTGTGTTTTTCGTAACCTCTATGTCATCAAAGTTTTGTCTACATGTTCCATTAGCTATTGAGAGAAGTGTGTTGAATTCGCCCACATGATTGTGGATTTGTCTAGTGAGATCCTTTTTTATTCTGTTGATTGTTGCTTTATTCACTTTGAAGCTAAATTATTGGGTACACATAGATTTAGAATTGCTGAAACTTCCTGTGAACTGTCTCCTTTATCATTATGACATGACTTTCCTGATACAGAGAATTGCTACTTGCCTTCAAGCCTATTTTTGTCTGATAATAATATAGTTACTCCAGCTTTCTTTTGATTAGTGTTAGCACGGTATACCCTTTTCTATCCTTTTACTTAAAACTTTCTGGATGCTTATAAAGTAAATCTCTCATGGGCAGCCCGTAGCGTGACACTCTGCTACTTGGGGTATTCAGTCCGTTTTATGTTTATTGAATTACCGATATAGTTGGTTTTATATCTGTCATCTTAATTTTTTTCTGTTTGACCCAGCTATCTCATGTTTCTTTTTCTGACGTTTCTTACCTTCTTTTAGATTATTCAACTATTTCTATTATTCCTTTTCCCCTCTATTAGCTTGTGGGTAAGCACGTTCTTCTGTCGGTCCTAGAGAATGCAGCACCCATCCTGTCTTGTTGGGTGTGGTTGAAGAGCAGTGATTATGTGTTCCACCTCCCTAACAATGCCAGCCTTTAAAAAGACTTCAATTTCACTTGCCCAGTCCTATCTTTTGTGTGTTGTCATGCATTCCAATTTTACATATATGGTAAATCCCACGAGACACCCTTTTATTGTTTTTAGAGTAAATAAGCTGTCGCGTGTATCTACCCAGTTACCCTTGCTGTGCTTCTTTCCATCTTACATTTGTGCTTGCACCTGGACTCTCTTATTCTGCCTAAAAACCTCCCTTTTGTACTTCTTTAAGCAAGTGTACTGGCAGGTAATTCTCTGAGTTTTCACAGTTTATTTGATTTCCGTAGTTTATACCTCACATCCTTCTTCTATCCAGGATCCCCCATGACATCTAGTCGTCACGTATCCTCAGCTCCTCTAGGCTATGGCAGTTTCTCAGGCTTTCCTTGTTTTCAACGACCTTGACAGTTTTGAGGAGGTCTGGTCAGATATTTTGTAGAGGGTCCCTCTGGTGGGGTTTGTCTGATATTTTTCTCAAGATAGACTGGGGTAATGTTTTTGGAAGGGAGACCACAGAGGCGAGGTGCCCTTCTCGTCACATCCCCTCAGGGCCCGTGCTGTCAACGTGACTGATCCCTGTGGTGTGGACCTGGGTCACCTGGCCCAGGTGTGTCTGTCAGGCTTCTCCACCGTCAGCTTACTCTTTCTCTCTCTCTCTTTCCATACTGCACCCTCTGGAAAAAAGTCACCATGCACAGCCCACACTTAGGGAGTGGGGAATTATTATGCGCCACCTCTTCAAGGGCAGAAGATCTACATAACATGTTTAGAGCTATTTAAAAATCTTTTTTCTGCTAACTCCACTATCTGGGTCACCTGTAGCTCTTTTTCTATTGTCTGTTTTTTTCCTTGATTTGGGGTCACTGGTCCCTCTCTTGGCATGCCAGACAGATTTCTATTGAATGTCAGATGTTGTGTTAAGGAAATTGAGAGGCTCTAGATAATGGGTCAGTCTTTCCTTTGGGACTGAGTTGATTTGAGGCTGGACTGCAGTGTCTCAAGGCTGCATTTGCCTCTTTCTTTTTTCACTCCTCTTCCTAGGGTGTAGCCTCCGAAGGTTTTAACTCAGAGCCTGGGTCGTTCTCTGAGCCCCCACCCCTGAGAAATCCTGGACTCTAACCTCTGTTCCCTCAGGACCACAAGGTGACAAAAAAATTCCCTTCTGCTTTTCAGAGGCTTTCTGCCTTGATTCTTAGTCTTCTGCCCCACAGGGCTCCTGAATTCAGCAAATATTTTGGGGGGACGCTGGCAGTGCGGGCTCAGTTCTCTGCTTCCCCATCTCGTTAGGAATCTGGCCATCAAGTCTCTAATTTTGGTCTCTGTGGTCCCGTGAGCTCGTCACAAGCTCTGCTTGCTCTCTGTCTGCTGGCAGTGACATCTGCCTGGAACAGCAGCCCCCTCCTGAGCCTCGCCCTGCTCCCAGAATGGGTGAGTGCCTCGCTTCTCCTCAGACCCCCTGCCCTCAGCTTGGTGTCCCTTTGAGTCCTGGGGGCCTCAGCAGCTCCCTCTACTTCCAACAGATGTTTGCTGTATTTTATTTGGCTTTTCTGTTTGTTCACAGTGCAAGCACAGATCTGCAAGCTGAACACTAGCCCTTCCCTTTTTGATGGGCATTCACTTCTTTTTTCCCTCTTGAAACAATCTGTCTTTATATACTGAAGCTTTTATTTCTATGCAATGGATTCCCAGGAGTAGAATTGCTTGGTCTAAGATAATATACATTTTTTATTTTAACATGTGTTGCCTGTTTGCTTTTTAAAAAAAACACTATAGCGTTTCATATTTCTAATCGCTGTATAAAAGTATCTTTTTCTCTAACCCCTGCTATATAGTATGATAGTTCTTTTTAATTTTTGCTGGTCTGATAGTTTTAAAGTGATAGCTCAGTTTAACTTTAATTTGCATTTATTTCCCTGACTACGATAGCTCAGTTTAACTTTAATTTGCATTTATTTCCCTGACTACTCATGAATATATGCTTTTTTTTTTTGGCCATTAGGATTTGTTCTTCTGTGAGTTGCCTATTTAACATAGAAGCCCAGGACCCAGTTTCCCCCATCCTCTAGACTCTCACCTCTGGGACTTTCTCCCCTTCATGCTCTGTATCTCTGGTAATCTGACCCCAGCCTTGACTCTCCCAGCTGCCACGGCTCTCCTCTGACACTCTCTCCTTTGCACCAACTCGAGCCTGGTTGTCTCCTGAGGACACTGCTCCTCTGCAGCTCTGTCTCCCTCACTGAGATGTGTGTTCCACCAGAGCAGTTAGCTGTGTCTTTTTCACTCTCCTCCCTGTCCCCAGCATCCAAAACAGGAACCAGCACATAATAGGTACTCAGTAAATTTTTTTTAATGAACCCAATCAGTTTTGAAAAGCATTATAGTATTTTGGTTTAAGATGTTGACTCCGGAGCCAGGTTGCTCTGTTACTTAGTAACCATGGGGCCCTGGGGAAACCTGTCTGTGCCTCCGTTCCCTTATCCCTAAAGTGGAAATCATGGTAGTAACTACATCGTAGGGTTATTATAAGGATTAAATGAGCTAGAATAGGTGCACTAGTTTCCTAGGGATTTGTAACAAATTACCACAAACTGCATGGCTTAAAACAACAGACATTTATTCTCTCACAGTTCTGGAGGCCGGAGTCTGAAATCACAGTGTCAGCAGAGTCGTGCTCCCTCTGATGGCTGCAGAGGAGGGTCCTTTCTTGCCTGCTCCAGCTCCTGCTGGTTGCTGGAGACCCTTGGCCTTCCTTGGCTTTGTTGCTGCCATGACGCCAACGTCTGGTCTCTTCCTTCTGCGTCCCTGTGTCTTCACACGGTGTTCTCTCTGTGTGTCTGTGTCCAAATTTCCCTCTTCTTATAAGGATTCTAGTCATGAGATTTAGGGCCTAATCCAGTATGACCTCATCTTAACCTGCTTCCATCTGCAGAGACCTGTTTCCATTAAAGGTCACAGTCACAGGAACCTGGGTTAAGACTTCAACATGTCTTTTGGGGAGGACACAGTTCAACTCTGTACAACACATAAACCCTTTCAGTCGGGCCTGGCACGTGAGGGCAGGGACTCAGCTGTTCTGGTCATTCTCGTCTTCCTAGTGCCTTGAACAGTGCTTGGCATATAGGTATCCCAAAAGTCTGTTGAATTAGTTAATCACTTATCAACCCATTGTCTTCTGCATTACAAATATATTTTTAAAATCTATCCTTTGTCTTTTTGTTTTATTGTATCTTTTGCCATTAAAATGTTTTAAGTTTTTTGTACAAATATCTGTCTTCCTTCCTGTCTTCCTTTTTTTTGTTTTTTGTTTTCTAATAAATTCTGGGTGTGTAGTCTTGGTTAATAAGATGTCATTCGTCTACTCCCTGTGTCCCCCTCCCGTATTTTACAGATAATCTCCTAGACTTTCTTGCAAGAATTTTACTGTTTTATTTTTTAAATGTAAATGCTTCATCCATATGGAATTAATTTATGTATATGGTGTAAGGTGAGGCTCTTCTATATTTTCCCACCGAATCAAATGATTATCTTTGTCATTTGTGAAATTCTCATTATACTAGGGTCTACACTGAAAATTCTCATTTTGTTATACTGATCTATATACATCTTTGTCTATATCAATGCAATATGTTTCTTTTTTTAATTTGATAAAGCAGCTCTTTCCCCATTTTTCTTCCTCTTTATGTTTTCTTGGCTATTCTCAGGCTAGGTTTATATTTTTCCTTATAAACTTTATCCAATTATCCCCCAAATGCATTATTAGGATCATAATTGGACTTGCATTCAATTTATGTATTAAAAACATATCTGCTTTTGAAATCAAGGAGAGAGAACATAAAGGAATGCACAGAGGGAGACGACAGAGAGCTCGTCATTCCTGAGAGAGGGTGGCAGTCAGTGTCACCTTCTCCTGCCCCCTCGACTTTGTGCTCGGCTCTGGGCATCTCGGTTTGTCTCCATTTACCTCGAACAACAGACCCGACTCCAGGACTTGGGAACAGCCTCCTCTGAAGGAGGAGTGGCTCTTCTGCTTTGATCTTCAATCTTCACAATTTGCTATTGAAATACCAGGTTCATTTACCCATGGGAGACTCTTCAGATTTTACATGTGCGCAAAAATGAGCTGGGTTCTGGATATCTGCCTCTAAAATTAGACATGTCTGGTCGATTTACTAGTTACACCTGGAATTCCCCTTGACATTGAAAAGCTGTCAGATCACCTTATCTTTTATTCTCAGACGGAGGCTGTGTCATTTCACAATTTTTGAAGGTTGCATTTAGGTTCAGCATTTTGGCATTCTGAGCCATCTAAACACAATTTTAGTCTTGTAGGGTTCTATGGGGATAAGATATTAAAAAACTAAACCAAATCATTATTGCATCGTCATCATTTTCATTGTCGTCATCATGCCTATAGCAAAAAAAGAAAAGAAAAAAATCCACTGTTTTACAACTTGGCAATTGCTGTTAACAAACCATCGGTCTGTCTTGAAGATTCAGAGTCGGCGCTAAGGTTGGAAGAAGAACTGTTTTTGGAATTGTAGTGCAGTACCATCACCGATGGATCAGGTGGAATTAGATCAGGTGGACCAGATGGATCTAGCCTATGCACTGGAAATTTCTAGATTAGGGGGAGTGGTTGGATTATAATCATGGTATGTTTCTAGTCGTCCCAGCTTTGCCACCAAATTTCTAGAATACCATGGATTCAAAGAGCTGGAAAGGACAGAGTCCATGCACCCGTTATTCCCCTCTCTCCGCCTGGCTCCTTCTCCGTTGCGCGCCATCTCAGCGGGTGCTTCCCTGGCCCAGCCGCGTTGGCTTTGGTTGTGCGGCTTTCTCTGACGTGGAGAGTGACAGACGGACCGGAGCAGCAGCCTTGGATCTGCTCGTGTGGCTGGGCTTGGCCCTGTGCTTCAGCGATCCGCTGTTGGAGGAGCTTGCCCAGGGCAGCTGCTGTCCCTTCAGTTTGGCCCCCAGAATGAATGCACACGGAACAGGCCTAAACCCGACCTGCAGCCCCAGTCAGAAACAGCCAGCCAAGCCCATCTCACATCAGCCAAAGTGCACTTGACCCGCAGACCCACCAGTGTGAGAATAAATGCTTGTTTTGTTGTCAGCCATCACGTTTTGGATGGTTTGTCATGCAGTAGTTGACTCATAGAGTCCCTGTCCCTGTAGTAACCTGTTCCAAACATGTAGTACACAAAGGCTTAGGGAACCCCCCAACCCAGTCTCAGCTGTGTGCTCTGCAGACTCTCCAGGCTGGGTCGTTTGAGTGGGAGTGACACACCGCCCAGCGTGTGAATGCTGTGCAGAAGAAACCACCGTTGCCCATTCTTCATAGAGCCAGAAGCCTCAAGCGTGAATCCAGACTCACTCACCCGTGCTGGGCTGTTGCCATTGGCTACAAGCATCCCTGGGCAGTGACCCGCAGAGGAGTTGTTGGAGTGTCTCTGTTCTACTCACATGCGTCGTTGGGGCGGGCGCTTGTGTCTCTGGGCTTCAGGCTCCTCGTCTGTAAGTGATGAGGTTGAAGCTGACGCTCTCCAGGCTCTCCTAATGCTGTGAGTCATGAGACAGTGTTGTCTCGTGGTGTCAGGCTGATGCGTGTCCAAACCTTTGCTCCACTGCTTACAGCTGTGTCTTTCCAGCAACAGCCGGCTTGTTTAGCCTTCCTAAACTTCCATCTCCTCATTGGTAAGATGGAATTGGTCATACTTTTGTTGAGGGATTGTTGCGAGGTTTAGATAAGATAATGTGTGAAAGTCACTTAGCACAGTGGCCGGCACGTAATAGATCTTCGGTCAAATTCTCTTTCTCGATGACACTTGTGGAGCTTCCATTACTACCTGGCATCAGGAAGGAGCGTTTACTGCTCCAGAGCCAGCTCTGGCCCTTGCCATCACGCCGTTAGTGCTGGGAGTCTGTGCTTGAGGTGCTCGCCAGCTTTAACTCCGTGTCTGAGCCCCTGTCTCTGGAACACTCCACACTGTCACTGTTCTCACACAAGGGGCTTTTATCTGAGATGCTCCACACGCTTTGAACATGCATTTCATTCTTCACAGTATTCCTGTCAGTTAGGAAACAGAAAGGAAATCCCGTTACTTTATCTGCACTAATAACAGGCAACAGCATCTCGAACCAAATACGCCGTGGCCCATGTAGGTGACAGCGTCGTGTTTGCCTCTCGTGTCGGTTTGCATTGGCTTCGCGGGGGCCACACGGACGATCAAACGTGTGTCTAAATATTCTAGAAGCATTTGCCTAGAGTTTGAACTTTCTATCCAAGCACAAATCTGTTTGGAAAGTTCCATATTCCTCTCCAGCCATGGTGCTCTCATCCCTAGTCCCTGACTCGCATGTGATCATTTGTCTTGGTGACTGGAATTCTCAGATTATTCCTACCTTCCGGATGCCTGTGGCCATTTGTAGTGGGAGAGGGGCTGGGAGAGCAGGTATCATGGGGACGGAGGAATGGACGGTGGGGACGGAGGAATGGACGGTGGGGAGAGGGATTATATCTGAAATTCTACAGAAGACGTTTTTTTGCCTGTTTCATGTCTGTGAATAGATATGTAAAGAAATAGAAGTAATACTTATTAAAAATAAAACCCAGAACTCTCTTTGGTTTTATCACAAATAACTTAGGTCAGAAACTCTCCAGGTAAGGAGGAATGGCTGGAAAAATGGTCTCCAGATTCTGTACCCGAATCCCACCTTTCTTCAGGTCGTGTCCTCTAAATCTCTGGTTTAAATATAAACATGAATCTTTTCCTTGGCTCCTCTTAACTGAAGCAGACTGACATTTTCGAAAGAAGACTTCACTAAATGTGGTGTTAAGGGGGAAATAATAAGATATTGTGGCTGATACAGCACCAAACTGTGAAAAATCCAAGTCTGGAGTGTCTGTGCTGCAGTGTAGACAGCAGCTTCGCCGTTCCTGGCCTGTCTCCCTTTCCTCCTGGCTCCTTTTGTAGGTGTCACAGGACGGTGTCTTCTTGTCCTGCCTCACAGTGTTCTTGATGTCCTAACTCCTTCCTAGCCAAGGCTGAATGACCACTTTGCACACTTGTCTGCCTGGGCGTGGCCTTTCTTGGGTCAGACTCAAGATTCATCCAGACATGATAGTAAGAGATGGGTGAGTGTCCAACAGTCCCTTACATTGACATCCCCTCCTCTTCTTGTCATTCAACATTTATTGAGCATCTACTGTGTGCTCTTGAGGTGAAAAAGAAATGCTGGTAATTTCTCTATCCAACAGCAATTTGTTGGATGCCTGCCATGTGTTAGGTCCCATGCGAGGGACTGTTTATGATAGAAGCAAGAATAAAGGGCTTTGGAAGCTCAAAAGAGAGTTTTGTCACCCAGGCTGGGGAGGACTGGGAAGGCTTTCCCTGAACTGTTGGCACCTGTGTTTTAAGGATGCACTTGCTGTAGCATCCAAGCAAGCGTTACTGGGAGTTCTGCTTCCAGGATGGCTGAATAAGCTCCTACTGGACAAATCTTCCCAGAGGCATCAACTATGAACACTGGACAATGTTAAATTAGTAAGTAAGTAAATAAATAACCAAGTACCTGGAGGCCCTGGAGAGTGAAACTAAGCGAGCAGATTCTGGAGAAGAGCCAACTCTTGGAAATGGGAATAATATTGGGTGAGGTTCCCATTTTTTACAGCTTTTCACCTGAGTGAAGGCTGAAGTTGATGCCACACAGGACAGATAAAACATTGATAGAAAACCAGCAGTCTTTCCAGCCTGAAGAACCAGAAGGCAGAGAGAGGTCTGGGCAACTAATGCCACTGGAAAGTAAAGAGAGAGTCTATAAAGGAAAGGGCCAGAGAGTGGATGCTCCAAACTCTGTATAGAAATTCTGCCTAAATCTCTAGCTGACCCTGAACTGAACGAGAGCAGGGCAGGTTGCGAGCAGCCGAGCTAAGCATAAAAGAACTGAACTGAGATTTAAACTGCTTCCCAACAGACTTTTCCAGTTTGAGTCCAACCAAGTCTACTGCCTGCTCAAACAAACAAACGAAATATAACAGAATCCAGACTCTCCACACCACAACATTCACAATGTCCGGGATACAATCCAAAATTACTCACCATATGGAGAGATAGGAGCGTGTGATCTTTCTCAAGAGAAAAAACTGAGAAGATCCAGATGTTAGAATTAACACTCGAAGACTTTGCAGTAACTATTATAACTATGTTCAGTGATGCGAAGGAAAATATACTCACAATGAGTGAAAATATAGGAAATCTTAGCAGAGAAATAGAATTTATAAAAAGAACCAAATGGAAATTTCAGAACTGAAAAATAAAATATCTGAAATAAAAAGTTCACCAGGTAGGCCTCACCACAGAATGCAGATGATGAAAGAAAGATTCAGTGAACTTGAAGACAGATCAGTAGAAGTTATGCCAACTGACGAGGAGAGAGAGGAAAGGGTAAAAAGAAAATGAAGAAGAAAGCACAGTGCCTCAGGGATGTATGGAACAACATCAGAAGGTCTAGCATAGGTATAATTGGAGTCACAGAAGGAAAGGAAGACCAGGGAAGAAGAAATATGAGAAGAAATAATGGCTGAAATTTCCCAGTTTTTGGTGCAAGGCCTACGTGTATAGATTCAAGAAGCTCAGAAAACCTCAAGTAGGATAAATAGAAAGAAAATCACAGACAAACTGCTGAAGACCAAAATCAAAGAGAGAAATCTTACAAGCAGCATGTGAAAATGACACGTTACAGAGAGGAGGACAATGTTCCGAATTACCATTTACATCTCATCAGAAACAGTGGAGACCAGAGGACAGTGGGACAATAACGTTAACAGGCTGGGCAGAAAGCAGAAACAAACAAAAGTCTCAACCCAAAATTGACATCCAGCAAAAATCTCCTTTAAGAATGAAGGTGAAATAAGGATGTTTTCAAATTAAAAGAAAGTAAGATGATTCATCGCAAGCAAATCTTCACTACAAGAATGCTAAAGGAAGTTCCTCAGGTTGAAGGAATTTGATTCTAGGTGGAGACTCAGATGATCATGAAGGAATAAAGAACATTGGAAATGGTAAATATCAGATTAAATATAAAAGGCTATTTTTTTCTTAACTTTAAAAAATGCATATGAGTGTTTAAAGCAAACATTATAATCTTGTCCTGTGGGGTTTACATATAGATGTAAAACAAATGACAGCTGTAGCTCAAAGGATAAGGCTGTGCTTATCCTTGTAGCTTAAAGGGTAAGGACCTGTATGGTCACAAGGTTTCTGCCTTTTATGTGACGTGGTTCAGTATGAACTCTACAAAGACTGAAAAGAGTGTATATTGTAATCCCTAGAGCAACCATCAAAGAAATGATACACAGAGGCGTAGCGGACAGGTCTGACATACCGGGTAGAGACTGGTGGTGGTTCCCTCACAGGATGCTTTGCAGTCACTGGGCTTAGAAGAGACCGAGTCACTCACTCAGCTTCCAGTCTCTGGGCACCCACTCAGGACAGCTGTCTTCACGGAGAGAGCCAAGCAACCATTCCATGCAGTGGTGTGGCCTCCTGAGGAAGACTCGGTCTACACCTAAGGGACCGGGATGCAGAAGTCACTATCTGGTGAATCAGAATAGGCCAGGCCACAGCTGGTCACTCTTTGAGGAACTTCCCTAGGGAAATGCCTCCTAGCAAAGACCAAAGGACGTGACTTGAATGGAAAACGTTTTAGAATCTGTTTTATAAATGTTGTAGTTTAGCCTCACGTTGTATTGTAAATTGCCTCCGAGGGTTGTGATAAATCTAGTTTATGTGCTGCTGTGTTCATCTCAGAGACGAGAGCGGTGCAGGGGGAGGCATTGGGAAGAGGCATTAGCATTTGTAAGATGCTTCGAGCCCCTTCCGGGGATGATACTCTCTGGATTTGTGTCCTTTGTGATGCTCTGTGCCGCGAGGGGATTGCCGCCTGCAGCTCCTGGACAGGCTGCTTACGGCATAGCCAGCCTCGCTGGGGCTTCACATCCCTCCAGGCTGCGAAACACTTGCCTCCAGACATTTTCTGACTATCCATTACATATGTTTTTATGAAAGGACTGAGCGGGAGGAATTTGCGATGAATAATTCATGTATAATTGTTTTCAAAATATAAAGTTATTTTTCAAAGAAAGCAACCAATCTATCCATTTCAGAGGCCCCCTGCTGCTTGGGTACTTCTGCGTGGGCCCGGCTTTCTGTCTAAACACTTGCGCCGTCCCATGCTGGGACAGGCTCCTCCACAGAGCTGGGATGGTGCACCTGCACACGGCGCCGAGCTGTCAGAATTCCCAGTCATGCGCTGCCTGCCCAAGTCCCCAGGCAGGCCCCGGGACAGTCTTGGAATCCAGCACAGCTCCCCCCGAGCCCCCAGGCAGCACCACAACACCTGCATTCCCTTCCCTTTCCCTCTGCTTCCAATCCTGCACCGAGCAGATCCTGCAGCTTGTTCCGTTCAACTCGCATGCACACGCCAAGCCGAGGCCGGAGTCTGACCCATCAGCTGGGACAGATCCAATGAGCCACTGTCGTATTCAGACAGTGTATTACTGACATAGACAGCTAAAGGGGCCACCTCCCTGGGTCCTCATCCCACACACCAAAAAGGATGAACCAAAAACAGAAGGAGCTGATGACTGCACTGCAAGTTGTGGGCACCCTGTTGCAGCTAAGGGGGTTTCTATTCTGAAGCTCAAATCTGAGCAGGCCAGGCAGAAGGCTCCACACCTCATCAGAACCCGGGAGGCGAGAAGAAACTGTCCACAACAGCCTCCTGGGGAGATAAGAGGCTAGTGGGAGAGGGCCTCGCAGCAGCTCCGTAGAGGCCTCCCGTCCTCTGGTCCAGGGGATCTCAAGGTGTTCCGCCAAGACCCAGAGCAGCCCTTGCCGGCATGGCCGGTTGGATACAAGTGAGGGCGCCAGGCTCCAGGCTCTGGTGCCCTTCCTCCACTTCCTACTGTCATTTCCTTTCTATTTCTACCTGCCCTGTTCTTTATCCATGCTCCAGCGACCTTATTCCAATGGTGGAGTTTATAATGGTTAGTAAGAAGAGCTGGGTTTGATCCCAGTCTGTCACCTCCTAATCATGTGACTGGGACAAGTCACCTAAACTCTCAGTTTCCACATCTTTAAAGTGGGGTTAGTAAGAGCACCTTTCTCAAGGCTCTGATAAGGACTAAATGAGACTTATGTAACTCCTGTAAAGCACTCAGCACAATGCCTGGTACATGACTGCGTGATGATGAGGATGAAGAGGAGGATGAGGATGATGATGAGGAGGAGGAGGAGGAGGATGTGTACCGTCCCACCCCACCCTCCTGTTCCCTTTCCCCCATTTGGCTTCCTCCACAGAACGCGGCCAGTGTAGCGCTGGCCCTGCTGCCTCTGCTCTCTCTCTCACTCTGGCTTCCTGTGGCACCAGGACCCCTGACATCTGTTAACAGCTGGTCCTTGTATTCCCCACCCCCCAGCACACACGCACACCCTTTCTTCAAAACCCGTCTCTAGCCTCGGCTCTCCGAGACAGCCTTCCTGCCTCTGTCCCGGGGGTCATCGTCCTGGACCTCTTGGCCCTTAGACACACAGACACATCTTCCGCTGGGATCCACTGTCCTTTTCTGGAAGAAAGGCCATGTTTTCTCATTTAAACTGAATACTTTGAGAGCAGTAGGGATGGTGTCTTCTGTCCTGCCTGTGTCCCTGCCAGCATCGCTTCTGGGGGCTCACCTCCAGGCAGGGAGCTCTGTCCAGCTTGTTGACTGACTGGCCGTTGGCCAGAGGGGTCACGGCATCATCTGCCCTTGAACGCCCTGCTGCTCAGTGTCCCCTAGGAAGGCGTCATCTCCTAGAAAGAATCGTTTGGATGGTTCTCCTCACTATTTGCAAGGCGGGAAGTGTGTTTTCTCAGTTGCCCCCCACCCCTTGCACACATTCACGCAAAATGGAGACCGTTTGTAAGCAGTGGGTTATGTGCGGTGAGTGAAGCGATCGTGGATAACTTTCAGGAGTGGACTTGTGTAAGGAGAGGATAAAAGGGTATCTCCATGGGTGTCCTACCCTCCCTTACCCCCAAAAAACCATGTAGCTTACAATTTAAACTGCGGACCATAATGAAACTTTAACCACAATTTTAGCTTTCCCTCCTCAAGCTGCCTTGCTTTATTTTGTTCCTGTTTCCTGGGATATATGTGAATATAAATCTAACTTATGAGACTCGACAGCCACGACAGTCACAGCAAATGTGAATCTGAGTATCTGGGCGGCATGGCCTTTGAAAGGTTCACAGTGTCGGCTGCAGCCCCCAGTTCTATGCCAGCCACACCCGAGGCTGGGCGACCGCTGGTTCCTTTGTTCACTCACTCACTCAACAAACAGCCTTGTCCTGGGCCAGGGATCACTGGCCCCGTCCGCAGGGAGTTTGTGGGTGGGGGCAGACAAGTAACAATCACAGGCTGGAGCACAGGGGCCATGGCGTGAGCCCGCTGCGGGCTGGATGGGCTCGGCCTGGCAGGGACCCCAGGACCACCTAACCGCCTCTCCCTCACTTGTCTTCCTTGTCAGGTACTGGAAGATAACGGAATGCCCATGGACGATGATCAGTATGCTCTGCTGACTGCAAAAATAGGATATAAGAAGGAAGGGATGAGTTATCTTGATTTTGCTGCAGGATTTGAAGGTAGCTAATCGCCAAGTGCCAACCCCGGCGGGACGCGTCTCCAGTGGCACGGCGAGTCGCTCCTGCGGCCACGAGGCTGCGGGGCTACAGTAGCGTAACCTGGGGTGTTGAAACAGCGTGCTCTAAGACTGGGAACAGACATTTTTGTTCAATTTTATCTGACTGTCCTTTGGCCTTTTCTTTCGGTGAGGGCAGAATTTTGCCTGACAGAGCCTTCTACAAATTCAGAGCACAATGGTTTGTAAAATTACTCCAAAGCCTGTGCTCCTTGAATCACACCTCATGTCCTTTAAGATTTCCCCCCTAAAAGTAGATGCTGGCTGTCCGTAATTAGTGACACCTGGGCACCCGCCTGGCGAGCGCTATGCCTCCCTTTTGCAGATAAGGACACGGAAATTCTAGAAGATTCAGTGACATGCCCACGATCACTCAGCCACTGTCCCTCCCCGTCTCCCTGCCCCGAATGGTTGTCAGGCAATTGCTCATGTACGGGGGAGTCAAGGCCCGAAGCTGGTCCTCCGTTTGCTCCTTGTCCTGCTCTCCCAGCCGCACAACTGGCAGACAGGTGGCAAGCCCCCAGCTTCCTGCCCCTCTGCTGTGTCATCTCTCCTCTCACTTCTCTCCACACTTACTGAAGTTTAGACGGGCAAATAAGCCCTCTAGGAAAGATGCAGAAATCACAGAAATATATCAATGGGGTACTTTTCCATTTTACTGCAAATGCGCTGCAGGCTAGACAGGGCAGAACTCCGAAGCCCTGCTTGCGTTTTCCCGCCCCCCCGAGTGTGGTCTGGGAGATGACGGGGCGACGTCGTGGGTCTCCCTCCACCAGAGAAACTGGCTGGGACCCCTCACCAGGAAAACACCAAGGTCCCATCCAGCCCCGCATGGCCACACTTTCCTTTGCCATTTCATCTTCTAAAGAGAGAGAGGTCCTGCACCATGAAAAAAAGGCAATGTGAGAAGCCATAGAATTTTAGAATTTTGACACTTTCTTTGGGTATGTGTTTTTATATTTTTAAGGGAAAATAAAAAGAAGGGAAAGGAGTCCACACTTATCTCAGTAAGTGCTTCCGGTATGCCAAGTGGATTCAGTGTTCAGGAGAGGAAATCCGGGGCTGGGGTGAGCAGGTCACTCGCCTGAGGTCCCAGAGCAGTGAGCCCGTTGCAGACTGGGAACTTGACTCAGTAGCCATCGACCACTCTTGGCATCCTCCCTGCCCCAGCCTGTTCTTCCCCCTCACTTTCCTCCTCCTCCTCTGTCCTCCATCTCCTCCCTGCCCCTCTGAGCAGACTGACTATCCTCCGTCAGTCCCCCTGCGGCGCTGCCTGTCTCCCCACATGGCCAGATGCTGGAGGAGGGGAGAGCAGTGCTCCTGCCCCCAGGCAAGGGTCCAAGTGGGCATGGCAGAGGGGAGTCAGGCAGCCGGGGGAGGAGTTATCTGCCGAGTGTAAAGAGTCTGAGGGAGGCCACTCCAGGCCCAGGTGGAGGTGAGGCAGGAGCCAAGTTCCAGACTGGACCGGAGGATGCCCCTGAGCTCCAGATGCCCTGCCTGGCATCCATCCTGCAGACCACATCAGTGAGGAGGGAGCAGTTGCAACACGTGCAGAAAATCACATCTAAAACCAAGTCCCAGGCTTATAGCCTGGCTTCAGACAAGGTCACACTCAAATCACCCCAATGTATTGGAAATGGATTGGTTTTTAAGTAGAGGTTATACTTCCTTCCTCATCTTTAGAGGAGAGATCATGCATAACGCAGTAATTAATCAGCTGGGCTCTGGAATCTGACCTGCCCGGGTTCAGCTGCGCTGTCTGTGCACTCTATGACCTTGCAGAAATTGGAACCCCCTGAGCCTCCATCTCCCCTTATGTAAAATGGCCATAAGAATAGGTTTCCTTGTGTGTAAACTAGGCATACCTCTCAGGGTTGTTGAAAGGACTAAGAGATGTATGAAGGCCCCTAGCACAATGTCCAGCAGATATGTGGTCAGGAAATACCTGGTAAATTAATAGACATTGACTAACTGACACATTCCTGTGTTTAGGACATGATGCTAGGAAACAAAAAAGGGGCAGGAATTCTCATTCTGTGCCTCTGGGAATGGAGAGATGAACAAGATGTAGTCCCTGCCCTGGAGAAGGGACGGAGAAACAGGACTAGGAAATACGCAGGGATGGGAAATATGCAGGGGCCCCAGGGTCGATCCGTGCTGGGCGAGAGCACGGCCCCCATGGTCCAGAGAACAAGGGCTTCCTGTCATGATAGGAAAACTTCCGAGAAACCAAAAGAGAAGAAATGAGATTATAACAAAGTTAGTGCCATATTCAATTCACAGGGTCGTATTACTGTATAGCATGCTAACAGGATTTGGGACAGGAATAAATCTAGTGTTGAAGAGGAAGAAAGAGGTGTGCACGCCACCAATGGAAGCCTTCTGATTTATGTGATTGTTTCAGGTACTAAAATGAAAGGGCCGGAAGTGACTCCACCTCAGACTCCAATTCTCTCAAAAAATAACTTGGACAGATATTTTGTAACTGCTGAAGAATGCCTGAAACATTTCCCCCAGAGACTGAAGGAGTCCTTCCGGGTAAAGTATGACCTGTCTACTGCTTGGTTTATCCGGGAACTCCTCTCCAGCCATTCAGCCACATTGGCTGTGGCTCCTGGAGGCCCCCCATGTCCTGCGCATCGCAGGACATGGAACACTTCCCTCCACAGACTCAGGCTTACCGCCGTCCCCTTCCGCTTCCCGGGGAGGGGACCTAACTCTGCAGTCCCCTCCTCTCCCTGAGGTCCTTCCCTGCTGACACTGCGGAGGAGTCTGCCTTCTGCCTCTTAAGTCCTTGAAGAAGTAAGGAGACCCTCCTCACAAGACGGGGAGGGCGGGAGGGGCCTGACAACTGAGTTACAGTGGATTTAGGGTCCATTCATCCATTCTATCTACTCCACTCCTTCACTCATCAAACAAGTATTACACACTTATTATGCACTGGAATCTCTGCGGAGTGCTGGGGATGAAAGGCACGAGTCCCCCTCAGGGAGCTCAGTCCAGTCTAAGGCAGAGGGTAACCCGGTGATTCAGGCACGTCGTGATTGGTTGTCGTAGAGGGAATGGTAGCATGTTGTGGGTGCATGGGGAAAAGACCCTGTTAAGGAGGGCTTCCTGGAGGAGGGGATCCTTGAACCGAATCTTAAACCCTCAGCCTGTGCTGGCCAGAAAAAAGAAGGGAGCAAACAGTAGAAGAGGGAGCTTGAGCAAGGAGGTGGCAAACAGATCACGGCCTTGGGAAAAGCTCCGGGCTCACTATGACGGAGGCATTGGTTGCATGCGGAAGTTGTAAGGAAAAGACAGGAGAAATAGACCGCAGCCATGCAAACACAGAGGCAGGTGCAGAATGACCTCGACTGCTTTTGTGTTGATAAGTCAAAGAGGATGACTAAAGTTGTGGGAAGATCAATTTAATAAGCTGACCATATTAGCTACAAAATAGAGGGGAGGGCACCAGGGAATTAGGATGTGTCCTAACCCAGGGCTGGAGGCCCCAGGGTGCACAGGAGCAAACCCAGCCGCAGGTGAGGAGATGGGGAGCACCCTGGTGAGGGCGAGGAGGCGGGGGCAGCCAGAGTTTCCTGTTTTATGAAATATCCTCCCCGCACTGATTGCCAATTGGAGATTCATTTGGTTCCCAAGCTCCTGTTTCAAAATAAACATATTTGTGATGACTGCCTAGCTTGGGTTTGAAAGATGGTTCTGAATTTGACCATTGTGTCCAGGTGTCGGACATGCATCCTAATACTTGGTTTGAAAAAATATGATCCCTGTAAGCATACGTGGAGAAGGCTAGTCTTTGTTGTTTAATCCGCTCTAATACCCGGCTGAGAAGAGCACAGAGCAGGCAGGGGCAGTGTAGGGGCTGGAGAGCCTGGTTCTCTGAGGAAGGAAGGCCTGGCTGGAGGGAGAGAGGGTGGAGGGGAAGCAGAGAGGCACGGAGCACACGCGCCCTCGGTGCTGGTGAGCAGGGGCCGGAGTGGCCTGGAGGGGTCCCACGCCGTCTCATCCTGCTGCCTCGCCCACTGCAACCCAGACTCCTTTCTCTGGCCTCTCCCTCCACTTTCTCTGCTCACTCACCTTTCCCGAGGGGAACACGGGGGAGCCAAGCTCCACGCTGGCACCACTGTTGCCCTAACTTTAGTGTGAGTATAGCCCGGTTGCAGCCCCCACGTGTCCCGTATTTCCTAAGAGGATCTTTATTTTAAATAATTAAATAGTGAATTGACTCAACAAACGTTCACTGACACCCACTCTATCCTGCAAAGAATTCGTGATCTAGTGGGTGGGACAGAGAAGTGAACCCCTAATTGCCAGGGTTTGCGTGATTCCTAGTGGGCTGCAGGTCACATCCAGGGTCCCTGGGGACTTGCCCGTTGTCCCCTCTTGGGGGTGTGTAAACAGGACAAAGTGTGTGTCTCGATTTTTGAAGGTGAACCCACAGGTTCAGTCACTGTACTTAATTTATTGAGTTCCTGTTTCTGAGAAATTCTTGAACCTCTCTCCTCACGAATAAGGAAAAACCTTGAATTCTTTTAAAATACTATTTGACTATTATTAAGCTATCACACTATTAAAACGTTACTGTTGCTGCTGCTGTTTGCCCAGTAATTTTGTAGCCAGATGAGTCCATGTCAGGGCTCAGTTAGGTTTATGGACAACAGCAAAGACGAGTACGTTAGTCACAACCTCACAGCCCAGGCAAAGACCAGGGCCAGTTGAAGGAAGTAATTCCTTGTGACCCGATAAGGGCCGTCTCCCCTCCCTGGCTGTGGGGAGGAAAGCAGGCACAGAGGCCCCCGTGGGGAGGAAAGCAGGCACAGAGGCCCCCTGCCCAAGCTCTGGTCTTTCTGAAGCCCTCGGTTCTTCCTCTGGCCCTACTGATCTGCCGGGGAGATTCCAGCCCTCAGTGTGTGTGGAACTGTAATTTGATGAGATGTGAAGGCCCGAGGAAAGCAGGCACAGAGAACCTGGGGCCAGGTTCTCTGCGGCCCCTGTGGGTTCCCCTTCAGCCCGGGGCTCACCCTCTAGACAGTGTCTCTGAGATTCAGACATGCATCCGTGGATTCATGCATATTTTTAAAAACAAACAGGATCAACCCTCCCCCACTGTTAGGGTGATTCTGTACCGACGTTTCTGTAACTGCGTCTTCACTTCACCATCTGTCCTGGACATCTGACCTTGCGGGGTGGTCTCAGCACACAGCTCGGATCAGAGTGTCCCCTCCACTGTTAGGACAAGCCCTGATCCTGCCTGACGGCCGCAGGCTCCCAGCTCTGCACTGGCCATGGCCTCCTCGCCGGCTGCACCTCGACCCCTGTCCTCCTCGCTTCCCACTCAGCCAGCGCGCTTCCTCGCCGTCCCATCTGTGCACACTCTGTCCCTTTGCCTGGATGCTGCTCCTCCCCCTTTGACCCGCTCACCCTGCCCAAGCTCTGGTCTTTCTGAAGCCCTCGGTTCTTCCTCTGGCCCTACTGATCTGCCGGGGAGATTCCAGCCCTCAGTGTGTGTGGAACTGTAATTTGATGAGATGTGAAGGCCCGAGTCTTTCCCCCATCACTCACCACAAGAACCCAAATGGCGACAGTGGTGCCTGCCACACAGTAGACGATCAACATGTGTTTGTTGAATGAATGAAAGACTTCACATTACATGCCTGGCAGTGACCTGGAAGGTTTACGTATATGGCCTCGTTGTTTTAATCCCCACAACTGCCCTATCAAGTAGGTATTAACATTCCCATTTTATGGATGGAGAAACTGAGGGTCAGAGATGGGAGAAACTTACCCAAAGCCACACATGTAGTGAATGCTGTAACCAGGAATTGAAATAACGTCTGTTTGATGACCAAGTCTATGTGCTACCTATTAAAATTATGGGTCTTCTTCCTGGGAAGTTAAAGACTGAGATCTGGGGAACAATGAGAGTTTATCAGTTTGTGAGGTTTATAAACATGGGGTCCCATGGCATCTAGACTGTCCCTGTAGTCCAGCAACTAAGGCTGGTATTAGAGCACTTCTTTTGTATGTCTTTTACTACACGGATCCCACTGAATTGCTGTTGTTTGCTTACATGTCTTTCTTCCCTATCACACTGTGACGACCTTGATGTCAGAGACCACATTTTAGTCATCAATATGTCCCTGTATCTAGCAGAGAGCTTGGCACATAGAAGGCGCCCAGGAAATATTTACTGCATCCTTCACACCCAACACCTTCATTCCCAGATGTATGTTGAGCACTGCTCTTGAGCTGGTGTTATCACGAGGAACGTGAGGTCTCACACTGACCTTCTAGAGGGGAGCGGACTGTGAACACACAAATCTCCAGTACGTCGGGGGTGACATGTGCTGTGACAAAAGATAAAGCGGAGTGAGAGGCCAGAGGCCGACCAGGGTGGTGCCACTGTACAGAGGGGCCGGGAAATGCCTCCCTGGGGAGGTGACATTCAGGCAGAGACCTAAAGGAGTGCAGAGATGGGTGGAGAATTCCCCGAGGTGCCCCAAGGCAGGCTTGACATGTGCAAACAACAGCAGAGGGGGCCAGGGGAGGAGATGAGGGCAGAGGGGCCGGGGGCCCTGGCCAGCCCTGGGATGGGACCCTGAGTGCGGTGGAGAGCCAGTGCGATGGGCAGAGAACAGCATGCGCTGACTTGAGCTCCGAAGGACTCACTCTGGCTGCTGTGGGAACAGAGGGTGGGGGCCGGGGTGGGAGCTCAGAGCTCGTCGTGAGCCTCCTGCAGGGCTCAGGGGCCTTGGATCTGGGTAGAGGCCGTGGAACTGGAGAAGTGATCTGATTCTGGGTGTGCTCTGAAGGGAGAACCGACGGGATGTGTTCGCATGTTAGATGTGGGGTGTGGGAGCCAGGGAGGAGCCGAGGAGGACTCCAAGGTTTGGGGTCTGAGCCACTGAAAGAAAGCACTGCCGCTTCTTGAAATGGGAAAGACTTGGGGGAAGCGGGTGGGGGGCAGGGCCTGGGGGCCATAGGAGTTTGATTCTGGCCTTGTTGGGTTTGGCATCCACGAGGAGATGCCCCGCAGCCGTTGGAGGTGTGAGTTTGGAGGATGAGGGAGGACTTGGAGCTGGCGACGGAGAGGGAAGCGCTAGGAACTAGATGGGCCTGCAGCCCTGAGGAGGAGGTCCCCAAGGGTGTGCTACCAGAGAAGAGGCCACCAGCTGGTGACACGTCTGCCGCTGGATGGCAGTGTCACTGAGAGGCAGGGGCAGCATCTTGTAAATGGATTCCCACAGTATTTAGCACAGTGATTTCACACACTAGGTGCTGAATAATTTCTGGTGAATAAATAAATAAGTGACTGTAGATAGATCTTTCCACAAAATCCCAAAACGTTTTCATTAGACACTTGAGTCATAGCAGCT
Organism: Ceratotherium simum simum; assembly: GCF_057802395.1. Taxonomy (NCBI): domain Eukaryota; kingdom Metazoa; phylum Chordata; class Mammalia; order Perissodactyla; family Rhinocerotidae; genus Ceratotherium; species Ceratotherium simum. The sequence goes on from NC_141924.1 coordinate 6,612,971, forward strand.
CTTGCTTTATGTCATAAATCGCCTCTTATGGCAGACCCTGGGACTTGACCAGGTGCTGATGGGGGTGAGGGGTGCTGGACACATCAGCAACTGTTCGAGCCTGAGACAAAGGGAGTACGCAAGGGGGAAGCACAGGCGTGGGCCCAGACAGAACCCACTCAAGTCCCCACTGCCAGGCACTTTCTGTATGACCTCAGGCCACAGGAATAGGAGCAAACAACATCTAAGAGGGCGTGTGAAACATGCCAGGCCCCTTCTAAGTGCTTGGCACATACTAGCATGTTCAGTCCTCACAACCACCTTGGGAAGTAGGGACTTTTATAATCCCCTTTTCACAGACGAGAAAATGGGAGCATCCTGAGGTTAGACATCTTGCCCAAGGTCACATGGCTAGTGAGCAGCAGAGCTGGGATTTGACACTAAGCAGTCTGCCTCTAGAGTGTGCCCTCAATGGTGCAGCACGGCCTCTAAGTCACAAGACCCCCCAGCCTCTGTCTCCTCATCTGCAAAGAGGGAGTTGCTGTGCCCTCGTGCAGCACAGCGGACAGAGCAGATGCGCCTGTGCCCAGTCCTTCAGTCACAGCAGGCGCCTCTCAGACAGGGCTGGGTCTTCAGCACGGTCATCAGAAACAGGGCACTGCCCCCTGGGTGGCTCCTCAGGGTGAAACCCAGTTCAGCGCTGTTTCCTGCAGACAGGAGTTGCCCGATGTTAAGAAAGTGATGTAAAAACCTCCAGAGCAGGATCCTCACGTGTACTGGGAAGCTTCAGCGTGCGCTCTCTTCCTTCTGGTGCTGGAAGTACCGGCACCGTGAATGAGGAGAGTGGAAGGGAAGAAGAGCCTTTCTCTGCCCTTTTCCCCAACTCCTTGCATTACAAAGGGGCCCTGGAGAAGGTACTTTATAATTTCTTGGGAAACACAAAACATGGCAAGGATCGTCCTGGAGCAGTGACATCTCCAAGAAGCAGTAGTGGCACCACTGCCCCTTCCTCGCTTTGGAGAGGAGTCCGTGCACGGGGGTGGTGAGGGTGTGCTGGTCCGGGCTCCGGAGGACGTGCCCTGACGTGCGCGCTTTGTCTTAGGATCCCTACTCCGCCTTCTTTAAGATGGACGGCGACAGGGACGGCATCGTCAGCATGCACGACCTGCACAGGCTGCTCCAGCGCCTGCTGTTCAACCTCAAGGACGAGGAGTTCGAGCGTTTCCTGGGCCTGCTTGGCTTGAGACTCAGCGTCACTTTAAACTTCCGGGAATTTCGAAATTTGTTTGAGAAGAGACCGTTGGGAACAGACGACGCGCCTCAGAGACTCATCAGGTAAGAAGGTCAGGTAAGAAGGCACGGTCGGCGGCCTTCGTGTCCCGGCCTGCAGCAACATGAAGTCCGGCACTTCCACCGTGTCAGGAAAGGGCTGCAGAGAGCGGAGTTGCCTCCCTGGAGCAACTGCTGTGTCTTTTTCTTAGTTCAAGCAAATGCACACAAGGAATATGCGTTCAATGTAGAAAGACTAGAAAATACAGACACAGATTAGAGGTACGACCTGATCTGACCACCCGCGAGCCTCAATTTTTGTATTTCGTTGTGTCTCATTCCAGTCTTTTTCCTGTGTGCGTCAATATACACTTATGCTAGTATTTGTTTTCTTTTTGTAAACCTGGGGCCGGATATATATATGCAGCTGCTCAACCTTCCGAGGCCTTTCGCACACTGCACTTTGTCTAAGCTACAGCCCCTTTCACAGGTGCCCACTGCAGGGCCGTGCGGAGGGCTGTGCGTAAATGCTTGTGAAGAGAACACGTGGACTTCCTCCAGGCACGGAAATGTTAACCTAACCTAGGCAGTAGGTGTGAATTGGGGAACCACAGAACACCTCGTGGTGATTGATGGAAACTGAGTGTCATTTCAGTCTTTTTTCTGTGCACATAAGTAGATACATATACTTAGATATTTTTCATTTCATAAATCGGGTCAGCCATGCCAGCTGCTTTGGGAGATGCAAGGACCCCATCCAGCGCCTTCCCGGGCAGTGCTCCACCCCAGGCCCCCGTCCACCCCAGGCTGGCCTCCCTCATGGCCAGGAGGAGAATCTGCGTCCGGCCAGGCTGTAAGTCTGGTCGTCTCCGGGGCTCTGTCTTAGTAAGAGCACACGCTCCTGGAAGCAGTAGCAGGGTCTCCCGTCTGACCCGGTACCTGTCATGGTCGGCTTCCCTGTTGAGATCTGCTGAATGCTGACAGGCATGAATGAAGCAGCCACGCAGCCCCTCCTCGACTAATTATTAGAAGAATAATATTCATATTTTTGAAACGTTCCCATCCTCTGTGATAACACAGAGGTGTGTTTTCTTCTTCAGTGATACCACATGGTGGTGACAGTCACTAGGCTGTTTTTCCCTTGATGCACTCCCAGTGCCCAGGGGCTCCAGAAAAGTGCCCCTTCCACCAGGTGAGGGCAGCCCCCTGGCAGGGGATCCCCCAGAAGCCCGTCACCGGGCCAGACAGTGTGATACGTGGCCAGCTGCAGAAAGCCCTCTGATCTTACACTTTAATTCCCCCCGCCCCGAATTTGTTGGATTTATTTTGTCTATGCTTAAAAAAAAAGCCAGCAAGAAAGAAAATGACTGTAGTCTCTCCCTAAGTGAACTGATTGTATAACATGTGAGTTGGACACCTGCTTCCAGCTGCTTAAGTTCTGAGGAGCTTTAATACGAGACTTGATTGCTTAACATTAAAACAAAACAAAAAAATATCCTCCGGAAAGAATTTTCTGAAGATTGTATGCAGAATGAACATGAAAAATTTCAACCACAAAGCACAATCTTCCCATTCAAAGGACTCAACCTTCTTATTTGTATTTATTCATTCATTCATCAAATATTTTCTGAGGGTCATCCATGTGCTACACGTTGCCCCAGGACTAGGTGGTACAAAGATGAATAAGATGAACGTTCCTTTTAGGAGCTCATTGTCAAATGTGGGACAGGTGCAAAAATATAGAGCTACACTGAAATACAAGGATGTCTGAAGTGCCCCGGGGAGGGGACAGGCTAAGCTTGAGGTGCACAGGAAAAGTGGGACATTTGAGCTGGATCTTGAGGTGTGAGGAGGAGTTCATCAGAGGCAGGCTACCAGATGGTGTTTTAAGGCCAGGGAACAGCATTTGCAAAGCCACAGAGGTGGGAGTATCGAGCACATTCAGGAAATGGGGAGGGGATGTGTGTGCAGAAGCAGCATGCACCATGGGGCGCAGTGGGAGGGGAGTCCTGGAGAGGCCCTCCCAGCTGGCGGGCCGGCTGTGAAGGGGCTTGAGTGGGAGGTTAAGGAGTTCATCCTTTATTGGTAGGCAGGAGAGGATTTTATGCTGTGGAGTGAGGTCACATTGTGCTGTAGAAAGATCCTTCAGCAGCCCCGAAGTAGAAGACAGATGTAAAGGAGGAGAGGCTGGAGCCTGGGGGAGATCCAGCCTGGGCTCCAAGGGTCTGGTGGAGAGAGAGCTCTGAGATGCCAACAGAGGTGCTGCTTTAGAAAGCCGAGCCCCCCCATGGCCAGACCCCTGCCTGGGCTTCGTGAAGACACATCCTTTAATACCCCAACAGCCCACAAGGAGGCATTACTACCCGACTTTCCAGATGAAGGAATTGGGGCCTAGAGAAAAGTTAATGCCTTGTATGGAAGGACCCAGGTGATGAGTGACGGGGCAGGGACTTGAACACAGGGTGCCTGTTGGGAGAGGCTGCTTTCTCTGCCTAGAAACCTCACCTCTTTCACCCTCCCCAGCCTCACTCTTCTCCACCAGCCAAACCCGGACGCCATCCCTTTCTGGAAGCTGTTCTGCCCTCTCGGTTGGGCCCCTCTGCCTTCTGGGCCTTCACTTTCCACCTGCGTCATCAAAACAATGCTTCTGAAAACTTTGAGGGTTTGTAACTTTGTTGAAGAGAGGAAGACCATCTTGTTTGCTTCATAACTGCAAAACATTTTCATTTTTAGATGTATAAATATCAATTAGAATGATTGGTCCAATGACCTGTTTCATTTCTACATCATCTATTTCCTTCTAATCACCTTGTTTAAAACACACCTCCCTTGTCCATTTGTCTCCTGACAACCCACAGCAAGTACATTTTGGTGCATGTATGTCATAAAAGATGAAAGAATACTGTTACGTATTTTGGTGCATGTATGTCATAAAAGACGAAAGAACACTGTTACGTGTCCTTTTAGCAAAACTAGATGGTCCAGCTTCTTGTCACAAAATGTTGTATGATCAAGTCCTTCCTGTTGAATGACTAACTGAATGAAAATACCAAATTTCCCTTCTATTCTTAGAAATATGTCATTCACTCATCAAGAGATTTGGCTTATATGATCAATTTCACCATCATCAATGGAATCTAGAGTTTTCCTCTCTCTCTTTGCATTCATCTTCTGGTTTATCTGATAATTGTGAAATATCTTCCTATCTCAATTTTCTTCCCTTCGCTATTGGGCATGAAATCAGAATCTGAATTTTCAACTGTGTTCAATGAAAGCTAACATAAGACTACAAAGATGGTGTCACTGTCTTCTTTTATACTTTCTGGAAAGATGCTGTTATACTTTGGGCAGTGCAGTCAGAAAACTGAAGGGTGATGTAGCAGTGGTGATTCATTTCAATATTATATCGTCCTGCCAGACAATTCCATCATTTTTTGTTTCCCTATTATTATTTGTCTCTTTTTTTAGTGTAGTTGGAGACAATTAATGAGTAATGATTGAATATTTCTGAGGATAATGAAATAGATGTAGTAAAATTAAAATCAACATCGCTAAGGCCCCGTAATGTATCAGAGATCTATAAGAGGGTTCAATGGACCCATGTGGTAATTGCAAGAGAGAATGAGGTTTATTTCATAAAGAAAATAAATAACAGTTTTTGTTGTTCTTTGGAAGACCTCTAAGAAAGAATATAAGTCGTGAATGCCTATCCTCTTTCTGGATTATACAGAATTGTTATTTCTTCCTTAAATATTTGATAGAATTCACCAATGAAATCATCAGGTCCTGGATTTTTGTTCGTTTGAAGGATTTTAACTATAAATCCTATTAATTTAATAGTTATAGGATCATTCAAGGTTTCTATTTCTTCTTGAATGAGTTTCTGTAGTTTTTGTCTTTTAAGACATTTGTCCGTTTCATCTAAGTTGTTAAATTCAGGAATAAAGTTGTTTGTAGTAGTCCTTTATTATTCTTTTAATATCTGTGGGGTCTTTAGTGACATCCCTCCTTTCATTTCTGATGTTGGTAGTTGAAGTTGATGTCTTCTCTCCTTTATTCTTGATCTGTTTGGCTAAAGGTTTATCAATTTTATTGATATTTTCTAAGAACCAGCTTTTTGTTGCATTGATTTTTCTCTATTGTTTTTCTGTTTCAATTTTATTGATTTCTCCTCTTTATTATTTCCTTCTTTCTTTTCCTTTGGGTATAGTTTGCTCTTCTTTTTTTATTTTCTTAGGTTGGAAACTCAGACTTTTATTTGAGTTCTTCCTTTTCTAGTATAAGTCCTTAATGCTATCAATTTCCTTGTAGTTTTTCTTTTCATTCAGTTCCAAATATTTTCTAATTTCCGTTGAGACATCCTCTTGGGCCCATGGGTTATTTAAAAGTGTGTTTTTTAATTTTAAAATATTTGCATGGTTTCCTGCTCTCTTTCTGTTAACTGCTTTCTAGTTTAATTCTGTTATGGTCAGAAAACATACTTTGTATGATTTTAATTCTTTTACATTTGTTAAGGTTTATTTCATGACCCTCAAAATGGTTTATCTTGGTGAATATTCCATGTAGACTTGAAAAGAATGTGTATTTGGCTGTTGTTAGGTGGAGTGTTCTGTAAATGTCAATGAGATCAAGTTGGGTGATAATGTTCAGGTCTTCTATATCCTTGCTTATTTTCTGTCTATTTGTTCTATCAATTGTTAAAAGAGGAATGCTGAAGTCTCCAGAAATAATTTTGCATTTGTCTATTTCTCCTTCCAGTTTTATCAATTTATGCTTCATGTATTTTGAAACTCTGAGATAAATAGTGTATTTATATTTACCATTTCTGCTTCTCTTCCTTTATTTCTGAAGTCCCAATGTTCTCTCTGCTATCATTTTCCTTCCCCTGAAGAACTTCCTTTAGCATGTCTTTTAGAGCGGGTCTACTGGAGACAGATTGTCTTAGTTTTCCTCATTGAGAATATCTTTATTGCTCCTTCATTCCTAACAGATATTTTTGCTGGATATAGAATTCTGGGTTGATAGTTCTTTTGTTATAGCATTTTAAAAATGTTTTCCGTTGTCTTCAGGCCTCCGTGGTTTGTGATGAGAAATCTGCAGTCGCCCAAATGCTCTTCCCCCATATGAAATGTGTCATTTTTCTCAGATTGTTTTCAAAATTTTTTCTTTATCTTTGGTTTTCAGTAGTTTTAGTGTGATGTGTTTCAGCATGGTTTTCTTTGAGTTTATCATTTTTTGGGATTTTCTGAACTTCTTGAATCTGTAAATTTATGTTTTTCATCAAATTTGGGGAAATTTCAGCTATTACTTCCTCAAGTTTTTAAATTTTTTATGTATCAGTCTCTTCCTCCTCTCATTTTGGTACCCCAATAACATGAAAGTTAGACCTTGTGATTTTGTATCACAGGTCCCTGTATCATAGTCCCTGAAGCTATATTTTTTTCTCCTTTTTTCTCTGTTGATCATGTTGGATTATTTCTATTAATCTGTTTTCAAGTTCACTGACTCACTTTTCTGTCATCTCCGTTCTGTAATTGAGCCAATACCGTGAAAATTTTATTTTGTTGTATTTTTTCAGTTTTAAAGTTTCCACTTGGTCCTTTTTTTCTTTTTTCTTTTATGCTTCTATTTCTTTTCTCAGAACTTCTGTCTTTCCATTTATTTCAGAGATGTTCACTCTTAACTTCATGGTTGTAATAGCGGCTTTAAATTATGATGTTGTCAACATTTGGGTCATCTTGGAGTTGGTGTCTGTTGTCTTATACCCTGATAATTGTTGAGATTTTCCTGGTTCTTTGTATATGGAGTAATTTTGGATTGATCATGGACACTTTTAATATTACATTATGACACTCTGGTCCTATTAAAATCCTCTGTAGTGTGTTCATTTATTTTTTTGTTTGTTTTAGCAGGCAACCAATCCAGTTAGTTTCAGGCAGCAAGTCCTAACCCGCCTTCTGTGGTTTCGATGTAAGTTTAGTTTTCAAAGTCCTTGTAGAACTATCAGGCCAGCCCACACGTGCAGCACCCAGAGGCTGGTCTTAACTATACAGTAATCAAGTTCCCAAAGCTTCGCTCTGCTGCTTGGGGCCAGTTTCACACATGTGCACATCAGAGGTGAACCTGGATCTTCCTGCACAGATTTGGGCATCTCTTTTACCAGTTCTTGCCTCTCTGTGATTTTCCCCCACACTCTCCAGGGCCCAGGGGCCACTTTTTGATCTTTTGTGTAGAATATCTTAGGTATTAGCCTATCTGTGCTGTAGTACACTTCCCATGACTGGGTCCACCTAGGTTTTAGCCTATCTGTGCTGTAGTACACTTCCCATGACTGGGTCCACCTCCCGGGCAACATGGTGAGAGAAAAAAATAACATAGATTCCTCCAACACTCTTTGAATCACAAGGACCCCCCTTTCCCATTTCCTCTGGTTAGGGAGAAGAATTTCAGTTTTAGGCCATATTATTTTAGGCCATATTATTGCTGGTACCATCACAAAAGTGTAGTTTCGTAACTGGGCTTGCCTCGGATCAGGACTGGGAGAGTGAAAAGAGACAAAAAGGGAGATTCCGTCACATTCTGTGTACTGCAGGGCCCTCCTGCCTAGTTCTTTGGTCTGAAGACCAGGCTCTCTTTTGGAGTTTTTCTGTCCGTGTCTGCTGCACAGTTCTAAAATCAAGACTGCCCTTAAGCCTAAACTGGGAGGGAAAACACATGAAACTCACCATTATATCAGTCATTCTTCAAGATTGATTTCCCTCTCCATTGGCCTCCTATTTTTACTTTTTAGTGTCCTCAGAGAGTTACTTTTTGCATTCTGTCTAGAGTTTTTAGCTGTAATCAGTGGGAGAGGAAAGGTAAAGTGTGCCTACCCCTTCTTGCTGGGACCAGAGCACATGTCAGGACTCTTGCGCTGTCTGGAATGCTGTTCCCCAAGGTCACACAGCTGCATCCTCATCACTCACGCTTCAAGGAGCCACTCCCCGACCTTCTTAGCTGAAGCATCCCCTCCTGTCATCATTCTCGGTCACATTCAGTGTCTCAAGTTATCTCATTCACTCATTTTTCCAAGTGTTTGCTGTAAGTTTCCCTCCATCACAGTGTAAGCCCCTGAGGACATGGGCTCTGTCTGTGTTGCTCGTCATTGTGTCTGCAGGACCTAGAGCAGCACATACGTAGTGAGTCTGTATGTGTCTGTGACTGACAGACTGGCTGATAGGAAGGCTGGATCCAATTGATCGTCAAGATCTAAAGAGCCAGGCAATAGGAGAGGAAATAAGTAACTTCTGGAAAAGGCCATAGAAAAACCTTCTGATCTCTCTGGAGGAGACAAGTATGTAAAATGGGCAAGGGGAGAAATGGATGAGATAGTCAGTAGGAGTGCCTGGCCTGAGCAAGGGTCACTAAGAAAGTCATCAAGCCTATAGCCTGGAAGAGAAATGGGTTTGGGGGCTATAGGGATCCATGTTTAGATAGTAAGATCAGTTTGGTTGCATTGACTTTGCAGAGATAGAACATCCCTCAGGATCTGCAGGAGAGCTCTTTTGGGGAAGTCCAGGTGAGTCCTCTGGGTGCAGGTAGATTTAGGAGGAGTCTAAAAGTGAAAGCAGGGCAATACACGTCTATAGGGCCCAAATCCTTTTAAGCAAAAGTTGTGAAAATGTTATATAATCCCACCAGCCTTCCAAAACCTTAAGTGGTAAAGTGGTGATGGAAGATTAGACTGGGTGACCTGTGGCTCCCTGTCCACCCTGGAAATTCCATGATTCTGTGCGGTCCGGTAGGCAGTTGGGGAGAGATGGAACGGAAAAGCAGGTGAGGTTATGGTACTAGTTTTGAAATAGAAATGTTAAGTGGAAAGAGGATCCTCAGCTCAGTAAGAACCAAAGGTGGCCCTCACCTCTATAAAATGTAATGTTTAATGGATCTTTTCCTATGAAAAGTGAAGCTAAGGGGGGAATGCCAAAACTGTAGCTTCAGATAAAAACAAAAATGGTAGTGAGAAAGGCTGGCCTCCAGCATCAGAGACCTAACTTTGAGTGTCAGAACTTCTGGATATTAGCTGTGCAGTTTTGGCAAGTCATTTAACCTCTCTAAACCAAGCTTCATCTTTAGCTGTGAAAACTCAAGATTCTGCCTGTCAGGTGACTGACACTTCCCAGCCCCTCTGGTGCGGGGTTCATGGTGGCCATAATTACCCTAGAAACCCACACAGTACCCCTGACCCGTGTATCACACACAGAGGGTCATATTTATTTTATTTATTTATTTATTTATTTTTTGTGAGGAAGATCAGCCCTGAGCTAACATCCATGCTAATCCTCCTCTTTTTGCTGAGGAAGACCGGCTCTGAGCTAACATCTATTGCCAATCCTCCTCCTTTTTTTCCCCAAAGCCCCAGTAGATAGTTGTATGTCATAGTTGCACATCCTTCTAGTTGCTGTATGTGGGACATGGCCTCAGCATGGCCAGAGAAGCGGTGCGTCGGTGCGCGCCCAGGATCCGAACCTGGGCCGCCAGTAGCAGAGCGTGCGCACTTAACCGCTAAGCCACGGGGCCAGCCCAGAGGGTCATATTTAAAGGAGCGCTTCTTTGGGGACCACATAAACCTCTGACTTCCCTCATTTGGAACTCACAAATTCCTGCATTTTCTCAACTGGCAGCATGCTGGTTGAGTTTAAACTTTTTTTTCATATAAGCGGTTCATTTGCAGAAGCATAAATAATACTTCTTTAAAAGGGCTACATGGGCTTGTTTGCTGTCTCCCACCCTGGTATTCTGGGCTTCCTTGAGAAGAAATTCATATGAGGGTCTGTATGGGGCCTCGGTTAGGTGTCCCTCTTATTCACTCTTAGGCAAGATGCACTGATCATCCCATGTGCCTGTCAATAAGTGCAGGTTCCAAGCAGGAGTGCAGAGGTGGTCCCATTTCAGGAAACTGTCGGGGGGACACACATCCAGTGGTTTTGCTGGAGGACTGTCTCGAGCATTCTTGTATGCGCTGGGAAAATACTGCAGGTGCAGATCTGGGTGTGGAGCAGCTCAAGGTCCTGAAAATGGAATAATAGATGCTCCCTGGGAGCAAGGCCACTACAGAGGGAGAAGTTGCAAAGGGTTTTATAAGTCTTCACTCTCCCCTAATTTGTTTCAGTGAGTGGAAGAATCCACGGCACCCGAAATTCCTTTAGCCACAGTCCTCACTGCGCCCCGCTGTGGCTTAGCCAAGGCAGTGAGCTCAGGGTCTATTTTTAAGTGTCTTCAGTGCCCCTCATCCCTTGAGTAAATAAACAAGTTTGATCATTTTACATGCTACAAGCCTAACCTTTGAACGTTAGCTGAGACTGAGAAATCTGTCATCTATGTTCCCCATTGTTCTGAACTATTTACTTTAATCTGCATTATCACTCCAACTTGTAAATTCACAAATCAAAGTTTTTAGTTGTTTTCTTCCAGAGACACTTAATGTTATATTGTGTTTTTTTCCCCTCTGAGAATAAATGAGCCCTGTTTGTTTTGTGAGATGCAGAAAAAGTTGAACAGCATTTATCTGAAAATAAACGACGACTTATAAAATTTAAGACTTACCTAACACACAGCTGGGGAAATAAGACTGTATTTTAAGAATTAAGTTAGACCAGATGTGAAGTAACAGACTTGAACGGTATCTTTGAAACAAACAGGGGTAGGGAAAGCCCTTGGGAGATTAATGAGTCCATTAAATTTAAACACAGTTATTTATTATTTTTTTTTCTTTTAAGACCAAAACAGAAGGTCGCAGATTCAGAACTAGCTTGTGAACAGGCTCATCAGTACCTTGTTACCAAAGCAAAAACCAGATGGTCAGACTTGTCGAAGGTAAGAAAGTGATTATTTCCTTAAAAGGGAAGGAAATCTGTTTCACTATTCCAAGATCATTGGGATGATCAAGCGTTTAGATCCAGTCACTGAGATGGAAAAACAACTTCATATATACCCTATTTGGTGACTCCTTTTATTCTTAAAATACTTGTTCAAAATAAATTCTCCCATTCAAGGTCAATGGATGTTTAGAAAAATAAGTAATTGTAGGAATTACATGGACAGAAATTCCTGGCTTTATCTCAGGTTTGATATTAATTAAAAATTTAAATGAAAAATGTAAGACGCTGTCATACTTATTTTTACACAGTTATAAACACGCATTTTAAAGAAGTCTTTCTTCCTATCTTGCCAAAATTATAGAAAGCACATTTTGAAGGCAAATGCCCTCCACATGCAATCATGTAAATTGTGATTGTGGCTGAGATGGGAAATAATCTAACAATGACACTGTACTTACAGGACAGTAGATCCAAATGTGCAAGCCTGGGCTCGTCCTGAAATCGCAGATGTGCGATCACCAGTTCATAACACAACAAGGGCACAATGGTCTCACCTTAAAAAATATTTTTAACACTGCATTACGGAAGTATTTTCATGTTACTTTTTTTTTTTTTTAATACTTTTATTTATTTATTTTTCCCCCCAAAGTCCCAGTAGATAGTTGTATGTCATAGTTGCACAGCCTTGTAGTTGCTGTATGTGGGACGCGGCCTCAGCATGGCCAGGGAAGCGGTGCGTCGGTGCACGCCTGGGATCCGAACCCAGGCCGCCAGCAGCAGAGTGCACGCACTTAACCGCTAAGCCACGGGGCCGGCCCACGGAAGTATTTTCATGTTACTTTTAAGAATGTCTCCAGTTTGTTTCATTTGGTCATTTTCTTTCCATGTTCGCTTTATCTTGGCCTGTGCCCAACGTGACATTCTGTCTTAAGTCCTGTTTCGCTCCTGGGCTCCCTAGTCCCCTGTCCTCATAGAATTGACTGTGCTGGCCCAGGCCAGCAAATCCCGCAGCCCGTGGCAGGGCCGGCCTCCCGGAGCAGTCCTATAGACCGAGGAGTGCAGAGCAAGGTCTAGGCGTTGCTGGCCAGCCAGGGAGAGAGAGCAGAGCACACTATCTGACACGTCTTCCATGCTCTCTCCCCAGCTTCTGTCTGGCCTGCAAGCTCCCTCTGACCTGTTGAAGGCAAAGCTCCCCTCTCTCCAGCATCCCCTCCTCTCAGCTGGCCGACCCACCTTCCCCTCAGAAGAGCAGTCCCCTCCCTGCTGCCGCCCTTCCCTCTACACCGCCTCCACAGGCCCACCTCTGCTGGTGCTGCTCTCTGTGGACACAGGCACCCCCGAGGGCCACTTCCAGGCCCTTCCCAGCGTCCCCCTGCCCCACTTTGATTTGCTCACCACATAGTGACTGCGTGTGGGTTTGTGCCAGGGATTCGGTGGTAACCAGAGTCAATCTGCTCTGCCTGGTGGGGCTCACAGACCAGGGGAGGTGACAGTCAGCGAGCAAAGGCATATTATTAGCAAAGCAGATGGGTGCCATGGAGAAAACAAACAGGCTGTTGGGGAGTGACTGCGGGGCTGCAGAGGTCTTTGTTTCTGCCTTGTTCAGTCCATCCTTGAAGTGCTTCCTCCCCTGGCTCCAGGACACTCTCGGGCCCCCTGTCCCCCCACCTCGGCCCGCCCTCTCTCACGCTGGGTTGACCCCCTCTCCGTCCACATGGAGTCTCACCTGCGGAGGGCATCCTCCACACGTGTGTCTCCACACCTTGATTCCCACGGCCTCTTGTAGCCAACCTTATCCTTGATGTTCTCAGAGCCCCAAACTGTGTGCAGAGGAGGTGTGGGGGCCTCGGAGCATTGTGCTGCTAAACCAGCAGCCTTGGGTCTGTCCCATGGAGACCTCTGTCTCTTCTAGAATTAAGCCTGGCAGGAGTGTGGGAGGGGAGGAGACGTGGAAGATCACCAGAGAAAGAGTCAGAGCGGGTCTGAAGGGGCATGTGGAGGCGGAGGGAAAGGAGCCGCTTTGTCCAGAATCAAGCATTACGCACCACACCTGTCACCTCCCTGGCCCCCACAGCTCTCTTGGACCCCCGCAGGACTAAATGACCTGCGTGTTTTATTATTATCATATTGCACATCTCTGTCACTCTCTTGGTTTAGTTTGAATAGAGCAGTGAAGAATTCGTTCTGAATTCTAAACCTGCAGAAAGTTATAATGACACATAAATGTGTCATAAAAGATTAGCAGCGTTCACAACGTACCGCCTATTGATGAGATGGGTGTTCTCACATGGCGCTCGCACTCTGGCTCTTTGCTTCTGGGTCAGGCATTTATAGATCGTAAAAGTGACCAGAGGTGTGGAGTTTGTCTCCCTTCTGCTGCATTTCTGTTGGGGATTCACCAAACGGGACCTGCCAGTATCTGAAATGATGTGTTCTCTAGTAAAACTGCATTTGGAACTTGAACAAGGACTTGGATATTTAGTCATCCAGTTTCTTCAAATAGAGTCCCTTGGCTAGCCGCTCAGCCGTGCTCTGTGAGGACACCTCCAGCTGAATTCTCAGAGGCACAGAGGAGTTGTCCCATCTGGGGGCAGCTTAATATGTCACTTCTAGTTCAGTATTTTCGGAAAATAAGTTCATTGGTTTCTTCAGCAAACATTAGTGTGAGCTAACTGTGCACTATTGCAAGGTGTTAGAGACACAATGACAAAAAGAAGTAAAGATGTGGGGCCGGCCCGCTGGCGCAGTGGTTAACTGCACGTGCTCTGCTTCGCTGGCCCAGGGCTCACAGGTTCGGATCCCGGGCGCAGACCGACGCAGTGCTTGTCAAGCCGTGCTGTGGTGGTGCCCCATATAAAGTGGAGGAAGATGGGCACGGATGTTAGCCCAGGGCCAGTCTTCCTCAGCAAAAAGAGGAGGATTGGCAGATGTTAGCTCAGGGCTGATCTTCCTCACACACACAAACACACACACACAAAAAGTAAAGATGTGGTCTCTGCCCCCAAGAGACTTGTGGTCTAAGCACCAATAAGAGTGCTGAAGAATAGTGTGTATTACCATGGAAGGGGCTTGTGTATAATCGGAGTACCCAAGAGGAAGGGGTCACTGAAAAGATGAGTAGGTGTTAGACAGGGGTGGAGAGAATGCAGAGGATGTTGGGACTGAATCAAGGCAAGGACGACCAAGACAAGGACATGGGGCTGACCGGCATGGTGGGGACTGCAAACAGCTCGGCATGGACGTGTCCAAGGGATCAGACCGAGAGGTTTCCAGTGCGAGGCAGGGCGAGGTAGGCAGGGACAGATCTCTGCAGGCCTTACGTGCTATAAGCTTTTTTAAAAAATTGCAGTAAAATACACATAACATAAAATTTACCATCTTAACCATTCTCAAGTGTACCAGTTCAGTGGCATTAAATACATTCACATTGTTGTGCTACATGCTCTAAGTTTTTAAAGGCACTTTGAAATCTTCCAGACCTAACTTTTTTTTAACTTAATTGTTTTTTAAGTTGGGACTCTACAGTGGAATATGCTAATAATATATGTATATAACTATGTATATATAATATGTATATATTTATATATGTATTATAATATATGTAATAATCATGTGTATATAATAATAAGTCATCACCATGTGTCCCAAATTGAATCCCACCCTGTAACCAACATCCAGATGAAGGAATAGGGTATTGTCAATATCTTAGACCAGGGGTCAGCACACTTTTTGTGTAAAAAACCAGGCAGTAAATACTTTTGGCTTTGTGGGCCATAGGGCTTCAGTCACAGTTACTCAACTCTGCCGTTGTAGCTCTTGGTACAATCAGACTTCTTAATTTTTTCCTCTTTAGTGGAAGTGTAACAGTATCTCATTGCAGTTTTGTTTTTTTTTTTTTTAATTTTTTGTTTATTGCAGTAACATTGGTTTATAACATTGTATAAATTTCAGGTGGACATCATTATACTTCTATTTCTGCATAGATTACCTCATGTTCACCACCCAAGTACCAATTACAACCCATCACCACACACATGTGCCGAATTATCCCTTTCACCCTCCTCCCTCCCCTCTTCCCCTCTGGTAACCACCAATCCAATCTCTGTCCCTATGTGTTTGTTTATTGTTGTTATTATCTACTACTTGATGAAGGAAATCATACGGTATTTGACCTTCTCCCTCTGACTTATTTCGCTTTGCATTATACCCTCAATGTCCATCCATGTTGTCACAAATGGCTGGATTTCATCGTTTCTTATGGCTGAGTAGTATTCCATTGTGTATATATACCACATCTTCTTTATCCATTCGTCCCTTGATGGGCACTTAGGTTGCTTCCAAGTCTTGGCTATTGTGAATAATGCTGCAATCTCATTGCAGTTTTAATTAGCATTGGTTCCTAGTGAGATTGGACATCTTTCATTTGTTTATTAATCAGTCCGGTTTCCTTTTTCGATGAAGTGCCTGCTTGAGATTTTTTGCATTTTTCACCCTTGCTTGTCTTGTCTTTTTCTTACTGGTCAATAGGAACTCATACTATGGTAAGTCTACTAGTCTTTTGTAAGGGATATGTGATGCAAATATCTTCTCCCAGTTTGTATTCTGTTTTCACCTTTTCTATATAATGTCTTTTGATAAATGTAAGTTCTTTTTAATGTAGTCAGACTTATCAGCATCCCCCTGAAGGTCTTGCTTAAGAAATCCTACCCTGAAGTCATGAAGATGTTCTCTCACATTCTCTTCTAGGAGCTTTAGAGTTTCACCTTTCCCGTTCAGGTCTTGAAATCTGCACTGGGTGTTTCGTGTATGTCGTGAGGCAGGGATCCAGCTCAGTCCTTCTGTGTGGAGATCTGGTTGACCTAGCGCCATGCGTTGTGCAGCCCATCCTTTCCCCGCTGGTCTGCAGCGTCTCCACTGGCCGGCGCCGAGGCCCATGTGTGTGTCTGGCATCCTCATGCTGTCCCGTTGGTCAGCTTGTCTGTCCCGCACATCTCTGCAGTCACCGTAACTTAGTAATAAGTCGTAATTAGCTGGGAGGCAAGTACCTCCTCCTTGTTCTCTAAGAGTTTTAAAATCAGTTTGTCAAGTTCCACAAAGGAAAAAAAGCCTATTGGGATATTTCTTTGGAGAGAAATAATATCTTTACAATTTTGAGTCTTCTAACTCATGAACATAGTGTATCTCCATTTATTTTGATCTTTTTAAATATCTTTCAGTAAAGTTTTAGACTTTTCTGTGTAGAAGTCTTACAATCATTTGTAAGATTTATTCCTAGGACTTTCTATTTTTGATACTATTGTAAATATTATTTTTAAATTCATTTTCTGTGTCTGATATGTAAATATGTGAATGATTTTGCCTCTTAATATAGAATCCAGATTTCTTGCTAAATTCTCGTATTATAATAATGTATTTGTGGATTCTTTGTATTCTTACATATACAATCACGTCATCTGAATAATGACAATTATATTTCTTCCTGTCCTGTTGTTATACCTTTTATTCCTTTTTCTTGCTTCACTGCACTGGCTGAGACCTCCAATACAATGTTGAATGGAGGGCAATGGAGATGTTTTTGTCTTGCTCTTGATCTTAAGAGGACTGTTTCAATCCCTCACCATTAAGTATAACGCTGCAGAGGACTTTGCAGAGGCACCCACTGCTCCTACCTCACAGTGTCATCATGCAGAGGGTCAAAGGAGCTGTTAGAAACAATGTAGACAGTGCTGAGTGCCGTGCGTTACTGGCTCTTCTAGTCTGTGGTCCTCTGAAATGCCTGACACATCCCCAGATACCTTTTGCACCCCTCGGGGACATTAAGATGGTCCCATATCTTCTCGTCATAACAGCTGGAGTCTAACGCCCTCATTTCCCCACTTACGGCAGAGGCCCGAATCCACTGCCTATTGAGATAATAGCCTCAAGCAGCCTGGGCTATGGTCTCATTTCCCTGGCTCTGGTGGACCCTCATTTCTAATAGTTTCTGAACCCAAGTTATTGGTCAAGAGAAGAGTCTAGGCCACACACCTGAGACCACTCATTACCCAGAAACAAGCCCCTTCCGTACATAATACTTGTTCATATTTTGCTCTATCACCTTCCTTACAGGAGTGATGAGGGTATCTAGAACTTAGATTAAGAGAAAATTCAGCAGGTGGATGGGGGTAAATGTCTTAGATGGTTCCAGATATTGATTATTGAAAGTCCTGTGTACTGCCATGAACACATACGATATGTTACTAAATGCTGTCTCCTACTATTGTAGAATTTTATAGAAACTGATAACGAGGGCAACGGCATTCTCCGACGACGGGACATAAAGAACGCGCTGTATGGTTTTGACATTCCCCTCACGCCGAGAGAATTTGAAAAGCTTTGGGTGCGGTAAGTGGCATCTGAAGGTTGGCTCTTTCCCTTTCCAGTGGTCTTGGGTTGCTGGCTGCAAATTCAGCACCAGTCTTTCATCACTACTCAGGGGTAAGGTGAGGGCCAGAAATGGCTTTCTTTGGGTTGTGTCTGTCTTGTGTCCTTGTTCCCCATAGAAAGCAGGCTTGGCAAGCAGGCGGGTCTTCAGGAACATGGAGAACCAGGGTAAATATTCGTCACCGATATTAGGCTTGCGAGGAGTTCAGGCCTGTACTTTTACTCTTGAAGAGAACTAAGTCACTCTCCAAAGACTTAACTCTAATACGACCGGCTCAGCAGACAGATCTGTAACAAGGGAAAAACAGTCTCTCCCCATTGGCTAAAGATGGAAATCAATGTTGCACAACAGTTGTATAGATAAGTAATTTGTTGGAAGAAAATAACCAAACTTTTGGCAACTTGGAGTAGTTTCCCGAGGGAGTCTTAAACTGAAAATAGTATCTAATATTGGTTACATTTTTCAAACTGCATTTTAGATTTCGCTGTTTTTGAATTAGGCCCCGAGTTACAGTATTCCCTGTGTAGACGTCCAAGTTTCAAGGTGCACTAACAAGTTCTATTTCCAAGTTCCAGACCCGTCTTTGAATTACTTCTTCTTCATTACACGTTGGTTGCCACTTGCGTCCCCCGGGATGGTGTACCGACAGCGTATGTCCTCTCAGCGGCCAGAGCACGAGGCAGTTCGTGTAATTTTTCAGCTTTTCATCTGTTCAAAGTGGAAGGCTGAAATGTTGGCTGAGTTTAGAATTAGGTGGGCTGTTTTGTGTCTAATTTAGAAAAGCGACTTGAAGTTCTTACAAAACCCTTATTTTTTTAGATCAGCTCCAACACAGAGCCAGTTTAGACTCCTTGTCCGCATTCTTTTTCAGTAGATTAAGTGAGTGGACACAACTGAGCCATCGAAAGATTGGGATACGTTGGGCAAACGTGCGGACCTCCCACTGTGTAGACCTTTGAGATGATGCAAAGACGACTGTGTGATCCTGATGCTCAGGGAGCTGTGGGGGAGAGCGAGCATTCGCCCACATGCTGGGCTGCAGCACTGACCGTGGTGCACGCCAGAGGAGGGGAGAGGTCGAGCGGAATGGGAAATGCAAGCAGGAGTGCTGGGGCCGTGGGGGAGCGGGGGGCCATGGTGGTAGGAGTGATGTGGGAATACTTCCAAGGGGTCAAGATGGGGAAGGGGACTGCCTGACCCCTGGGGCGGTCAGGGAGGCACTCTGGAAGCGTTGGCCTGGGCTCCCAGGGTCAAGGAGCAGGAGCAAGGTGCTCGCCTCCCCGTGGTCCCTGTTTTCGGGCGTTGTTAACCAGGCGCTTGGTAACAAGGAAGTCTGAGTGGGGCTGTGATGTGACTCAAGCCACGCCTTAGGAAGATGAGTCGGGAAACAGTTCAGAGAAAGGATTGGGCGTTGGGAGACTGTTGTCTCCATGAGGGTAGGGCAGCAAGACCTCAGGCCGGGTGTGCACCATAGGAATGAGAGGTGTTGGAGTCAAGTGTCCCCACGAGGGTCCTTGTGTAGAGAATGAGGGCACACTTAGCCCTTCCTGGAGGGGGCAAAGAGCAAGCTTCCGTTCTCATGAGAGGCAGACACTCACTCTTGTTTTTGGCTAAGGTTTCTTCATACATTTATTAACATTATTAAATGCACAAATGTCTACCCTGTGCTGAAAACTGTTTGAGGCCGGAATTTTATCTACTTTGGTTTAGTTGGCTGTACACCGGGGATGGTGAGTGGTTGAGAGTGGACGCTCTATAGCCAAGCATGTGGTCATGACTCCTGCCTCTACCCCTTAGCTGTGTGGCCTCGGTCCAGTTACTTGACTCCTCTGTGCCTCACTCTGCTCTGCTCAATTAGTTGGAGTGTGTATTGGTCAAGGTAGGCTAGCTGCGGTGACAGACAAGGCCGGCATCTCAGGGGCTTGCCACAATAATGCTGTCACGGTCTAGTGTGGGTGTTGGGGGCTCTGCCCACAAGTCATTCAGGGACCAGGGGTCCACGAGCCCCTGGATCTTTTGTGTCTACCAGCAGAGAAGGGGAAAGGGCACAGAGGACCGTGTGGTCAGCTTTGTAGGGGCCAGGCCTGGAAATTAGCCACCACTGTGCTCACATTCTGCTGGTCAGAATCCCTTCCCACGGCTGTACCCACCTGCAAGGGAGCCTGAGAGAAGGGGTCTGGATGTGTGCCCAGGGGGAAAAAGAAACGAGATGGGGGAGCTCGTGATGGCATCTGCCGCACGTGGAATTACATCCAAGGGAGAAGCAAAGAGGGGCATTCGAGACAGAGAAAACGCCAGGAGTATATCTACCAGTGTCTGGGCAGGAAAGCAAAAACCGCTCTAATATTTACAGCTAGGCAGGACATAATGCAGGGACTGATCACAAAGATGTCAGCAGGGCCACAGTCTGGGGGGGCGTGTGGTATCACCCAGAGGCCTGGAGGCTGCTGGCCCCGTGGGCTGGAGGAGCAGGAGAGGAGGGGTCACCCCAAGACCGGGAAACCGCTCCCCTACCGGGGACTGAACAGCAGAAGGGAAACGGGCTATTTCTTAGAGATCAGGAAGCTGCCCCCACCCCAGATACTGTCTCAGAATCTGCTAGCATCTCAGCCGCTGTGCTGAGCAGGAGCCACGGCCATGGCCACGCGAGAGGTGCCACTGGAAACAGCCCGCTCTGCCCTCATCCCATCTTCTGACCTGGCACACCTCCCTGGGAGCATCTCGGGGGTAACTCAGAAGACGTGCCGAAGGATGAGCACAGGGCTGAGAGCCAGCAGGCGAACAACCAGCTAAGAGGCAAAGGAGGGTGTCCCATTCCGGGCCTGCAGGATAACCTGGGGGGCCGGAAGACAGGCAGCCTGGGGCAGGCAGGAGAGGAGGCTGCATGTCAGCTGAACCACATCCTGAAGGGCAGGACGAGGCAGGAACCCTGTTCTGAAAGCCAAGTGTTTAGTAGGGAAAGGCCTAGGCAGGTCTATATTCTAGAAAGATCACTGGCCACAGGGAGGAGGGTGAATTGCAGGAGACACAGAGGTGGATTAGGGGCTGCTTGGGGTCCAAGCGAGAGGAGGTGGTGAGCTTTCCTGGTGGTGCTAGGAGGGCTGCGGAGGAAGTGACAGGTGTGAGAGAGATTTAGGAGGTGAAAATTAGCCTTCAGCATCCTGGAAGGAGAGGCTGCATGAGAGGGAGACAAGATGCTCCTTGGATTCTTCTGAGGAATCACGCGCAGAAATCAAGGAGACGACCTGAGGTGGCCAGGTAGCCTGCACTAAGGGCTGTGCTCTGAGCAGGACCTGCGCCCTGTCCATGGCACCCCGGACTGAGCTGGGTGGCCTTGGGCCAGTGGCTCACCTTCTCTGGGCTTCAGTTGTCTATCAAATGGCATGGCTATGGGGACCAAACAATATAATTTATGTATATTACCTGGCATATATAAGCATAAAAATTAGTAGCAAAAAGATCATATAGATTTGAAATTGTTTTCTGATTGCAATATTAATACGCACTCATTTTAGAAGACTCAGAAAATCCAGAAAAGCATGAAAGAAAAGAAAAGACAACAAGAAGCGGTCGTCACCCACTCGGCAGAGATGATAACCAGTGGTAACTTGGGGGTTTATTTTCTCATCCATTGTCTATGCGTTTCCGTGATCTCAGTCCATCGTCCCACCCTCGTTGATGCTCCTGGCCTGTCCCTTTCAATCGCTCAGTGTTTGCTGACAGCGACAGCCATGTCACCCGTCCACTCCCTCCAAGTCTGCCTCTGCACTGCAGAGCAGGAGCGCTGAGCAGGCAAGAAGGGGGTGGCCAGCAAAGGGTTGTCCAGGCACCAGGAGCCTCCTCCAGGTGCCCTAACAGGGAGGGGCGTCCTGCCACCAAGGCGCAAGTGAACAGGGACCAGAGGGAAGTCGGGGAGCAGCTAGGGCCCCCGTGACACACTCTGCCAGCTCAGGGGGTCTAAGTGTCAGAATGGGAAAGCCCCCCAAAATTGGCTAAGCAGAAGTGAGTGGGAAAATAACATTCTGCTCTTTCAAAAACACAAAATTAGAAAATAGGGCAGAAAGTAGACAAGAAAAAAATTGTCAGCATCCATTACTCACTCAACATTTATTAAGCACCTGTGAAGTGCACTATTGTAGAGCTTCAGATTAGTCTGGAGGGTCTAGTTTATGCTGTGGAAGTAAATTAATGAATTAACCCCCAAACCT
Source organism: Ceratotherium simum simum (assembly GCF_057802395.1). Lineage (NCBI taxonomy): Eukaryota > Metazoa > Chordata > Mammalia > Perissodactyla > Rhinocerotidae > Ceratotherium > Ceratotherium simum. Next base: position 6,634,711 of record NC_141924.1, read on the forward strand.
CAGTGGCTTAGCACACGGATGTTTTATTTCTTATTCACCCGAAGTCTGCTGTGTGTCTAGCAGCTCTTCTGGACAATTCTCTTCCAAGTGGTGATTCGGGGATCTGGCCGGCTTCCAGCTGTGGCTTCACTGTCCCAGCAGGGGGCCCCTCCCACCACCGTGGGGACTGCAGGGTCACAGGGTCATATGTGGGCTTTGGTGGGCTTCAGCCTGGAAGTGACACACTTCTGCCCTCAGCCCATTGCCCAGGTCTGGTCAGTGACCCTGGCTAACTGCACAGGGGCTGGACAGAGCGGAGAGCACGTGGATGTTAAGTGAGCCTGTCACAGGCTGGCTCATCGGGGATTAAAGGAACAAAATGTTCAAGCCTGAAGGAGGTTGCTAATCGTGAAAGGAAACCTGCTAACTGAAGCCAAAATAGGCTCTTTAAGCATGCGATTTCAGGAGCAATACGTCTGGTTTTGTTTTGGAGAGACTGCTAAGAATAAATTACAAGATGGAAGTGTGTACATTCATTCATTCATTCATCTGAGCAATCATTGAGCAGGAATTTTTTGAAACTTTCCAAGTTGCAGGCCCTGTGCTGAATTCTGGGGTTCCAGAGATGAAGGCAGCCCCATCCTCAGGTTGCTCACAGCTCAGCAGGGATGTCTGCTCACAAACCTGCAGACCTGGTGACAGTAGCAGCATGCCAGGAGGGACAAGTGTGGGCAGCCAGGCCTGTGGCAGCCACGTGGGTGTTCAGGGAGGGATCTCCAGGAGATGCGATGCCTGAGCTGAGTCTTAATAAACAATCATGAGCCAGAGGTGGAGGAGGGCATCCCAGAGAGCAGAGAGGCCCAGGGCCGGGAGGAGGGACAGAAGAGGAAGGACGCTGCCTCTATCAGAAGAGCCTGAGACCCCGAGCTTTTCAGGTACAGGGGATGCCAGCACCGTGATGCCCCACAGGCCTGCTGCCCCACAGGCCTGCTGCCCAGGGCCCGGGAGCACTCCCTTAGGGGGACACTGGGCATTCTGAGCACCTTCTGTAGCCTCATTTCATCAGGTGGAATTCAACTCTTTGGATCTAAAACAAACTTGGCTGAGAACCCGTGCAGACAGTGTATTGTAAATGTGCACAGAAGGGAGGACTCGGGGAGGAAAGCAGCCGTCTCAGAAACCTCGGTGTCAATTGTTAATTGTGTAAAACCAGCTAACCAGGTGGACTCTACAGGACGTTTTGGAGATGATGCCCGATCTATGCACATTTCTTGATGGGGTGGGTAAGTTGTGTATCGGTATTCCAATATAAGAAGAAAAGACTACGAAAATGTACCTGTGTTGTATGCATCCGCTCCTTGAAGAAGACTTATGGCTTTAGGTGAACGAGAGGCTAGGTCATCTCAGTAGCTCAACCAAGGCGGTGCCTAGAGAGAAGCTCCTGGGTGCCGTGCTGGTGGAACTCCTGGACAGGGAGAGCCTCGGGTGGGAGAGGACTTGAAAAGGTTGAATGAGCAGGGTCTTTAGCTTAGAAAAGAGGAGACTGAACGGGACCTGATGGTAGGGGTTGAGTTTTAGAAGAGCTGAATGTGAAGGAGGGGTCATCGTGGAGATGACTAGCTGGGTAGGCTCTTAGCTCAGCATAGAGAACTTTCCAGTGATTAAAATTGCATAGAGCTCCAGTGGGCAGTCTTTGAAGGAGTGGCTTTCCCTTCTCTGGCATGGCTTTATCCAAAGCTAGGTGGCTGCTTCTTGAAGGTGCTGTTGCCCTGGATGGGGATTGGAGCAGATGGTGCCTAATCTTCTGTGATTCCACCAGGACTTGCTGAATGTGCCCATTGGGCGTGGCCAACTCAGGCAGTTGGACATTTTGCATTCTGAAGGACAGCTATTTAAGCCATCAGACCACCCTCGCAGATGGTGCCTGAGAGAATTCCTTATGTCCCAAGCTGCACAAGGTGCCCTGTCTACCTTTGCAGCATGGCCTGGGTCATCAATAGAGCTCACACCTCTAACTCTGAGGTCAGTAGTGTTAGAGGGTACTTCTGTCATTGATGTCAGAACCAAGTGCTTGAACTGAGCCTAAAGAACTTTCTCAGCAAAGCAAAGCAATCGATGTGGACATATTCAAATCATGTGTACGACTGAACTGCTGTGTGCACAATAAATGGGCAGAGTAATCTGATATGTCATAAATTAGTGGCTATTGCCATATGCAAATGCAAGTTTTTATGGGTCCTCTGTTTCTGTGCACATTTTTCCTGGCACATCTGTTGCTGAACATTTTAAAATTCAACCTTTATAGGCGAGTTGATTTTTTTTAATGTTACAGAAAGGGTTATATAATGAAGAGTGAGGTTATGTAAGCTGAATTAACTCTCTGAGTATTCACATTCATAACAGTATTTTCATTGCGATTGTGCAATCTGGTCTTCTGTTCCTTTGCGATGAGAATAGACTGTTTATGATCTTTATTAAGGAAGTGATTAAGAAGTGTCTTTCCCTTCAGTTCAAGTGTCATGTTGTAGAGTTTGTTGGTGGTACTCTCTTGAGCATAGCATGGCGGGATGGTGGTCCTTCCTCAGGAACATGTGTCCTGCACAGTTGTTATCTCAGTAGACACGTGCTGATAATGAAGCTTTGCGAGGTGTCGTGCTGGGCACTGTGAGTTTCTGGGTAAAGATAAACAAGGCGTGGTTTCTCCTCAAGAAACTTGCCATCTAGCAGGGAGAGAAGACACAGACTAGAGGTAGAGGCGGCGGCAGGATGTGGTTGAGCCTTCAGGTGGTGATTAGCAGCAGCAAACACCGCCGTGCACCTACTGTGCACAGGCCCTGCAAGCCCATACATGCCTTTACCCTTGGATCCCCCCATGCCCTAGAGGAATTCAGTGGACGGTGGAAATACAGCACTCTTGACTAGGAGGAGAGAGAGGTTCCGAAAGAGGAGCATGGCTACCCAGAGCTTGTTTGTCAGGTGGGGGTCTTATGCACCATTCTTATAATTTTATTTATTTATTTATTTTTCCCCCAAAGCCCCAGTAGATAGTTGTATGTCATAGTTGCATATCCTTCTAGTTGCTGTATGTGGGACGTGGCCTCAGCATGGCCGGACAAGCGGTGCATCGGTGCACGCCCGGGATCCGAACCCGGGCCGCCAGCAGTGGAGTGCACACACTTAACCACTAAGCCACGGGGCCAGCCCTTATGCGCCATTCTTGGTTTTTTGTTTTTTTTCTTTTTGTGAGGAAGATCACCCCTGAGCTAACATCTGCCAATCCTCCTCTTTTTGCTGAGGAAGACTGGCCCTGGGCTAACATCCGTGCCCGTCTTCCTCCACTTTATATACATGCTGCCACAGCATGGCCTGACAAGCGGTGTGTCGGTGCGCGCCCAGGATCCGAACCAGGGCCGCCAGCAGCGGAGCGCGTGCACTTAACCGCCAGGCCACGGGGCCGGCCCCTATGCAGCATCCTTTCAGGAACCATCCTGTAGGAATGGGGGCCCTTGGGGAGCTTCAGTCAAGGGCTGTCTTGACCAGCGTTGCATTTCTACATCACTCTGGCGGCACAAGGCTAGTCACAGGCTGATGCAGTTCAGGGAGAGACGCGGGGCCCTGGGATCACCCTAGAAGCTCAGGAAATGGCAGCCCTTCCCCTTCTCAGGCGTATTGATGGAAGACTAAACTCCCCTTTCTGCAGCTCTCTTATTCTCACCAGCAGTAGGAAAAGCCGCTTGCCAGAGGCACCGGCCCTTGTGCTGCCTGGAACATCACAACTCTGCGATGGCCACAGGCCAGGCCTCAGGAATCAGAGACCCCACAGGCCTGCTTTTGTGAGTGTGTCACTTTGTTTTGTTTTAGAAAACAAGTGGGCTGAATAGAGGTAGAACAGTCCTTTATCGTGTTGAAGTACTAAGGTGGTTCTAATAACAGACACCTGGAATGGTCTTAGAGGGTTTCCTAAATGACAGTAACAAGGAGCAGTGCAGGGCACTGAGACCGCAGGTCTAGGGATGCCTTCAGCATCTTGCGGATGAGGAGACCGAGCCCCAGAGAGGGTAAGGGCCTTGCCAGGGTCTCGAAGCTGGTGAGCTGGTGTTTGACGCAGAGTGCTCCACCCTTGGCTGCCTCTCCGTCACTGGAGGGGAATTTCCTTATCTTCCAAGATGGAGTCCATGATGACAACAGGCCTGGATGCTGAATAAGGTGGATGGAAATCAGACACAGGGCAGGAGGAAGCTGCAGACCTGTGGGGTCAGAAGGAAAGGAGTGGGAGAGGGAGAGGCCCAGGCTCTGTGGGCACCTTGGGGGCAGACCCACTTGGTCTTGGGGAAGGATGGATGGCGTTGCAGCTCCCAAACGCTCTGCAGAGTTTAGCACAGGTGCACGAAGTCTTTGCCAAAACTTCTTACCCCTTCGTCCTCTACCCACCACCCCACCCCTTGAGGACAAGCAAGTCGGGTAAATAAATATGTTTTCTTCATTGTTATTCAATTGAGACGATCTCGAAGGGCTCAGAGCATTGGAGGCGAGCGTGGGGTTCTGCAGCCCCTTCAGCGTCTGGTCAGTGAACGAGCAAGGAGAGCTCTGCTTCACACAGGAGAACGTCGGTACTTGTGCTCAGTCAGACAGACCTCCCAACAAAGCCTGCTGGAGGATCGCGCCCACACACTGTTTAAATGCAGTCTCTGTCCTTGTAACTCTGGGTTCATCTGGGAAGAATCACAGCCGCCAGTGCTGTTTTTATCGATTAGATGAGGACCAAGATCTTTCCGTAAAAATAAATGCCTTTTTTTCTTTAAAAAAGATTGGCAATTTGCCTTAAAATTTTTTATTGTAGTAATTCTATTCTATTTGAATAATGTTGGGAGATAAAAACCCTCCATTATGCCTTTTTTAATGAATTATAATTCAGAAAAATCTCAATAATAGAAATGACATAAAAGGCACATAGCATAATTCTTATCTTGTTTTCCTTACTAGTCTCTCTCATTGGTTGTATGTAATTGGCATCTCTTCAAAGAGAAGATGGGGAATTTGAATCAAGTGGCATTCATTTATTGGAGTTTTAAGACTGAATAAGGATTTTCTTCTAAATCTTAGCATAGTTCCTCTTGCATGGAGGTGCTCAAGAAAAAAACTGTTGAATGGGTGGAAGGGTGGATTTTAATTTTCTGTGGTCACAACCATGTTTCTATCAGAATGACGGGTGAACGAATTTGGTTGCTGTCTGTCGGAGTGAGCCAAGACCATTGTATATGAGGTGAGCTTTCTGTTGAGTAGAGCAGTGGGTTTCAAACCTCGATGAATCGCCTAGGGATCTTGTTCAATGCAGATTTGGATCAGGTCTGGATGAGACGCTGCATTTCTGAGTCCCCCAGGTGAAGCCGTGTGCTGGTCTGCAGAGCACACGGGGTGATGAGGACCCGGATGGCCCCTCCCAGATGGTGCAGACACCGTCCAAGCCCCGGGCACCAACACACCTTGGCGGCTACTGATGAGAGTTTGTTTGTTTGTCTTTAAAGCTATGACACCGAGGGAAGAGGGCACATTACTTACCAAGACTTTTTGCAGAAACTGGGGATCAGCTATTCAGCAGATGTCCATCGGCCCCACACAGAGGATTATTTCAACTTCATGGGTCATTTCTCGAAGCCGCAGCGGGTACAAGGAGAGATCAAACAGCTGCAGCAGAGCACCGAGAAGGCCAGGCCAGCCAGGTGAGTTGTAAGTGTTGTGAGACCAGGAGCTGGTTTACCCTTGCAGCCAAAGTTGTTTAAAGTGGTACCTCCCGGTGCTGGCAAAGTTATCACGAAACTGTAACACTCATTCTCTGCGTCCATGCTAGCAACAGGCGCTGAGTCACAGAGATGAAGGAGTTAAAGAGCTCTAAGCCCCCCCACCTTACTCAGTCACTCTCCCATCATGCCTGTTTTATGGTTGCCTGGCGAGATGTCCCTTCTGGTCGTTCACTGTGTATTACCTCCCCCTCCACTGGCCCGAGTTCTGTAAAGACAGGCCTGTCTTCTTTCCCTGGTGCCAGAGCAGGGCCTGACACCTCACAGGCACCCAGTCAACATTTGTTGAATGAGTGAATGGACAGACATAGTGTTTAACTCAGTAATTCTAGTGTGGGGACTTCATCCCAGAGAAATAATGCAGAGGAGGCCACCAGTTTAGCAGTTGGAAGTGACTTGCAGTGTGCCCTCAACAGCAGCGACAAAAGGAACCCCTGCCAATCCCACGGGAGTGCACTGGCTTATAAGGTGTGGCCCCACAGAATATGAACTAGTGTATGCCTGTTACGGTTACCATCGTGAAGACTGTGGAAGATGTTGGTGATAGAAGGCTAATTGGAGATGACATTTTAAGCAGTATGTATACTGTGACTGGAACCACGTCGGACGTGTGTGCGGGTCCACGAGGACCAGAAGATGCTCTGCAAAGGGCAATGTGTTGCATTTAGGTGGTGGGGCTGTGCACGGTTATTTTCAAAATTTAAAACTAGTGACTAACGTCATACTTTAAAAGTTTATAACATCGGAGAGAATTTTGCCACACTTGATGTGACCATAAGGCTATGGGACGGATTTCCTTGATCAGTCTCAGGCCTCGGCCATCAGCACTCCCCAGGCCGGGCCTCTGCTCCTCGCTCCCTAGCTCTGCCTTAGCTCCGTGTTGCTCTCATCTGTGTGTCTGTCTGTCTCCTGTCTGTCACGTCAGCTCTCTGCCCTCACTACCTCAAATAGCACCTGAATGAGTGATTGAATCCCCAAAGGAAATAAGGGCTCCAGGGACGCAGGAAAGAAATGTGATGGCTAAACGGGGCATCAGAGAAAAGCACTTTGAACACAGCCCCGAATCATGTCTAAGTTACTGAGTTATAAAGCCTGAAGGCAGAAAATTGAGTTTGTGAAATTTAAAGTAAAAATATTCACAAGATTGGTATAAATCAAACATGCCAGAAAACTAATGAAAAAGTGGAATTTATCTTTATCAGACAGGGCTGGTCTCATTACCCACTCGTGTCTTCCCTTCTCTCCTGCCGCTTGTGAGCAATGAGGCTCAGAGAGAATTCTCACAGCCTCGGCGCGCACACGGTGTGTTCTCTCTCTTCCTGTGTTGCTGTTTGTTGTGTGAGCGGGGATCTGTAGCTGGAGGAGCCACGTGCATTTCAGGTCACCAAGCTCAGTGAACTAATTCACGCTCACCCCATCCTCTTTGCCACGGTCGTACTCCCTTTCCAGAAAAGACAAGCCTGATTTCATACAAGTGCATGACCGACTGCTGTTTTCTCAAAGATGTCGGATTGTAAAATTGTCAAGTAACTTTTCCCTTGAGGATAACCTGTTTTAAAATCTCAGTGTCAGTGGGTCTTGTAGATAATTCGTAAGATTCCGTATTTCCAGGATTTTCTACCTCCTCATTTCTACTGAAACTCTGATAAGGTTGATAGATGGGAGTTATGTTCATTAAAGTGACAGAAATGTTATATTTGCCTCTTAAATCTAACGGAATTTATTTTGTTTGGAGTGCCCCAAGTACCTTTTAAAAATTGAGAAAAGTCCTTTTTTCAACTCCTATTTATTCTCCATGCCTCGCTCTTTTTTGCCCAGGTCTGAGTTGAAGATTCAGAATCAGAGCAGCCGTGGTTAACTAGCCCACACAGCACAGCCATTCTCAAATGCACACTGAGAGGCGCCTGAGGGAAACCAGCAGAGCTGCCAGCGAGGGCGCATGTGGGAGGGGCTCTGTGGCCCACCCACTGGCCGTGACAGGCCCTCGTCAGGCTTCTGTCGTTGTCCAGACCAGGAACCCGACATGGACCCAGAGCAGCAGCTGCTCGTCCCTGAGTGTCGGCTCACACCCGTTCTGTTTGGCAGTGTGGCGTGATCTATGCTCTAAACCCTCATTTACTCTGTGCACATATTTACTCTGCGAGGGAAATAATTACTGCCTAGAAACCAGTCCAAGAAATGCTGAATGCCTCAATTTTCTAAAAATATGTATCTCAAAAAAATGTTTTGATTTTTTATACCTTCATTTGCTTTCATTTTGAAGGATTAAGTGGAATATAATAGTTGTGATGACGAGTAATCACTTAGGAACATGAGACTGAATTCGGTGTACACCTGTAAGGGAATCCAGAATGTTGCTGCTGTTGGTATACGTTCATGGAACGGTTAATGCGACTCATTTGTATCAGAGCTCAAATGCTCGCATCAGCCAGCTCCAAACTGGAGGCCAACGAGGGAACAGAGTAGATGACCCGTGTAGCTCCATAGTCAGTGCCGCTCCCCTCTCCCACCGTGAATATTCCCACTCAACTGGATTTCTGAGTTTTCTGTTCCTATGGATTATTTTTTCCAGGCGCGCTCCGGGACCTGTCATCTCCACAAATACATATCTGAGGTGGTAGACAATTACCAGCAAAGATTTCGTGTTTGGAATTTCTAGCATATTCTTTTCCCTGAGTAAGAACACCACAGCCAAGCTTGAGTCTGAGCCCATCAGACAAGCATCTTGTTCAGTGTGGTAGGAAGATCTTTGTTAGAGACCTGGGTGAGCCAAGGTTATGGAATTTATGATCAATCCACCGTCGGTCAGGTGTGAGATTGTTCGTTCTTAACAATGTCGACACTTTTTTAGTCTCTTAACAATAATTTTTTTTTGAGTCAGAGAAGAATCTTCCCGGGCTGAAAGACTTGAATTAGCAGAATCAGAGGCTTGAATATGTTCTGCAGGAAAATCAGCCCTGGAGCAGGAGCTACAGCAGGGTGCTCACTGTCTCTATCCCTGCGAGGGAAAGGCCTGGCCGGGCCCGACTCCACCCCCGGGGCAGCGCACTATCTTGCTCCTCGTCTGTGGAATGGGGATGACAGTTACCCACCTCCCTTGCAGGGTTGTTGAGCAGAATAAATGGGAGAATGTACGTGAAGAAGACAGCTCCTGGTTTGCCAGTGGATGCACACAAATGGTGGCTGTGTTCTTAACAACAAAAGCACCAGATAAAAACAAGAGATCCCTGACCACCCTTCTCCCCAGCTAACACCAGCAGGACCAGCCTGTCCGCCCTCCTCACTCCCCGAGCACCTGCACTCCTGCCTCTTAGCCTTGGCGCTGCCTGTCCCTGGGCCCTCGGGAGAGCTCTTCCTTCATCTCCCTGATCAAGTGCCGCCTTCCCAGTGAGGCCTGCCCCCACCTCCCTACTGGGAATTACAGCCCACTTCCCTGTGGGCATTCTCAGTCCCGCTAACAGGCTCTCTGCTGACCCACTCACCCACTGCGCAGGGCGCTGATGTCTTCCAGCTACCGTCAGCTTTGCCCCCAACGGAATGTTAATTCTTCTGGGGAGGCCACCTGGATTCACTAGCTGTCTCTCGATATGTAGCACAGTCCCTGCCCCGTAATAGATGCTCACAGTCTTCATGGAGAGAATGAAGGCGTGTTTCATGTCTGTAATATCACTGTATTTTTTAATCCTTGGTTCCATCTTTAAAGTACCAATTCTAGGAAACAGACAAGGTTGTAATTTCTCTAACATGGTTTTGCTATGCTACAGACTTATTAAATTTTTTCCAGAATATCTTTTAGTGTAAATGGTACACTAAGGCTGCAAAACATCTTCAAAATTAGTTCTTAGATGAACCAGCACATCATCACGTTAGAGTGATCATGGAACTCTTGCTTTAAAGAAATTGTTTCCCTGGTTTCAGCGTGTAAATGAATTCAGCGTCTAAAATGTATTCTCTTTCAGGGATCGGCTTAAGGATCATTATCAGGATATCAGCAAAGTACTCACCAAACTAGATAAATCTAAAACTGACTACATATCCGTATGCAAGATGCAGAAAGTGCTGCAGGAGTGTGGCTGTTCTCTTAAGGAGGAGGAGCTGACCGATCTTCTCAACAGGTTGTCTTTGACTAGCTTGACTACGTTTCTCACAGTACTGAACACCGAGTTGGCGCGTTGCTTTCGTTTCTTCTTCTCTGTGCACTCAAACAGCCTTTTGACATTGAAACAACCTCCACATACCCCTTTTGGCTGGGCTACAGTAAAATGGGTTTGAGTGACCCAAAGCAAAAAGAGAAAGCAACTTGACAAATGAGTAATTTTCCTGATGTGTCTCAGCAGCATAATCATTTTTTAACATTATTTTTATTTTACTCAAGTTATTCGTGCACTTTGGCAGGAGTCAAGCTGTTCTACAAGGCTTATTAAAAACAGCAGCCCCTTCACCCTGCATCTCTCCTCATTTCTCCCGCCCCAGAGTCAACAACTTCCAACACTTCTAACTGACACCTTTGGTCCTTAACTCCGTATTTCTCAGTGACAGGCTTACAGAGCTGCTTCCTGGTTTTTCACTTTTAGGCAGTGTCTGCTGACTTCCTGCCAGGAAGGTACAGATTTAACTCTTTTTCCTGCATGACACCACCAACCACCTCACCCTCCAGCCCGCACCCCAGTTGGAAACACACACAAACTTGTCTCCACGGGCTTTCCACATTGCTGCCTCTCAATTTGGGGTAGATCAATATTCAGGGTTTATATTGTTGTGACTAGCTGATCACTTTTCCTTTCCTATATAGTGTTTTGTTTTCCCTGGAGTTAGTGATTATCTGAATTTTTTCTGTTTGCTTAGTTTCTATGTACCTGTTATCACTAATTTGACTCTCAACTCACCCCCAGTTGGAAATCTCTTTCCAGTGTGTTCAGACACATCAGCTAATCTCTCAGCTTAACCTTCTTGGGTGGCCCTTTACGTGCTCTTCAATTCTCAGAGATTCTCTTGATTTATTTCATTAGTGAGTTCCTCTCCTGTTCTTTTCTTTCTGGAACTCCTGTTGTCATTGGATATTGAACCACCTAGACTGTTTCCTTATGTTTTTAAATCTCTCCTATCCTCCGTGTTTTTTTCTTCTTGTTCAGCCTTCTGGGAAATTGCCTCAATTTTAACTCCTGACCCTTCTTTTGAGATTTTTGTTTCTGCTATCATACTTATTGTATTTTTAATTGCCAGAGCTCATTTTTTGTTCTCAGAATGTTCCTTTTCTATAGCATCCTGTTCTTGTTTCATGGATGCACTATCTCATTTCTCTGAAGATATTAACAATAGACTTTTTTAAAAGTTTTCTTCACCTGAGAAGTCTCCACTCTGTGTTGCTTTTTTCTACAGTGTTTCGTGTTGGATGCTTTCCTCAAAAATATGCTTATATGAGGAGTGAGGTACCAAGAAGCAGATTAGAAGTTCTACACAGATATGTGGAGCCTGTTGACTTTGGTTTGAGCTGTATGGTAATCTGGCAGGCAGTTTCCTGGGGGGAACTTCAATGTCAGTATCTTTAAAACTTTTCTTTTGGGCTGGTCAGATTTCCCAGAAAATAGAGTTGTCAGATAAAAAATGGGATGCCCAATTAAATTTGAATTTTAGATAGACAATAATTTTTTAGTATAAGTATGTACCATGCAAGAGAGACTGGAGTGATGAGTCCACGAGGCAAGGATTGCCAGCAGCCACCAGAAGCTGGAAGAGGCAAAGAACAGATTCTCCCCTAGAGCCCCCAGAGGGAGCGTAGCCCTGCCGACACCCCGATTTTGGCCCAGTGAAACTGATTTCAGACTTCTGGTGTCTAGAACTGTAAGAGAATAAATATGTGATGTTTTAAGCCACCTACTTTGTGGTATTTTGTTACAGAGCTGTAGGAAACTAATCGAGTTAGTATATAAACTTTCACTAAATTCCCCTCTTTTCATTAAGAACCCTCACTACCTTGAACTAGGACAAATGCCCTCCAGTTCAGAGACACCATCTCCAGAACTCACCTCCAGATCTTGTGTTTGGGGGGTAAGGACAGGCACCCAGCCACCTAGAGTTTGGGGAGGGGCCTGGGGTCTAATTCCTTCCCACACAGACTTTTAACCAATCCTTGTATTTTTATCCCCACCTTCATTCCCACTTGCAGATGTAGCTGGGGACGCAATTCTGGAGCCTCTGAGGGTGTTTGCAGAGTATAAGAGGTTGCTTCTCCACATTCCCTCTGTTGGTTTCAGGAGGTGATTTCTTGGATCCAATGCATCCATCCTCCTTCGTCCGTAGAATTCCAGCAGCTGTTGTCTTCTTCTGCTTTCTCTTCATCCTTAGGGGTTTATGTCGGTGGTCCTCAACTCCAGCAAGCCTCAGAATCTCTGGGAGGCCTGGGTAAAACCCCGCTGCTGGGCCCCTCCCCCAGACCCTGATTCAGCAGGTCTGCAGGGGCCTGGGAATCTGCATTTCTAACGAGGTCCCTGGCGATGCTGATGCTGCTGGACTGGAGCACCCCACTTTAAAAACCACTGTTTTATGCCTTTTTAAAACTCCCTTTTCTGTCATTTTAGAGAGGTATTAAGTGGGAACAGAGCTAGATTTTTGTGTTTGAGCTACTTTATTTAACTGCAAGTCTTAGCCTCGTGTAATGTTAAACTGGAACAATCTAAGAGTTGATTGCTCCTCCTCTGATGGCTTTTGCATGCAGGTTCTTTTTTTTTTTTTTTTAATTTTTTGTTTATTGCAGTAACATTGGTTTATAACATTGTAAAAATTTCAGGTGTACATCATTGTACTTCTATTTCTGCATAGATTATATCATGTTCACCACCCAAATACTAATTACAACCCATCACCACACACACGTACCGAATTATCCCTTTCACCCTCCTCCCGCCTCCCTTCCCCTCTGGTAACCACCAATCCAATCTCTGTCCCTATGTGTTTGTTTATTGTTGTTATTATCTACTACTTAATGAAGGAAATCATACGGTATTTGACCTTCTCCCTCTGACTTATTTCACTTTGCATTATACTCTCAATGTCCATCCACAATGTCACAAATGGCTGGATTTCATCATTTCTTATGGCTGAGTAGTATTCCATTGTGTACATATACCACAGCTTCTTTATCCATTCGTCCCTTGATGGGCACTTAGGTTGCTTCCAAGTCTTGGCTATTGTGAATAACGCTGCAATGAACACAGGGGTGCATGTACCTTTACAAATTGGTGTTTTCAAGTTCTTTGGGTAAATACCCAGCAGTGGGAAGGCTGGATCATATGGTAGTTCTATCCTTGATTTTTTGAGGAATCTCCATACTGTTTTCCATAGTGGCTGCACCAGTTTGCACTCCCACCAGCAATGTATGAGAGTTCCCTTCTCTCCACATCCTCTCCAACACATGTTGTTTCCTGTCTTGTTAATTATAGCCATTCTGACGGGCGTCAGGTGATATCTCATTGTAGTTTTGATTTGCTTTTCCGTGATAGTTAATGATTTTGAACATTTTTTCATGTGTCTGTTGGCCATCTGTATATCTTGTTTGGAGAAATGTCTGTTCAGGTCTTTTGCCCATTTTTAATTGGGTTGGTAGTTTTTGTTGGTAAGATGCATGAGTTCTTTATATATTTTGGAGATTAAGCCCTTATCAGAAGTATGGTTTGCAAATATCTTCTCCCAATTGTTAGGTTGTCTTTTCGTTTTGTTGATGGTTTCCTTTGCTGTGCAGAAGCTTTTTAGTTTGATGTAGTCCCATTTGTTTATTTTTTCTATTGTTTCTCTTGCCCGGTCAGACGTGGTGTTTGAGAAGACGTTGCTAAGACTGATGTCGAAGAGCGTACTGCCTATGTTTTCTTCTAGAAGTTTCACAGTTTCAGGTCTTACATTCAAGTCTTTAATCCATTTGGAGTTAATTTTTGTATATGGTGTAAGGTAAGGGTCTACTTTCATTTTTTTGCATGTGGCTATCCAGTTTTCCCAACACCATTTGTTGAAGAGACTTTCTTTTCCCCATTGTATGTGCTTGGCTCCTTTGTCAAAGATTAGCTGTCCATAGATGTGTGGGTTTATTTCTGGGCTTTCGATTCTATTCCATTGATCTGTGTGCCTGTTTTTGTGCCAGTACCATGCTGTTTTGGTTACTACAGCTTTGTAGTATATTTTGAAATCAGGGAGTGTGATACCTCCAGCTTTGTTCTTTTTTCTTAGGATTCCTTTAGCTATTCGAGGTCTTTTGTTGTTCCATATAAATTTTAGGATTCTTTGTTCTATTTCTGTGAAAAATGTTGTTGGAACTTTGATAGGGATTGCATTGAATCTATAGATGGCTTTAGGAAGTATGGACATCTTAACTATGTTAATTCTTCCAGTCCAAGAGCACGGAATATCTTTCCATTTCTTTGTGTCTTCTTCAATTTCTTTCAGAAATGTTTTATAGTTTTCTGTGTACAGATCTTTCACCTCTTTGGTTAAGTTTATTCCTAGGTATTTTATTCTTTTTGTTGCAATTGTAAATGGGATGGTATTCTTAATTTCTCTTTCTGCTACTTCGTTGTTAGTGTACAGAAATGCAACTGATTTTTGTATGTTGATTTTGTATCCTGCAACTTTACCATACTCGTTTGTTACTTCTAAAAGTTTTCTGGTGGATTCTTTGGGGTTTTCTATATATAAAATCATGTCATCTGCAAATAGTGACAGTTTCACTTCTTCCTTTCCAATTTGGATCCCTTTTATTTCTTTCTCTTGCCTGATTGCTCTGGCTAGGACTTCCAGTACTATGTTAAATAGGAGTGGTGACAGTGGGCATCCTTGTCTGGTTCCTGTTCTTAGAGGGATGGCTTTCACTTTTTCACCATTGAGGATGATATTAGCTGTGGGTTTCTCATATATGGTCTTTATTATGTTGAGGTACTTTCCTCCTATACCCATTTTATTCAGAGTTTTTATCATAAATGGATGCTGTATCTTGTCAGATGCTTTCTCTGCATCTATTGAGATGATCATGTGATTTTTATTCTTCATTTTATTAATGTGGTGTATTACGTTGATTGATTTGCAAATGTTAAACCATCCCTGCATCCCTGGAATAAATCCCACTTGATCATGGTGTATAATCTTTTTAACGTATTGTTGTATGCGATTTGCTAGTATTTTATTGAGGATTTTTGCATCGATGTTCATCAGTGATATTGGCCTGTAATTTTCTTTTTTTGTGTTGTCCTTGTCTGGTTTTGCATGCAGGTTCTATCCTGCTGTGTACTTGAGCTGTGCTGGCTGAGTGTTTGGTGACCGAGTGCGAGAATCTTATGTCCCTCTCTCTGCAAGGGGAGAATATGAGCACCTCTCCCCTCCCTTTAAAAGAAAGGTCAGTGGTTGCTCTAGCATTTGGGGTACACATTTACAACTAGCCTAAGTCCACTTTCAAATGACACATGACTACTTCACGGGCACTGCAGGACCTATGACAGAGTATCCCCTGCTCCTCTCTGCTGTCCCCTATAGCTTTGTGTCAATCACCTCTCTTGTCCATCTGCTGCAGTCACCACACATTGTTGTTGCTACTTTGAACAAACTGGTTATCTATTTGATCAACTGAGAATAAGAAAAATAAAAGATGTTATTCTACCTTCATTGATTCCTTCTCTGACGCTCTTCCTTCCCTTGTGTAGATCCGAGTTTCTGACCTACATGATTCTCCTTCTCTCTGAAGAATGTCTTGTAGCATTTTTGAAAGACATGGTGGCTGGTGATGAATTCCCTCAGTTTTTATTTGTCTGAGAAAATAGATCTCCTTCACTTTTGAAGGATAATTTCATTGGATATAGAATTCTAGGTTGGTAATTTTTTTTCCTTTCAATACTTTAAATATTTAAGCCCACTCTTTTCTTGCTTGCATGATTTCTGATGAGAAGTTCCACGTTCTTATCTTTGTTCCTCTATAGATAAGTCCCTACCTGCCCACCCACCCCCCCGACTTCTTTCAAGATTTTCTCTTTGTCTTTGGTCCCACTATTCTCCTGGGTTGGGTGCCCTGTTTCCTACATCTCACATCTTTTTATTTCTTAATTTACATTCTTATTTTGCTGGAGTGCTTCCTGAAGTAATTTCCTAAGAAAGGGTGGATGGGAAGACATTTTTCTGAGTTTTTGTTTGTCTTGGAAGTTTTTTATTCTCACTCACACAGATTGCTAGCTTGTCTGACCATAGAATCGTAGGGAGAAAATCATATTCTGTTAAAATTTTGAAGACATTGCTCCATTGTGTTTGAGCTCTGAGAAGTCCGATGCCAGTGTGTGTGTGTGTGTGTGTGTGTGTGTGTGTGTGTGTGGAGAGAAAAGAAGGACCGTTTCATCCTCAAATGTGTGTCTGTTCTCTTCTTCCTTAAACACAGCCTCCTGTCACTAAATCTCTTTACAGCTGAATGAGAATTCACATGCATTCAATGAATAAATCACAGAAAAATAGCACCAGATAAATAATTAACCAAAGGATTATAAGCGAGTCTTGTTAAAACATAGTTAGGCTTGATACTTTTTAAACAACAACAAAAGGGCTATGGAATTTCTGTAGTCCACCTTTCAATGGGGGTGATCAACTTTCTTACGAATTGAAACCTTAATAAGGATCCATCGCTCAGCCACTTGTCTCTTCTCAAAGACCTCTTGATGATAAACATCTCTGTTATTTGTAATTATATGTAGATTATTCTTGTCTAGATCCAAAATAGACTTTTCTAAATAATACTGAGGAGATTAGCATATGCATTTGATTTTATTACTAAATTTTAATACCAAGTTGGCAATTTATCCTGCCGATGAAATAGAGCTGATTATCCCTTTCCTCCGTGTCCCCATCGCGTGAGCCAGCGGCGCGGGGCCTGGGGAAGGCGGCTCTGCAGCTGTGAGTTGGAGAAGCACAGCTCTTGGCTCATTCTCTTTAGAAGCAGATCTTTGAGTTACTGGAAACTTCTGTCTCCAGCTCACCAACATTCCAAGCTCTTCTTCTCTGACACGCACTCCAGCCTGCTGAGAGAAGGTTGAGCTGCTAAAGTGCCAGTAATCCCCAGAGAATTTAAGCTGTAGAAACGTGAACTTGGAATGCAATTAAACTTTATTTTGAATTATTTTACATCTTTAATAAATACACTCTATGTTCTCATGAAACTTGTGGATTTTCTCTTGCAATATATTCTTTTAGAATTTACCGATATTTTCTTCTGTGTTGGGGTCGAGGGCCGGAAGGAGCCTCCATTTCTGTGTGGATGTCCTTATCGAGACATACACTCAGATGAAATTTTTATTTGAGAAAATACTGAGCTACATGGTTTTGAAAAAGTATCTTTTAAGTGCCTTCAGCTTGACAACTTGGTTTCAACCATTCTTGGAAAAGAATTTAACGTGTATTTTACCCAATTCCTCTTTTCCTTTTCACTGTCTTTGACATATTCCCCTTCTTTTCCAATCCCCTGCCATTTCTCAGTCCAGGCCCTCATGAGCTAAGGTCTCTATGACCACAGCCCCTACGCCCCCCACTCGCAATCCTGCCTCTAGACTCTCTGTTGACACCGCTGTCGGCTTTACCTTCCTGTAATACTGCTCCGCAGATGTCACATCCCTGCCGAAGCACCTTCATTTGCCCCGATCATGGGACCAGAATCCTTAGCCCAGCCTCCTCTTCCCATCTTCTGCTCTCCAAAGCTGTGACCCCCGTTGTCCAGCCTTCAAGTCCCAGAGCTTCTGGGCAGGACAGTCTGTGGCCCTACCAGCCAGCAGCAGCCCTGCCCTCTCACCTCCCATAGTGCTTTGTTTGTTCCCTTTTATTGCGGTGTTTGTGTGTGGCTGTCTACTAACACGGCTAATTAGTGTGCATGCCCCTACCAGCCAGGGATGAGTGCCTTAATGTTATTCATATTCCCCACACTGTTCTGTGTTCAGCAACTGTTTGTTGAATGAATAAGCGATAGGTTTTTTTTAATTAATATATTTTTTTTCTTTTGGAACAAGTTGGGGAATCAGCTGGCATGATAATTCCATCAATTACCTTGACTTCTTAAGAGCGGTGGAGAACAGCAAGCCAACAAGGCCTCAGCCAGAAGAAAAAGAAGAGTGTGTGCCAATCAATTTCGCGACACTGAATCCAGAGGAAGTTCTGAAGAGCGTCCAGGAGGTTGTTGCCTCTTCCAGTCTGCCTTTGTCGACGGTATGACTGACTGCAGGGTGCTGCTATTGTGGAAACAGAAGTTCTGGCACTCGTGTCAATTCATGAAAGATAACTCTCAGCCCCCCTCCTCCAGGACCCCTTCCCTCTCTCTCCACTCTCTGGGGCCATCAGAACTCAGATTAAGTCCATCGAGATCACATTGCTCATTTGAGCAAAGGTGTCTCCATTTTTGCTCTATAGAAAGCTACCATGATGGCACCCCAGCATGTGTTCTCTGAGGCAGAAGTGCTATGTTTAGCAAATGCTGGGTCTGGGGTGAGGGCAAGGGGTTGTAGGCAAAGAAGGCAGAGGACAGAGGCCCTCAGATGAGGGGGGCTCGGCACATCCGTGAGCACTGGGCCCATGGAGATGAGTGACGCCAGGTGGCCTTGAAGAGGTTGGCCGGGCTGGAACGTGGCACAAAGTTCACTGTGAAGGCCTCCAGGAGCAGGGAGAGGTGTAAGAAGGGGGTGTCCCCCACATATTGACATTTTAGGAGTGTCTGTGCAACACACTGTAGAGTGTGCCGAGCCCTGGCGTATGTGGGGAAGATGCTGTGGAGTCCTCGGAAAACAGTACTTTGGCCATGCTCCTAGTGAGGTCATGGTCCCCTAGACTGGTCCACAGCAGCGAGAAGAGAAAACGCTGTCTGCAGAGGGCAGGTCCTGCAGTTTAATGAGATGGTGAATCCAGAGCATCCCGTGCGATGCCAGGCACACAGAGCCCAAACAGCCATGGTCAGAGCAGGGTTGCCTTCACGTCTGCAATATGCAGATGCACAGACACGCTCAAAAACCTAGGACTGTGCCCGTTAAATCCCCAGAGTGAAAAATCCCCTCGGTGTAGGGAGGCAGGTGGGCTTTGGGGGCCAAGCATAGGGGTTAGTGGGGAGAGAGGGAGAAAGGCCAGTCAGCCCAGCCAGCTTGTAAAAGTTCTGGAAAGCAGCGAACTTGGCTTTATCCTGGAGAGCAGACATTTTTCACATCTAGGAATTCTCTATGAGGATTTAACATTTTTATGTCTCTATTTTAATGACTATGTAAAGAAAAATTGGTATGAACGTGTCATCTAGAAAACCATGTGGGTCATCTGGAAAACCATCTGTACACCTTTCAACACCAGAGCCCGTGCTTGAGGTTGCCCTGGCCCCAGTGGTCCCCTGGTGAGAACTGCAAACTCGGATGTGCACAGGGACCAGGAGTAAAGTAAATGACGAAGGGGACCAGGTGGTGGCTGCGGCAAGCCAGAGACACTATCTAAAGGGCAGCTTCTCTCAGCCCCAGCTGACTGTTGCTGAGCTGCAAATGGACCCAGCCTTGCTAGATCTTTTCATTTTTCATAAGAAGCTATAAAATCTTCTGATTTCTGAATGTCAGCACGTATTTCAGATTTTTCACATAATCCGTTTGCAAGATGGCTTTGCCCCCTTCTACCTTAAAGTTGCACCGCTTTACATTGATCAGGATGTTTCTCAAACTAAGGGCCGTGGACCCTTTGGGAGGCGTCAGGGCCCTCACTTCTGAGAAGCACTCCCTCAGTGATGAGGTTTGAAGCAAGAGAGTGAGATTCCTGGCCAAGAGCGTGGCAGATGGGTTGAAGGGAGAGAGGGCATTCGGGGCAGTGAGGAGAGGAAGGAATGACGATGTCTGAGGACAGCCATCAGAGAGGACCCTGGACATATTTCTGCATTTCTCCATAGCACTGCAGACGCGTCTCAGAGGCATCTTGTTTCTGAAATGATGTGACGGTGCTTCATGTTTGTGTAGAGTTTGACAGATTTCTCAGCCTGTTCACATTTGACTTGCACCCACCTTGTGGCTTAGCAGGCTGGGTTGACACACGGGGAAACCACACAGACCCAGGGAAATGCAGGCAGGTCCCCAGCTCACCTCTTCCATCCACTGAGCACCGCGTGATGCTCACCTCCCAGAGCCACAATGCCTCTAGCGCCCTCGTAGCACAGAATGCTCAGCTGACTGCGTTCATCCTTATGATCATTCTCCTTACGATCTGTCGAGGTCCACTATGTGCCAGGTACCCGGATAGGTGCGTTGGCAGGTTGCCATAGGAAAACTTAGAACAACATGAGTCATGAAGTCCCTCTTTTTATATCAAAGAAGCTAAGCTCAGAGAGGTTAAGGGCTTAGCGTTGGCAACAGAGCCAAGGTTCAAAGTCCACTTCTTGACCAAGTGGCTGGAGGTTTTTCCACTCTACACAGCTGCCTTGTGTTATCATATGCTACATAAAAATTTGAAGCTGTTTGGTATTTTAGGGTTAACTCGGTTACGCATATAACACCACCCTGTGGGCTGATGGGCTGTGCCTAATTAGCCTGGAATGAGAAGTCACTGCAAGAGAATTTGGTTCGGGGTCTACAAGCACATTAAATTCTTACTTAAAAAAAAAAGATCTTAACCCGCTGCTTGATACAGATTTCCTAGTGCGATAAAAATGAATGATTTTGCTTCGACAGATGGAAAAAAAAAATGTGCTTTCTTTTTATAGCACATTTTTGCACTTTTTCAGTTTGACTACTGTACTGCTGGGTTGGCGCTGTCTGTCCAGCCCCTCCAGCACAGGCGCCGGGTATTGGGGGTCTTCCCGTGATGTGAGGCCACGTGGGCTCTGGCTGAGGGTGAGGAAATGACAAACCTTGAGGTCAGCGTGGGATGGCGTCGTCCCTTGACCCCTTCTCCTGGCCACTTCCAACGTTGAATACCCACCTTGAGACCCCGGCCCCACACCCTGAGGCGGTGGGATTGTGAGTGAGCCTCCCGTTACAAGTGATTTGTGCTTAAAGAATCTAGAATTTAATGATGGAGAGCGCTTGGGCAAGTTACTTCGGCCCTCGGAGCCGCTCTTCTCCTCTGTAGAACAGGCCTCTTTAGAGCTCGCTGAGGTTTCTCTTGGAGAATGGAGTCCAGGGTTCTTCTTCACTCCTCCTCCTCTTCATAGCCAAATAGGAGCGAATACAGCGAATTTCCCCTACAACATACAAGCTCTTACACCGTGCCCATATCTTACCTGTCTCAGGCTTTCAATCATAGTGCATTTGTTAGTAATTTTGAATTTATAGGGGACTTGCATACACGTGATTTCATTTGCATTCAGAAAAGCAATACTTAAGAAAAACATTTTTGAAATATTCGCTTGACAATAGCATCTGCCTTTTTTTTTTAGGCATTTTCTGCTTTGGATAAAGAGGACACTGGGTTTGTAAAGGCTTCGGATTTTGGACAAGTTCTTAAGGATTTCTGTTACAACCTCACAGATAACCAGTATCACTATTTTTTGAGAAAACTAAGAATTCATCTAACCCCCCATATAAATTGGAAATATTTCCTCCAGAACGTCAGCGGTTTTCTTGAAGCGGTAAGGATGCCTGCAGCACATTAGCATCTCTTTTTGAAAATGGGCTAAAATCAGTTTTGACAAAATGGATAATTGATTAAAACTGCGCCAGATAAATTGGCAATCACCTCATGTAATTAGCTCGTTCTAAATGAAAAATTGATGTAAATTCTACACAGAGTATTTGAAGGTAAATTTGTATCTTTTATTTCATTGGAAGTTAATTTTATTTTATTTTCAAAGAAGTTTGGGAGCTTGCTTTTGTCTGGTTGTTTTAGAGTTTTCAGGAATCTTAGATCCCCAAAGATGATCTGGTGTCCAGAGAAGTGAGGCCCAGTGTGTGTCAGGCCCTGAGCTGGAAGTGAGGGCACTGGGACCCACTCGGGGGACATTTTTTGAGGACCCACTACGTGCCCGCCCCTGGGCCAGGGATCAGCCAAGCCAGGGGTAGAGGTAAACGTGGAGATAGTGGCTTTAACAGAGGCATGCTCAGCAGGAGGAAGGGTTGCCAGGAAAGTCAGGGAGGGCTTCCTGGAGGAGGGTGGGTGGTGGACCACAGGGCTGTTGTTCCTTCCCAGGACTGCTTGTTTGGCTGCACAAGCTATTTATTCTTAGGCTCTTTCTCACTCTGTAAGTGTAAATGGACCAACATCATTAGCAACAATTACCATCTAGTTTCAACCAACACGGATTTCTTTGCTCACCATTCTGTACTGAGTAAGAGCACACACGTGCCATGGTACCTGCCTGCACAGAAGGAAGGTGAAAACAAACGGGAAAATCCAAAAATAATGCAACAGCGCAATCACAGCGGGCTTGTACTAGAACGTCTTCCACTGTCCCCTGTAGCTGGGCGCTCAGGTCATTTCCAACGGCACCCTTTTATATATAATGACACCTAAGTTCATAAATCATCACTTGTCTAGGATAAATTCTTAGAAGTGAGATTACTAGAGCAAATAGCATGAACACTTTTAAAGTTTGAGGTTCATTATGATAATAATAACAACAGCACACACTATACAGTGCTCTCCGAGAGCCGGGCACTGTTTTTAGCCCTTAAACTCGTGTGATCTTTTTCATATCACTATGAGGGACGTGCTGTTAATATCCCCTTTTATAGATGGGGACACTGGGGCACAGAGGCATTGGGGAATTGGTCCACAGTCACCCTGATGGTGAGTGGTAGCGCTGGTGTGTGAACCCGAGGAGTCTGGCTCCCGACACCAGGCCCCTAAACGCGGCCCTCGCTCCTCGCAGTCGGGGGCAGGGGGGTGATTCTTTAATCTTTGTCGTTTAGATGGACATTCCTAAACAACATATACCATTGCATTGCATGTTTTAAAACTTTATATAAATAGTATTATGTCAAATGTTGCCTTTTGCACTTTTTTCTTGCTTACTAACATGTTTGAGATTTACCTATGTTATTACATTGCCTTTAGTTCATTCACTTAAGCTGCTATAAAATTAGTGTTAAACGAAGGTGTTCTATTGAATGAACATACCCCGTTCAGTTATCATCATCCTCCTGCTAATGAACACGTAGGTTGTTTGCAGTCTTCTCTGTTACAAGCAAAGCAGCAGCCTTCTGTGCTTGTCTCCATGTGCACACTCGGGGTTCCTCTGCTTGGAACTGCCTAGAGGGTGGGCACATGTCCCACTTCCCAGATCCCGCCACCGTGGTTGCATCAATCAAGGTGTACTCCCACCAGCCCCGCATGAGGGTTCCTCATGCTCCACGTCCCTGCCGACCCTTGGTATTATCAGGTGTCTTAATTCCTGCCGGTCTGAAGGTTAGTAACGTCGAACACTTTCATATGTTATCAACCGCCCAGGTTTTGTCATCTGCCAGTTACCTGAAAGGATTCCACCCCTTCGTTGGTATGTGAGCTGCAAATACCTTCTCCTGGTCTGTGACTTGTCTTTTCTCTCTGTTTATGGTGACCCTCACTGTTTTTAATGATTATACTTTTTCTGATTTTAAAAGAAATGCATATTCGTTGTGGAAGTTTCGTAAAATACAGGAAAGTGTAAAAAAGGAAACAGTACTCCCAACCCCACGATAACAGTATGATGGCAAGAACAACCTCCCCTGCTGGTTAGTGAGCGCCTCCTAAGCTCTGGGCCCTTCCATGCATTTTCTCATCTGTCATTATCCCCAAGGAGGGAGGAGGGGTCTTCATTCACGAGTGAGACAGACAGGCTCTGGGCAGGCAGGAAGCCACCTGGCCTTCTCTGCCGGGAGTGGACACTAGGCAGGTTCAGCGTCAGAGCCCATGTTCCTTCTATGTGCTACACTGCCTCGGAGATCTTTTCTGCTATTTTTAATGCATTTCCCCCCAATTTTTTGTTGTGGTAAAATACACGTAACATAAAATTTCCCATTTTAACTATTTTTAAGTATACAGTTTTGTGATATTCAGTACATTCACATTGTTGTGCAACCATCACCACCATCCATCTCCAGAGTTCTTTTCATCTTGCAAAACTGAAACTCCAGCCCCATTAAACACTAACTTCTCCCCTCTCCTCCCCTAGCCCCTGGTAACCACCATTCTATTTTCTGTCTCTATGAATTTGACTCCTCTAGGGACCTCATATAAGTGGAATCACACAGTATTTGTCCTTTTGTGACTGGTTTATCTCATTTATCATAATGTACTCAAGATTCATCCATATTGTAGCATGGGTCAGAATTTCCTTCCTTTTTAAGGCTGAATAATATTCCATTGTGTGTATATACCATATTTTGCTTATCCATTCATCTGTCAATGGACAGCTGGGTTACTTCCATGCCTTAGCTATTGTGAATAATGCTGCTGTGTACATGAGTATATAAATATAATACGTTCTTTTACATAGTGGAGATAACACTGTATGTATAATCCTGTATCTTGCTTTATTTCCCTTAACGTTCCATTGCACTATGTCACTTAAAGGTCTTCTAAACATCAGTTAAAATGTCTACATAACATTCCTTTGACTCCCTTATTTTTAAGCATTTAGGTTTTTGCAGCTTTTCCCATTGTAATTTACTCTGCAGTGAACGCTTTGTATGTAAATCTATACCCGCATTTTGAAATAAAATAGCTAGGATCAAAGGATAGGAATACTTTTACTGAACTTGAAAGCAGCCCCATATTTTTTAAAATAATTTTTTCTATTGGGTTAAATCACATGAAATCACCATTTTTAGAGTCATAAAGTGGTTGAATATTGACAATTTCATATGGCTTAAGCTAATATTTGTAGAAGTCATTTATGTCCATTTTACATGATTTGGAATATACAAATAATTTGAAGAGGAGAATTAGAGTCACCCCTTGGGGCAACCAATGTTAACGTTTTGCTGTATTTACCTCTAATCCTTTTTTCTATACAGATATCCTTTGGGGGTGGGATCAGGACAGAGTGTATATGCTGTTGAATTTGGGGGCTGTTGGGAATTTTCTCAACTCTTAAAAGACTCCTTTTTAACAAACATTTTTTATTTGTATTGAAGTAATATATGCCCATGTAGAAATAAAATTGAATTGTCACAAAAGATTTAAAAGCAGAGATCACTCGACCAACTCTTCACCCTCAGTCCTGCTGCCCAACAGCAACCACTGTCATTTGTCGTTGTTTCTCCAGCTGTAAACATTCTTCTCTCTCGGTATTTCACGTGCCCCTCTGTTTCTTAAATCATCCCTCCTGGGCGTTGTTCCCTGACTCGCTGATGTGAGACGAGGATGCAGCGCTCCTGTCCCCGCCTCCCAGCTGCTCCTCCGGGACACCTTGCTTGGTCTCTTCTGTAGCTGCCTTTTCACGTACTGTGAGGTCATTGGCATTTTCCACTTGTTGATTTTTCTCTAAAATGTGGATTTCGTTTGATGTGTACCGTCCCTTTGTGTGGATTCATTCACTCTTTGTGTCAGCCAGCGTTTCCTAGGGGCCTGCTGTAGACCAGGCACTGAGCTGGGTGCTGGGGTCAGCGGTGAACCAAACAGACACAGTCCCTGCCTTCCGGAGTCTTGCGTCCTAGCGAGGGAGAGACACAAGAAGTGAGAAAATACATCAAACATCAGATTCCAGCACATAGTGCAGAGAAAAACGAAGCAGGGCAGAAGGAGGGCCTGTATGAGAAGGTGACACTTGAGCCGAGACCCGGCGGAGGTGAGGGAGTGAGCCCAGTGACCACTAGGGGAGGGGCCGTAGGGGGCACAGCTAGTGCAAAGACTCGGGGCAGGAGGGTGTTCAATTGGCTTGAGGTGTGGCTGCCGTGGGGGCGAGCGAGGGAGGGTAGGAGATGTGGTGAGGGAGGGACAGGGTGGGCCACCCTGTCTTTTGGGGTCGTTGCAAAGACTTTATAATGGCTTCGACACTGAGTAACATGGAGAGGCAAGGGAAGGTTTGGGGCAGAGGAGCATCGTGACCCGACTTGCGTTTTAGAAGGTGCCTGTGGGTGCTGGACGGAGAAGAGGCTGTGGGGGCCACAGGCCAGAGCAGGGAGGCCGGCCTCGCCCCTGGGGAGGGATGCTGCTGGCGTGAGCTTGTGTTGTGGCTGTGCAGCTGATGAGAAGGGGCTCACTTCCAGATACATTTAGGAAGTGGAACGGACAGGCTTTGCTGACGTCCTGTACGTGCTACGTGGGAGCGTGAGAGTCAGGAGGGACTCCGAGCTTTTCAGCTTTGAGTGGGGAAGAGAGTGGGAGGAGAGGGTGTCCTGGGGCGGGAGTCGGCTTCATTGATTCGGCCGGTGCCCTGTCGTTGGACTTTAGGTGGCTCCACTTTCCTGCATTCTGATTATTCCGGCGAACCTTTATCGAGCACTCACAGATAGGTGCCCAGACCCTTCTAATGGCTTTTGCGTGTCCGACCACATTGCACCCTCACATCTCTGTGCCAGAGGTCATGCAGCCTGAAAGTCTCAGCATTGCAGTGACTGTCCTCACAAATGGGTCACTCTGAGCGTCTCTGGAATTACCAGACCGAGGGGCAAACGTTTCTAGAGCTTCAAATGTTGCCAGTGGCTTCCCCTAACCTTAGTTCTCTCTGATTTCCTTCGCAGAGTCTCCTTCCCCTCTGGAAGCGCTTTGCTGAACATTCTCGCGAGGAGGTTTTAGTATTCATTGCAATATGAGTCATGGTGGGAAATGTGCTTAGAGACAGGAGCCAGCGTGGTGGGCTGGAGGGGGCTGGGGAGCGAGGACACAGAGATGGCACCGCCCGGGCCCACCGTGCTGCCGCCTCCTGCTTTTCCTGGTCCGTGTGCAGTCAGTGCTGGGGATTAAACGGTATCAGCCTCTAAACTGGCTGGGGGTGTGGAAAGACCTTGCTGAGGAGCCAGCACTTGAGCAGAGGTGCATTCACCAGGAGGACAGTTTGAGCAAGGGACTTCTGGGCTGAAAGGACGGCATGAAGGCATGGGGTGTGAGGCCTCCGTGTGGGGTGACCACGGCGGTTCAGGGGATGTGGGAGCTTTCTTTTGTCTGTTTATCTGCCAATGCGGGGGAAGTCGTGACGGGGCAGACTACCAGGGCCCTGCACCCTTTGCTCCAGAGTTCAAGTCCCTTTCTCTGAGAGAAAGGAGAGTCATTGAGACTTCTGAGCAGAGATGTGGCTTAGCTTACTCAAGGGCGATTGGAGTGGTAAGGAGGCCATGGGAGAACCGAGACTGTGATTTCTAAAGTTTAATCCTGGGCTGGTGTTTTTAGTAGAAGGAAGAGAAGTAACACATAATAGGAATAGTTAATGCCTCATCCTCAAGCTCATTAAATATGACACCAGTCGTCCTTTCCCTCTAGGGGATGTACTGGCGGCAAGTAATTAAAAGGAGATTACCAAAATGTAATTAAGACAGTCGGTACCTCTCCTTGCAAAGGAAGTTCACTGTGAATAATCCCTAGCAAAGCCGAATCCATTCCTTGAAAACGAAAAACCAGACTTGTAGCTAACGTGTTGGAGGGCCTTGAGTAGATTGAAAGTACACGGAGAGTGAAGATGACAACTTTACACCTCCTCACAATCCATTTCTTATATTGGGTGCACCACTAAATCTGTCCTCAAAAACTTCTCCTTGTCTTGTGTCTTGCATGCCTGTCACACATGACATGTGAAAATCATCTGAGCTCTTTTCAGAACAGATGCCGCCTTATTTTCAGATCCTGGTACGTGGCTCTGCCGTGGCGTCTTGTCTCCTCCTTGCTCCTTCTGCTGCTTCCTTCAGCACCACTGAAGTCAAATAGCGCTTCTCAAAGTGCAGATCAACTCGCCCCAGCCCGGGCTCAGGCTGTGGGCACCACGTCATTCCCGTGTGCACCACACTCGGGTTTGAGAACCAGTCCAATCAGCCCAGAGGCCTGTGAGCTGATGGAAGACGAAGTGACTTCATTCTTTTCAGATAGGAGAAAGGGATTTGCCTCATGCCCTGCTTCAAGATGAGAGACACTAACCTCTGTGACATAAAAGAAGTGAAGTGAGGTATTAAAACTGAAATACTACCCAGTGGCTTGGTTAAAAAGTGAAAAAGAAAAAAAAAAGGACAAGTTCTGGACCACAGCACTAAATACTTTGTTCATAAGATTCCCACAAACTGGGTGAAAACATTTTCTGAATTTCTGTCCTCAGCAAATACCTCTTTTTCACTTCTGGGAAAAACATTTTACATTCAAAATGCTATGTGCAAAATATAGAGTAACACCTTGTTTTTAGAAAATTGTTTCTGTTTAACATTTCTTTTAAGTCTTAAAGTGCAATTTCAGTATCTTCTGTGAATGTAAAAATAACACTCAGAGCAGAAATGGAATTTTTAAAAGACATGGTAGAAACCCATGTAAAATCCTTCTACTTTATTACCATGGAAATAGTGGAATTTTTTAACAAAACCCATCCTTATTCAATGCAGAGTAATTATTTTGTCACGTTCTAGCTAGTGGAGCCAATGAGATGTTTCTTTACTTTGTGTTTATAATATATGGTCTTTAGGGCCAGCCCCGTGGCTTAGCGGTTAAGTGCGTGCACTCCGCTGCTGGCAGCCCGGGTTCAGATCCTGGGCATGCACAGACGTGCACCGCTTCTCCGGCCATGCTGAGGCCACGTCCCACATACAGCAACTAGAAGGGTGTGCAGCTATGACATACAACTATCTACTGGGGCTTTGGGAGAAAAAATAAATAAATAAATAAATAAAATATATGGTCTTTAAAGTCCTTCAGTGAGATGTTAAATAACTTGAAGATGGTATTTTTTCCAAGAGAGAATTTAAGATTGTAGTTTTCAACTGAAGAAGAGACGGTAAAGCACATCAAAATGTTTGTAATCTTTTATGAGCATCGTATTTACGTTAGTTGCCAACAGTGTTACTTTGATTTATCTTTCTTTTTATTGTAAATATAATGGTGCCCATGTATTTTTAATGAAAGTTATAAAGAATGGGGAAGTTTCCTTTTGAGGAAAGGGCCCTAAGATTATCACAAATAAATTAAGTAAATTATCAATATACATCATTACTGTTATTTACTGTTGCTCCTGATGGCAAGAAAGGTTAAGTCCTCTTGATATAATTTCAGTGATTTTTGAATATTTCCCCTAAATTTCACTAATTTTCCACTTGCCAACAAAACATTCACTACCTGTTGTCCTAGAGACCGTTAAGGATGTGACAGGTTGTGAGGAACAAGTCAGGCTGACTTGGACCCTTGGGGGGCCTTGGTGACAGGCCAGGGTGAGGGGCTATGGGGCCCACCATGCCTAAGCTAAAGCAAAAGGAGTGTCACCAACCCCAGCCCTGAGTATCAGCAGCAGCCCACCCAGCAGGCCTCCAGGCATCCCGTGGCAGCCCCGTGGGAACCGGGCAGACCTGACACAACCACCTCTCCTCTCTTGGCCTTTGAGTGTGGTGAGCTGGCGGCCCGGCTGGTGGAGGGTGCTGGTACCTTGGCACAGGCAGATGTCTGCTTCCTCTGAGCATTGGCATCTACACTGGTCCTAGTGCTGTCCCAATGTTTGGACTAGTACGATAGCCTACTTAAAACCAACTGTAGTGATAAGAGCAACAGAATGAAAATGACATTGTCATGGAAGATGAGCAATTAGGTGGTCCAACCTACGAAAGTTACTTGGCTACCACTTAGCATGATGCGTAGTCATTCTTTCAATGTTAAAAAAATTTTCCTGATGCAGCAAAAGCAGTGCTAAGAGGGAAATTTATAGGAATACAGGCCCACTTCAACAAACAAGAAAAATCTCAAATAAGTAATCTTAAACTACACCTAACAGAACTAGAAAAAGAAGAACAAATCCCAAAGTCAGCAGAAGGAGGGAAATAAAAAAATTAGAGCAGAAATAAATGAAATAGAGACTTAAAAAAAACAGTAGAAAAAATCAATGAAACCAAGAGCTGGCTCTTTGAGAAGATAAACAAAATTGACAAACCCTTAGCCAGAGTCACTAAGAAAAAAAAATGAGAAGGCTCAAATAAATAAAATTAGAAATGAAAGAGGAGAAATTACAGTGGATACCATAGAAATACAAAGGATTATAAGAGAATACTATGAAAAACTATATGCCAACAAATTGGATAACCTACAAGAAATGGATAAATTCTTAGACTCATACAATCTCCCAAAACTGAATCAAGAAGAAATAGAGAATCCGAAGAGACCAATCACAAGTAAAGAGATTGAAACAGTAATCAAAAAACCTCCCAAAAAACCAAAGTCCAGGAGCACATGGCTTGTCTGGAGAATTCTACCAAACATTCAAAGAAGATTTAATACCTATCCTTCTCAAACTATTCCAAAAAATTGAAGAAGATGGAAAACTTACTAACTCATCCTATGAGGCCAAAATTACCCTGATACCAAAACCAGAGAAGGACAACACAAAGAAGGAAAATTACAGACCAGTATCGCTGATGAACATAGATGCAAAAATCCTCAACAAAATATTGGCAAACTGAATACAGCAATATATTAAAAGGATCATACACCATGATCAAGTGGGATTTATACCAGGGACATGGGGATGGTTCAACACCTGCAAATCAATGAATGTGATACACCACATTAACAAAACAAGGAATAAAAACCACATGATAATCTCAACAAATGCAGAGAAAGCATTTGACAGGATCCAACATCCATTTAGGATAAAAACTCACAACAAAATGGGTATAGAAGGAAAGTATCTCAACATAATAAAGGCCATATATGACAAACCCACAGCCAACATCATGCTCAATGGTGAAAAACAGAAAGCCATCCCTCTGAGACCAGGAACAAGACAAGGGTGCACACTCTCACCACTCTTATTCAACACAGTACTGGAGGTTTGGGCCAGAGCAATTAGGCAAGAAAAAGAAATAAAAGGCATCCAAATTGGAAAGGAAGAAGTGAAACTCTTGCTGTTTGCAGAAGACATGATCTTATATTTAAAAAATACTAAAGAATCCATGAGAAAGCTATTAGAAATAATCAACAACTACAGCAAAGTTCCAGGGTACAAAATCAACTTACAAAAATCAGTTGCATTTCTAGACACCAATAACAAACTGCCAGAAAGAGAAGTCAAGAATACAATCCCATTTACAATTGCAACAAAAAAATCAAATGTCTAGGAATAAATTTAACCAAGGAGGTGAAAGACCTATACACTGAAAACTATAAGAGATCATTGAAAAAAATTGAAGAAGACATAAAGAAACGGAAAGGTATTCCATGCTCATGGATTGGAAGAATAAACATAGTTAAAATGTCCATATTACCTAAAGCAATCTACAGATTCAATGCAATCCCAATCGGAATCCCAATGACATTCTTCACAGAAATAGAACAAAGAATCCTAAAATTTATATGGCACAACAAAAGACCCTGAATAGCCAAAGCAATCCTGAGAAAAAAGAAGCTGGAGGCATCACAATCCCTGACTTCGAAAGATACCACAAAGCTGTAGAAATCAAAACAGCATGGTACTGGCACAAAAACAGACACACAGACCAATGGAACAGAATTGAAGCACAGAAATAAACCCACACTTCTATGGACAGCTAATCTTCAACAAAGGAGCCAAGAACGTACAATGGAGAAAGGAAAGTCTCTTCAATAAATGGTTTTGGGAAAACTGGACAGCCACGTGCAAAAGAATGCAAGTAGACCATTACCATACACCATACACAAAAATTAACTCAATGGATTAAAGACTTGAATGTAAGACCTGAAACCACAAAACTCCTAGAAGAAAATATAGGCAGTACACCCTTTGACATCCGTCTTAGTGGCATCTTTTCGAATACCATGTCTATTCAGGCAAGGGAAACAAAATTAAAAATAAACAAATGAGACTACATCAGACTAAAGAGCTTCTGCACGGCAAAGGAAATCATGAACAAAACAAAAAGACAACCGACTGGGACAAAATATTTGCAAATCATATATCTGATGGGGGATTAACCTCCAAAATATATAAAGAACTCACACAACTCAACAACAACAAAAAAAACAAACAACCCCATCAAAAAATGGGCAGAGGAAATGAACAGACATTTTTCCGAAGAAGATATACAGATGGCCTATAGGCACAGGAAAAGATGTTCAATGTCACTAATTATTAGGGAAATGCAAATCAGTACTACAATGACATATCACCTTACACCTGTCAGAATGGCCATAATCACCAAGACAAAAAATAACGAATGTTGGAGAGAATGTGGAGAAAATGGAATCCTCATACCCTGCTGGTGGGAATGCAAACTGGTGTAGCCACCATGGAAAACAGTATGGAGAGTCCTCAAAAAATTAAAGATAGAAATACTGTACGATCCAGCTATCTCACTACTGGGTATTTATCCAAAGAACATGAAATCAAAAATTTAAAGAGATTTATGCACCCCTATGTTCATTGCAGCATTATTCACAATAGCCAGAAGTGGAAGCAACCCAAGTGCCCATCAACTGATGAATGGATAAAAAAGATGTGGTGTATGTGTACAATGGAATATTAGCCATAAAAAAGACAAAATCATCCCATTTGCAACAACATGGATGGACCTTGAGGGTATTATGTTAAGCGAAATAAGTCAGACAGAGAAAGACAAACACCATATGATTTTACTCATATGTGGAAGATAAACAAATTCATGGATAAAGAGAACAGATTAGTGGTTACCGGAGGGGAAGGGAGTTTGAGGGGTAAGGGGTAAAGGGGCACATGTGTATGGTGATGGATAAAAATTAGACTATTGGTGGTGAGCACGATGCAGTCTATACGGAAACTGATAGATAATAATGTACCTCTGAAACTACACAGTGTTATAAACCAATATGACCTCAATAAAATAATTGAAAAAAAAATTCTCCCAAATCCTAGTTGGTTAAAGCTCCTCCACCCATGCCTCCTGGGCCACACCTGGATCTGGAGCCTCCTCTGGGGAAGGAGTAGAAGTCCGCCTGCCGACCCCAGTTTCTAGTGGTGTGGATAGCTGAGGGGCTGGGCGCCTGCTGCTCTAAGCTGCCAGATAGGGCTCTGCCAGAAGCAGGACATGGGTCGGCCACCAAAGAGAGTGTGGCTTGGTTTCTGATGCCTTTTGCAGAAATGTGAAGGGGGCCACATCAAGCTGGCTTCTGCCTGACCCCTGTGGGGGGTGGTCACAATGCCTGCCTTCTCTATTGGAGAGACCGCCTTTCAAACACAGCTGTTTCAGGCAGAGGAGGAGGTGATCATAAATCCAGTGAGGTTTGGAAGAAAGCATATCCAATCTGAATTTCAAGTAAAGTAGAAATTTGTAGAAATTAGTAAAGCAAAATTTGTAGAAAGTAGTAAAGCAAAACTTGGGTTTCTCAAACCCGAACATTCCGTGCTCCCAGAGGTCAGGGACTGGGTCTTATTCACCTCTCTGTGCTCAGCCAGTCTCCAGGGAGGTGCTTTGAGGACCCCTATTCAGGTCCTCTGATAGACCACCTTGCATTTGTCACTCGCTCCAGCATTCTCAAAACACTTACGCGAGCATTCCCTCTCAAATCTGGGTTGGCCTTCTTTCTCGATTCCTAGCCTCAGTGGGACGCTATCTGTATGTTCAGAATAAATGGGCTGTGGCACAGCCAGACCAGGCAGACCCCCACTCATTTGGTCCCTCCAGAGCCACAACAGTCTAATTTATGGTCTAATTTAATTGCAAGCTTTGGATCAGTTAAGCACCAGAGTTGAACTGTACCTTTGATTCTACAAGGCCATGACCATATCAGGAAGCCAAGAGTTGGCCCAAGAAGTCATTGTCCCAAATAAGTCTTGCAGAGAAAATCCAAAATACAGACAGCACTAGTATCCTGATTATCATCATCATATACCTTTGTGTCTAACTTGTAGGTTCCAGCTTTAGATGCCCCATTTGGTTGGAAGAATCTTAACCTTCAACATTCATCATATGTGAAGGAGAACGTGTGCCAGGCAGCAGGCCAGCCCTGGGGCCCAGGTGGGCGGGAGGACAGGAATCACACTGACAGTGCCCTTCGGGGTGACTCATGCTCCAGCACAAATGGTTGTGACCATTCGTGAGCAAGCCAGAAAGGGCCATCTCTTGGCTTTTACCGAGGCCTGAATTTGAATGGTCCATGCTGAGAGGTTAAGAGGAATAAGCAAGTCACCTACCTAAAGGTTGCACCTGGCCAGTTACTGTCATCTTCTTGTCACTCACAGTCAGATACCAGCACCCAAATGATGACTGACACGCACTGCTCCCATGCTGTGAACCAGGCACTGTTGTAAGCACTTTACGTAAATTAACTCAGCTAATCCTCCTAACAGCCCTTTAAGGTGTGGGGACCATCGTTATCCATATTGTATGGATGAGAAAACTGAAGCACAGAGACATTGAAGCATCTGTTCCCGGTCACACAGCTAGAAGGGCTGGAGCTGGGATTAGAGTTCCAATCAGCACCAGGCCCGTGCTCGCAGCTTCCCACCTGTAAACGGGAACCGTCTTCGTGTC
Organism: Ceratotherium simum simum; assembly: GCF_057802395.1. Lineage (NCBI taxonomy): Eukaryota > Metazoa > Chordata > Mammalia > Perissodactyla > Rhinocerotidae > Ceratotherium > Ceratotherium simum. Next base: position 6,669,017 of record NC_141924.1, read on the forward strand.
CACCCCATAGGATTGTTACTTGGATTAAATGAGTTAATGCAGAAAGAGCTTTGCATGGTACCCAACATAGCAAACGCCAAATGTTTGCATTCATTATTATTTTTTATTCTAGCCTCCTCTAGTGAGTGCATGTCTAATGTTTAATGTTTAGTAATGATGTGATTATATGGTGTGGAGTTTATTTGGGTGGAAGAATTTAACAGGTTCGTAAATGACTTCAGGCATGAGTTTATTGAATCATTAAAGGGTCAAAGGGGTGGCTTAAATCTTTTCTTTATTTCCCTGCATTTTATGGCAATTTCATGCCACCGAACGATTTGTGAATTGGGTGTTTGCAAAGGTGTCCGGATAGATCCTTTGTGAATGTCGAGAGCCGTATGACAGAAGTGAGCTCAGAGAGCCAGAGGAGGAGGAGGAGGACTAACTGCTTGGTTGGGGGCTAAGACGGGCACAGCTTCTGGTGAGCTGCACCAAGTCTAGATATCAGGAGATGGGGCTTCCTGGGCATAGGGATCCGCGTGTGCAGAGACCCAGGTTGGGGGAAGCCCCACACAGGCATGACTAAAGCATGGGTTGAAGCAAAGGGGAGAGAGCGGGGGTGGTGGGGTGAGGCTGGATGGCCAAGGGCTCTGGGAGGCAGGCTGAGGGGCAGGGCTGTGAGGGTGGTCTCCTCCCTGCTTGCCTCGGTGGGCGTCTTGAAGCTGGCTCCTCCAGGGTGGGGTTGGTCTACCATCCACTGCTCTATCCCCAGTGCCTGGGACAGCGCCTGACACACAGTAGGTGGGTGCTCCATCAATATTTATGAGTTACACATCCTATTTTTGGTAGGCTCCTGTGCGCTCGTGCGTGTGGTAGACAGGCAGCTGGAATCATGACAGAATGGGAGGAGCAGAGCTCTAAAGTCAGACCGTCTTGAGCTCTGTCATCAGCTTGCAGGGAAGTAGCCTGGGGACCCCAGGCAAGTGCTGGCCTTTTGGAGCCAAGTCCACTTACTTTCTAAACAGCAGGGAGAACCACAGCTGCCTAGAGGGTGATGTGAGGATTAGAGAAGCTTCTGTAACACCCAGCCCAGCGCCTGGGTGAAGGAGATGCAGTGAGGGATGGCCGCCAGTACTGGGTCTCAGTGTCACCAGTACTGGGTCTCAGTGTCACCAATACTAGGTCTCAGTAAGCCTTGGTTCAATTGACTTGAAGCTTGACTTCATTGTAGCCTTTCCAAAGGAGGTTCTGGAATCTTCGGATTCACCCTCATGCATTGCCCAGAAAGAATCCTTGCATGGTAAGAGATCCCAGGTCTAGGCCGTGCCACCAGGACACCGGGAATTGTGCCTGGAATTCTGGTGTAACCCCCTCACTTCTGCAAACAGCATACTGGATTATTGATGCCAACCCATCAGTCACTAAGATCTTGAGAGCTCCTGACAGACGAGAGTCTACCCCTGGGCGTGTGCGCAGGCCTCACGGAGCTGCACGGGTCGGCTTCCTGACCCGGTGGTGGGGGCCTGAGCAGTGTGCTTACGCTCTGCTTCCACTTTATTTTCATCTGGATTTTTTAATATTTTATCTTTTTCTTTTTTTGACAGGCAGTTTTGCTGCTGTTGTTATTTTTAGCATTCATTTATTCACTGTAAATACAAATGAAGATACAGTACAATTAATTTCTTTGCTAATCAAAATATTTGATCAAATGAAGCAATTTTTCAATTCTTAGAAGTAATTACACTGTTCTTTAAAATGAAGTGGAAGGATTCTTTACTGAGTATTTCTAATTAGGAGTTTTTGCTACCTGCTGTGTTCTTATTCTGTATGAAGCTTTCAGGATTTTTTTTTCTTCCTGTAAGAAATCATGGGAAAAACTATATAACTGTCTCCCTGCGTATTCAGAACAAAACTTAGTAGAAGAATTATGTGCTCTGATTAGCTAATTATAATGTTCATGACAGTTAAATTAATGTACCGACATATTTCTAATATGACAGCTGGAATGGACCTTGCTAAATCACGTTGTCTAACCTATTGCTCCCAGCCAGGTGACGGCCGCCTTGAACACCCACAGGAGCAGTGTCACAAAGTCTCCTTTCAGTGTGCCCATTGTCAAGGAATGCTGATGGCCAAAGGGTCATCCATGCTGAAGAGCCTACTTCTTTTCTCTGTACTCTGAGCTCATTCCCTTTTATTTCTTACTAACTATAAATTCAGGATGGTATCAGTCAGCTATTGCTGCGTAACAAACCCTCCACAGCAATAAGCATTTATCTGGCTTTTGCATCTGTAGGGTGGCTGATCTAGGCTGGGTCAGCTCTGGGGGCTTGACTGGGACATCTCTGCTCCACATGTCTCTCACCGTCCCCTTGGACCAGTGCTGTAGCCAGGGCGTGTTCTTCTTAAGGCGGCGCCACAGGCAAAGGGGGCCTGCCCAATCACGCAAATGCTTTTTAATCTTTGGTCACATTATACTTGCTAACATTCCCTTGGCCAAAACCTGTCGTATGGCTGAATCTAAAGCCAAGGGATAGGGAAATATTCTCAGCCTCTCCAATGGGAGGGACCCCAAATTCACATGGCAAAGGATGTGGAAACAGGGAGAGTTGAAGAAATGGGGCCAGGAATGCAGTGTACCACAAGAAAACAAATATATGTGCACACCTCCATTTCCAACTCTACTGGGTTGCAGTCGTGCATCACTTGACGATGGGGGTGCGTTCTGAGAAATGCGTTGTTAGGCAATTTCGTCATTGTGCGAACTTCATAGAGTGTACTTACACAAACCTAGATGGTCTAGCCTACCACACACATAGGCAGCACGGTACTAATCTAATGGGACCACCGTTGTATATGCAGTCCATCGTTGACTGAAGTGTTGTTATGTGGCACAGGACTGTGTCTGACAATTCAACCCACCCCTTCCCTGTTATGTTCTCTCTTCCTCATTATCTAGAGAAGTCATTTAGGATGTGATTTAGTGGAAAATTGATTTTATAAGTCAGCCGAGAACATGGCTGGGCGTAACTTATTGACAGGATACTAGAAGGTCTTTTCTGGAATCATTCCTCGAGTAGAGCTGTTGAAGCAAGAGTTCAATACAACTGTGAATACAAACGAACAAAACTCCAGGTTCAGTTAACCGTTCTGGAGCATGTCTGCCCTGTGTAGCTGACTCTTGCAATCGGCTTAACTCTCTCCTCAGGCCCTGGCTCCCTCCCCTTGGTTTGGGTTGGCTCAGAAGCTTCTCACTTGGAGCTTCCCGGCCACTTCCCATGTGAGTTCCCTGCAGCAGAGACAGGGTTAATTGGCCCTTATGACACACGGGTTGGTACAGCGCCTCCTGCAGTGGACGGGGTGCTCCCCGAGTACGTCTGCTTCCTCCTGGAGTGATTCTTGCAGGGCTGTTCTCTTCGGTTGCTGTGACTGTCGCTCCTTTACAGATGGAGAACCTGCTCCCAGAGAAGTGAAGTGACTTACTTGAGGTCACCAGCTAGAAGATGGCAGGGCAGGGCTCTAGCCTGGCCATCCTGAATCTGAGCCCATGGCTCCACCTCCGACACCCCTGCCCCCCAGGGCTCGAGGCAGCGGTCAGGAGACCAGGGTTCTGTGGAATGCCCACTGTGTCCCTGGCTCCTGCCCAGCTCCTGGGGTGCGTGACCACATCTCAGGCCTGGCGTCCGCCTCAGTGCCTCCACCTCCTTGGCAGAGTGTCTTGACCTGCAGACAATAGCATGTGCCAGAATGCCTCTGTCCCCTGACTACTCACGACAGAGACGGTGTTAGCCCAGGTCTGTCCGACCTCTTGACTCAGGCAAAAATGTCTGTAAAAATAATCAGCAGCCGCAGCAAGAATGGCGGCCCATGTTTGCTGGGCATTGGGCCAAGCACTGTGCGGTGTCGTTTTGTTGAACTCCCAGGCCCGTTCTTGGAGACGGTTCCGTTTGTATCCCCGTGAGGAAGAGGAGGCAGAAGAGGGTGTATGTCTTGCCCACGGTTGCAGAAAGAGGCAGAGCTAAGCTCCATTCAGCTCTGACCAACCCCAAAGCCCTCGGGTGACAGGGGCCTGTCCTTGGCAGAGTTCTGCGGCGTCCCACGCGGGTGGTACATGGATTGGTGGTGCCACTCCCCCCGGCTCTGCTCCCGCTGCCAGGCCACATCTGCCCTTCTTCATGTGTGGTGTGAGGCGCTGAATGATGGTGGGTCTGGCCTGAGCTGCCAGAGGACAGGCCGTGGGCTAGGGAGCCCAGCACTGTGTCTGCAGGGCTGTCCCCAGTTTGTCAGTCAGCACTGTACACTGGGAGAAACCCTAGTCGGAGTGGAAGACTGTATCAGAGACATGAGGCCACAGCAGGGAGAGGAGCCCTGAAGCTGGGGCAAAGGGGGTGGGCTCAACCTGAGTTCTGCACAGGCCGGGGCTCACCTCCCTCTGACCCCCCACTCATTGGGGCAGCCCCTTGGGTGAGTCCACACCGTGACAGGATTCAGAACCACAGGTTTACACTCTGAAGCTGTGACTTGCTTTTTCCTAAAGAGAAATATGGGTATATCTGAAACTGAGAAGCTCTCCATAAAAGTGGGGTGTTATTAGGAGGTTGTTTGATGATTGTTTACTTCGTGTATCAGGATATTATTTCTTTTATATATTTTGCCAACATTATGTAGTCACAAAGGGGGCCAGGAATTTTCTTTTTGGCAGTGGTGGTCTGTATTTCTCTGCGACATCAGGGGCATCAATTGTTCGATAAAACAAGGTTCCGTGAATACCCTTCAATAAATGAGAGAAAATTCCTTCAAAACTTGTAAATCATTTTCTAATTAGGTCCGACCTATAGTGCATAAGATTCCACTATTTTTTATTTTTGCATTTAAAGAGTAACCAGAACAGCTGTGCGCACGGTTGTCCGATGGGGAGGGGGCACGGAGGATGCAGGCCCCGCCGTTCCTGTTCGGACAGTCGTGTGGAGGAACGTGGACTCTGGTGACTCGTCCCTTCCCCCCAGTTCTTCTCCTCATATCGCAGCTGTAATTCCTGTCCTGGGGGTGCCTTTTATGTAAAGAAAAGTTAGTATTGGGAAAGTGACATTTGCATCTCAAGGTAGTGGTGTCTTTTCTTATTAGGAGAAACATTTCTTCTAGTTATAGAAAAAGCACTATTTTTTCCCCATTCGGATATAACGATCACGTGAGAAGTGCCAGGGCCACAAAAGCGCCAGACCAGGAGCCATCTGTTCCTCCCTGGCGTCTCTAGTCACTCGGAGTGAGGCTGGCGGTGGCTGAGTGGCTTTGCTAAAAAGCAGGATAGGAACCAGAACGGGGGCGCCTCACAGATTCCGAGCCTCAATGCCCTTATGGCAGAGCCGGGGAGCTCTGCCCTCCTGAGGCCAGTGGCTTCTCTGGGTGGCACGGGGTGGGGAGCAGTGTGGCTGCGTCCACGGGGCCTGGGGACCCTCGAGTCTATGCTTCGTCTCTTGTGCACCAAGGTGATGGCAGTGATGCCTCCGGGGGGTGGGGTTATTGGTGATCTTTATTTTTCCTTTGTGCCTTTTTCGTAGTTTCTAAGTTTTCTACATGAACGTGCAATAATTACTTTGCAAGCAAAGAAAGAATATCTCCAACGGGCAGCAGCATCACCTTCAGAAGTTTAGTCCAGCCACGCAGGTGCGCTGCTTCTGTTTCTCCTGGTGTCAGTCCCCTTGCCTCCGCCGTCCTGGCCCCAGTGAGGGTGGGGAGGCCTCTCTGCAGCCTGGGCTCTGGCCTCGGCTCTGGGCACGTGGAGAAGAGCGCTGAGTTTGCAGGCAGGCCACCAGGCATGGAATGGAGCGCCGCTCTTTGTCGGCCCCCTGACTCCCGGCGTTTCTCAGGCCCCCACCTTCACATCCGTCAGCCTGCTGAGCAAGGACGGTATCACCCCGCGCTGGGGTTTCAGTCCATTTGCCCCGCACTTCCCTCGCCTCCCACAGCAGTGGTTTCCTCCTCAGGAAGGCTGTTTCCGGTCAGTTGTCTCCAGAGCACAGGGCCCTGCTCCCCAGAGCACAGTCACAGTTACAATCTCTGCTCACCTGTGAGACTTGCCCTCATCTCTCTCCTCCCCCAAGAGACCCCACCTGGGCAGAGGCTTTATTTAAGGATGACGTCTTACCTCCCCCTCCGCGGTATCTAGAAAAGTGCCTGGCACACCACTGATGTTCCACGGGTGTTTGTGAGTGACTCAATACAGTAATCTCAGGCATGGATTGTGTGTTCATCCTCTGTGAGTGCACTGCATGCGTGTGTCACATGCCCGGCACAGGTGCTCACCCGCCCCCTCGGGGCTCTGGGATCCAGTGTGACCCAGGTGTTACTCAGGTCCCTGCACAGGTGGAGATCAGGGGCCAGATTCACACCCAGGGCTGTCACACCAAGCAGGGCTCCCAGACCAGCCTCTCCTCAGCATCCCGCGCATCCAGACAACCCCACCCTTGGCCCTGACGCTCACCCTCAAGGAAGCGAGACTCTCATCTTGGGAGCCCCAGTCACCCGCCTGCCTCTGCCCTTGCTCACTCCTCCATTAAGAACAAGCGTTAATACTAGTGTGTGTGTATATATGTGCGCGCGTGGGTGTGTGTGACCATCTGGACCATTTTGTGGTCCTTTTCCACTTAGTGCATCACAAGCATTTGACCATATTATTAGATTACTCTTTGAAACATTCTAAATAGCTGCATTATAATCCGTCTTATAGAGATGTCATATTTTATTTAACCATTCTCCTAATGTTAGACATCCAAATTGTTGCCCATTTTTTATTTTTTTGTAAATTTTGTAGATAATCCTGTATTGATCATAATTCCATGAGCTCACATTGTTTTTCTTTAAGGAGCGTCCTGAGAGGAGAGGTACTACGTCAAAGGATAGGACCTGTTTATGGCTCCAGACACCTTATTCTGCCTTTTCCAGCATTGATATTATCAATCAAAAATTTTGCCACTGTCTTAGAAGAAAAAAGCAGAATCTTGTTTTCATTTCCGTTTCTTTGCATCATGACAAGGGTCAGAGCTTTTTAACAGTAGATCCAGGGCCGCTGCCCAGAGCAGAGCACGAGGATCCTGCCACCTCATTCACTTTATTGGTTGTGTCATTTTCACTATAAAAACGTATTGTTTCTTCGTGCTTTCTTTGAAGAAATATCAAGACCCCTCTGTGCACCAGGTTCTGTTCCAAGCACTTGGAGATTCAGCAGTGACCAAAAGACCAGAGCTGTTGCCTTCATGAAGTTTATTTCCTGTTAGCATGAGAAAGACAGTTAAGAGGTAAATATGTGGTGGATGAGAGAGCAGTCAGTGCGATGGAACACAAGCAGGGAAAGGGGAGAGGGAATGTGGAAAGGGGCCCAGGAGTATTATAAACCCTGAAGGACGTGCGAGAACAGCCAGTGCAAAGGCCCTGTGGCAGGGCCACGCTTGCTGTGTATGAAGCAAAGCAGGAGGCCTGGTCACTCTGAGCAGTGAGCAAGGAGGAGAGTCACAGCAGTGAGGTCAGAGAGTGTTGGGCGCGGGCTGGTGAGCCATTGTGAAGCTCTGCCCATTACTCTGAGCCACATGTGAAGCCATTTGAGAGTTTTGCTTGATCTGATATGTACTTTAAAAAGACCGTCCTCATGGCTTTTTGATTATGGCTCTGCCCTCGCTTATCCCTCCATCCAGAGAACACGTGTGTGTGTGTACTTTAAAAAGATCATCTTCAGAGGAAAATGATGGAGGGCAGAAGCAAGGAGACTGTTGCAGGAATCCGTGCAAGAGATGATGGTGGCCTGGACCAGGAGGTGAGGATGGGGTGGTCAACTTCCAGATACGTACTGAAAGCAGAGCCATTGGGATTGCTGGGTGTTTGGATGTGGGTGATAGAAAGATATGTCACAGATGGCTCCAGGCTTAAGCTACTGGAAGGACAGTTTCTGGAAAGACAGAGGACAATGTTTTGAAGTTGATGATTTGGGAGAGAAGAAGGAATTTTCCTTTATGAACCTTGGATATTCTCTCTTGCTTAGAGGGCTACTCTTACCAAAGGTGATCTTTGAGTCAGCCGTACCCTTCTCTACTTCTCTATAATGCTGTAACAAACAGGCCTTGTGATGTAATGGCTCGGCCCCAGGACAGGCTTACTTCCCACCCACTCACAGTCTGAGTAGGTGTCTACTGGTTTATTTGTATCCTTCTAGACCTAGCTATACTATTCTGATTATATCAAGTTTAGGACATTTTATCTGGTGGGTCAAAAACTTGGTTGCTAGCCTTTTCCAAAAATTTCATGGCAATTTTCACATATTCATTTTTCTATCAACTTTAATATCAATGTCTAACGATTCCCCCAAATATCCATTGAGATTTTTATTGGAATTTTATTAAATTTATTTATAATTTGAGAAGTATTTTATCTTTTGAAATGAAGTCTTCACATCCAGGAACATAGTATGTGTCTCTTTTATTCCAATCTTGTTTTAATAACATTCAATAGAATATGGTATAGCTTTCTTTGTATAGGTCTTACGCCTTTCATGTGAAATTTATCTCAAGGTATTCAATAGCTTTGTCATTAATGTGAATGTGGATTTTTTTCACAATACAATTTCTAACTAGTTATAATTACTGTAAAAAATATGATATTCCTTTTTTGTATTTTTGGCTTGAATCCAGCCACTTTCCTAATTGTCTTGAGATTTTCTAGATGTACAATCATATCCACAAGTAATGATAAATCTTGTTTTTCAACATTTGTACTGTTTATTTCATCTTCTTGTCTTATTTCAAAAGCTGGAGCCTCTAAGAACGTGAACAGCAGAACTGTCAGTGAGCATGCCCGTTTGTTTCTGACTTTAATGAAAATGCTTTAATATTTCACCCATTTAATGCATTTGCAGATAGCTTCTGGTTAATATGCTCATGTTTGAGATGGTCATTTTATTTCTATATAGTTTGTTCATCCTACTCTATTCTGTACCATTTTTATCAGGAATGGTTGCTGAATTTTGTTAAATGTCTTTTTGCCATCTGTTGATATGTGACGCTTGCTAATGTAAGAAATTGAAAGATTTGCTAATTCTTGAAGGATTCTTATACTTGAAGTAAACCCTAGTTGATTTTGGTGTGTCCTTTTTAAATATGGTGCTATATATTCCTAATGGGTTTCTTTTTATTTTTTTAAATGTCTTTGCATTTATGTCTATAAATTAGATTGGTTCATTTTTTTCGAGTGTTTATCATGTTTTCGTGGTAGGGTGATATACATTGAATTGGAACACTATGTATCCCTTTTTGTGTTCTGAAATAATTTGACTAATGTAAAAATTATCTACTTCTTAAAAGTTAGATACAGCTTACCCTTAAAATCTTCTGGGCTTGACACCTTTTTAATGATAGACGGTAGATCTTTTAACAGCTTTGTGCATTTCTTTTGTGGTTACCTGTCTATTCAGACTTTTCTATTACTTAAGTTAAATGTAGTAATCTATATTCTGCTAGAAAACAATTCAATTTCCTCTGGAATTTAAAGCATATTAACCTAAGGTTGCACATACTCCTTTGTTAGAGTTCTTCCATATCTGTTGTTAGAATAATGGTATTTCCAATTTGTTTTGTGTTTTAACACTTTCAAGGAGGACTCACATCCACCATCTCCTGTGAGACTTCATTCCTCCTGGCTGGATGAGGCCACTGAGGGGGAAGGTGGTTGATGCGCAGGTCACACAGCCCGTTGGAGGCAGAGTCTGGACTCAGACGCAGGACTCCCGCCTTCCCTCTCTGGACATGTCCACCTGTGGTCTTTCCAGTTATGTTCACCTGGGAGCCTGTCCTCCTCAAGCCCCAAAGGTGTGACAAATGTGAGGATGGACTTTGAGCATGACACTACATCCAGAAAAGGTTCCTCTACTCTCTGAGTACCGACATCCCTTGGAGTGTTTAGAGAAGTGCTTGTGTACTTAGATGTGGGAGGTGCGTTTTCAACTGTTGGAAAATGTATAAGATGCGTCACCAATATCACTTTATTTTCTAGAATGAAAAAAGAAAGGCATTCATTTACTTTGCAAATGGCTCCAAATGGACATATTTAAAAGCTTTGGGCGGTCGAGGATGCAATGGGATGTGGTTTGACTGTTAGTGTGTGTATTCACATTCTTGAGGATATTCCCAGCAGCATCCTGTGTTTGATACAATTTTATAAAGTATCATTATGAAGACTTGTCTGTCCTAAAGGACAGTAACATGTAATACATATGTTGCTGTGGAACTGCTGAAAATGCATCATGACCAAGTTTTAATACTAGTTGGGGGATTCGATGTGATAATCTGGTAAAGGTCTTAGCACCTGCTGGCGCTTTGTAAGAGCTGTTATATAGCTAAGAGTCACAACGGGTTCTGATGTGGTGAAACCCAGGGTATCTCAGAGTACAACCTGGTATAGGGACAGCTGTAATGTATTGTCACCCCTGGGTTCTCACGGAGCCCAGTCTCCCCTCCCCTCCCACAGCCACACCCCTTCCTCAGACTTCAGGAGCCGATCTGTTGAGGCAGCAGCCACAGGTCCAGCTTCCGGGCCTTTCTCTAACTGCAGCAAGTACGTGCAGGCCAGGGCTGCTTCCCTGGCCCTGCCCACTCCCCTCGCAGGAGGCTCAGGACTCAGCTGCCCCCACTGCTTTGCCCTTGGAGGTCCTGTCTCCCAAACCTGACTTCCTTGTGAAGCCCAGTCCCCCCAGTGCCCGCTCCTGATGGTTCCAGGATAAACGCAGAGACCCTTGTCATCTTGGGCATCTGTTGATGAGCTCTAAGTAACTGCTCCTTGCCTGCTACTCCCGTTGTCCCGTCTGTCCACCAGAGTGATCATCAGCAGAAGCTGACCGTGGGCGCAGTCCTCCGCAGGCCCCTCCCAGCTCACCTTGCACAAGCCCTCTTGCCAGCACATAAGCCCAAACCTGCATTAAGAAGATCCTTCTGTTGCCTCTCTTTCCTCTTAGCCCATTCCTCCTCCTTCCAGAAAGCTGTCCCTGAGCCCAGGCTGGGGCTGTCCCTCTCCAGGCTCCCAGAACCATGGACAGCGTCACGGGGCCGTAAAGCGCCTCACAACACCCAGGTGTCCCTGCCCGAGGAGAGGCTAGGACGCTAGCCCAGGCCAGTGGACCTGCTCCATTGCCCCCCACAGCTTCCAAACGCGTGAATTCTGCACTCCCCAGGATTAAATCCCCCTGGGTCTCAAAAAGTTTCAGACTTAAGGGAACACTTAGCCAACAGTGGTGCTGCAGCATAATGTAATAACAGTCATCAAAACTGCCTCCCAAATTCTAACTGCCGGGAGTATAAGTCAATTGAACTGATGTCTGGAAATGAGAGCCGTGGGGGTACCGTCCCTGTTGACTCCCTCACCACTCGGAGCAGGCACTCTTCATGTGCTTGTTAAATGAACCAAAAAACAGACAGTGGGCGAATGGATGAGAGGCGAAGGAGCGCCCTCCCCAGGGCCTGGCTCAGCACATGACCCTGCCCGGTGGGACTCACTTGCTTTTGCTCCTTCTTCCTGGCAGGTCAGCCCAGGCTTCCACTTCAGCTACATCTGAGCCTGAGGTTGGGTCCTGTTTAGACCTGCGTCTGGGTCGCATGTGTCTCCTGGCTTATCTTTCTCACTAAGCCGGGCCTCCCGGGACCTGCCATGGGTGATGGGCCCAGAGCCAAGAGATGATTTATTATTTATTAAATGGATCCTTTTTCCATTCTGTTTTGCCCAGACTGCTGCTGAGTGGGCTGAGAAAATGCCCAAAGGCCCGTCTCCCCGGTCTCCCAAGGAAATGGCGAACCAGGAGATCCTAGCACGACTCCACGAGGCAGTGACTTCCCATTACCACGCCATCGCCCAGGAGTTTGAGAACTTCGACACCATGAAAACGAACACCGCCTCCAGGGACGAGTTCAGGGCCATCTGTACTCGCCACGTTCAGATTCTGACGGATGAACAAGTAAGACGTGCATTTGCTTTATCATTGTAAGCAATGTCGAATGGGTGTCAGGCCGGCCATTCCCCAGAGTGTAAAGAGTAAGACTAGTCTCTACTTTAAAAATACTTGAAAGTTTTTTGGGGTTTTTGTTGTTGTTGTTTTGTTCTAAATCTTACTGAAAACTTGAAGGAGGCTTCTGTTTGTCTAACGGGTGTGAATTGCACCATTTCAATCAGGGTGCAAATAATGTCACTTTTATTTTTAAAACCAAATTAAACTTGGCTCCAGCTACCACTCTGCTTCCTTCTTCCCTGGAGCGTTCCTGGGCCTGTGTGATCCAAAGAGGTGGCCAGTGTCTGCCCTCACCTGAGCCGGGGTGGGCAGCCTGTGCGTTGCCCTGCCCCTCCCACCACCCCCACCTCCCCTGCTCCCCTCCCTGGTTCTGTCCCACAGAGCATCAAAGCCAGTGAGGTCTCTGTTTGCAAGTTCTGATCTCCGTTACTATCAATGAATAGAAGCCTTTAAAATTAATACAGTTGCATTTATTATTCTATGGGGCCAACTTATAAAGGTTTTACTAGTAAAGATTTTTATTTCATCTAAATGAGTAAAATTTTACTCTAATTATAGATATAAATTCACGTCATGCTGGCATATCTGGCTTTCATAACAGAGAATTTGACTCTAATTGTCCACTAAGAAAGCTTCACCATTCCCAGCACATCAAGCCCCACCCCCCCAACAAAACAAGCCCTTATTTTTAAAGGCTACGTTCTAAAAATACGCAGACACATCTCAAATACAGTCTGCATCATCGAGAGCATCAAAATCTGGCATAAGTACCATGGTTTAAGTTGGGTGATGATTAGCAAAAATTGTGCTATATTTGGGAAGGATGCTTCTGGATACAGGAAGCAAGAACCCCAGAGATCCATATGTTTTCTCCTTGCGTGAGTTACTTAGCCAACGACCTTCTTGGTTGAATGGCACAGTGTCTGGTACAGTAAGACACAGAAGTAATTTGCACTCAACGTGTCCAGACCCCTCATGCCATTGGCTGGACAGTTCCAACCATGTTAAATAGCATTCAAGTACAGATTTCATGAACTTAACTCATCCTTAAAAAAAAAATCCGACCATCATGAATCTGAGGGGCCAGCTTTCTCGACTTGCAGAGCTCTGTAAGTAGGGGAAGTGCCACATCTCTTGAAACTTTTTGGTATAATTAACCTTTCAGAAAAGGGGAGCGACTTTCAGAGCAGATGGAGTTGGAAACTGATGGGTCTTTGTGGCTCTGCGTAAAGTGTGTTATAAAAGGCTCTCTGTTGGAACTGGGTCCACTGGGATATTGCTTAAGAAGATAGAGACCCACCGGGAGAGCCTCTCCTGGCGAGGCAATTTAGATCAGTCCGTAGTGATTGCGTGAGGACTTTGAATATGCAGCTATATTAGGGAAAGGAACCTTTAAATATTTCTGAAAATTTCAGATGTGGTATTTCTAAAACAGACACCTTAAGAAGTGAGAACAATGTAGGCAGAGAACCAAACAACCCTTCAGGCAGGCAGACCTGGGTTTCAACCCTGCTTCTGCACTTGTCCAGCTATGTGACCTTGGACAAGTTACTCGACCTCTCTGAGTTTCAGTGTCCTCCCCTATGAAATGGGAAGGCACGATACTCCCCAGGTCCTCCAAGTACCCTCCCCTCTGACCAGGTTGCAGTTCAGCCTTGCCTACCTTTGCTCGCTGCCGTCTCTGCCTGCTCCTGCCCCCTTGTATCTGGCCGTGCCAACTCCATCTCCTGGACTCCCTTCAAGCCCAGTGAAGTCTTTCCTGACCACACCTTTACCTGGCAGAGCTGGCCACGGCCCAGTTTGCCCTCCCCGCTCCACCTCGAGCTCTCCATCTTCTAGCCAAGCCCTTGGGACACTCTTGCATGTTCTTTGGCCAGAGCTGTCTGTCTTGGCTGTGTAGTGAGTACCAGAAGGCAGCGTGCATCCCCTCATTCACTTATTGGGGGGCCCCTGTGCACAAAGTGGTGATGTTAGTCCCAGGGGACCACAGCAGACCTGCTCCCTGCTTCCTCCGAGCTTGCATCCGGGGAGGGTAGAGAGAGGTTAAACACCAGTTGTACATTATTTATGTAATTACACACCACTCCTTGCTCTGAAGGGGCATGCAGCACACTGGGAGAACAAAACAGGGCCAGGCCCGGACCCAGCGGTCAGGGTGGTTTCCCTGAGGACGCGATGTTGGGATCATGGGAGTTGCCTCTGAGAAGACACAGGGGAGAGAGACGGCAATGCAGACAGAGGGAACATCCCAGAAGCGGGAGCAGCGAGCACACTGCATTAGATGGAGCTGCTGCCAGCCGGCCAGTGGGCACCACACCCTGCCACAGACCCAGACTGCCACCCAGACACACCCTGCCCTCGTGGGGTCCACGTTCTTTTAGGGAGAGACAGACAGTAAACCAAATAAGTGAGATATGTGGATGTGGATGGTGATAAACGCTATCAAGGCAAAACAAAGCAGGAAGGAGGGTAGTGATGGGGAACTGGGGAGGGAGCATGTGAGCAGGGCAGCCAGGGAAGGCTCCTGAGCAGGGGACATCTGAGTAAACACTTGGGTCAGGTGTCCCGCTGGGAGCAGAGGAGGTTGGATCGTGGATGTGTTTCAGGGTTGCAACCAACAGAATCTGCTGACGGATGTGGGTGGGAGAGAGAAAGGGGGGCGGAGGATGAGGAGCCAGAGGATGAGGAGCCGTGAACAGAGGCAGGTGTTAAGGGTGGGGTGGGGCGGTCAGGAGTTGGGTGCTCCCCTCATCTATTTGCCCACAGTCACGGCTTTTACCCCACCCCTACCTCTGCTTCACTTTTCTTTCTGCGAGAGTACATCTTCACCTGCTCTCTCAGGGAGGAGCAAAGCTGAGGGCTTCCCCATTTCACCCTCGTTCTTAAAAGATGGTTTGGCTGGGGACAGAATTCTAGGTCCAAGTTTTCTTCCCCCGACACTTGAAGAGATTTCTCAATTGTCTTCCGCCATCTCTCGGTGCTGATGGGGCATCTGCTAACTTTCATGTGCCTTCTAGGCGCCAGATCCAGGGAGGAAGAAGGGCAGAGATGACCCACTCCTGCCGGTTCCTTCTACCAAAACCCAGCACGAGACAAGTGGTGAGGTGTGAGTGAGGTGGGGGAAAGGAGCCAGCAGCGTGTTTTAATAAGTCTCCACCAACCCCCGACAGCCTCCCTGGGCCTGTCCCCTCACACGGCCCCACTGCCAGCTGCTCCTGCAGCTCCTTGGCCTGGTCCTAGAGCTGGACACCTCCCGCCTTGGCCTCAGGGCTCTGTCCCAGTGACTAGGGAAATTTCGTGCCCGTTGGCAGCACAGGCCAATTCCAGCTCCACGTGGCTGCCTCTGTTTCAACCTCAGGTAGTGGGTTGGTGGCTTGGTTCTAATTGCCTACCTCACATGGGGGCGTCTTGTCCCTGTTCTTGGGAGGGTACCACCCCCACTGCCTGCCCTGGCTTCTGTGGCCACACACCCACTGGCCTCTAATGTCATGGGTTTCTTCCCCATTTCTATTCAACTCTATTCAACAAACTCTGTTGTGTCTGAACAAGACAATGCATTTTTAAAAATAGTTTCCACCTCTCTGCTGAAATCCCCATCTGTTCATGCATGTTGTGCACCTTTTCTACTAGATCCTTTAACATATTAGGCACAGTTATTTTAAAGTCCTTGTCTGATCATTCCCACCCTGGAGTCATCTCTAAGTCTTGTCTGTTGGTTGCTGTATCTCTTGGCAGTGGGTCAGTATTTCTTTTGTTTGTATGTCTCACCCATTTTTTTGTTGAATGCCAGGCATCATGTAAAGAATAGTAGGGACTGTGGTATAAATAGTATGTATGCCTGACAATGGGCACACTCTTCTGTCAGGCTATGTGGGGGCAGGGGGTGTGGTTGAGTCTGAGTTTTGTTATTGCTGCCCTTGGCCCGAGTGTGCACAGGCATCAGGTCCCTCCGCGGAGGATCCCGTTACCGTGAGCTTGGTGTGGGCCCGGGGATGCCAGAGGTTGTCTCTGTATTCCTGCTCCACCCTCGGCAATCAGCAGTCCCTCCACGTCTGTAGACCCAGAAGGGTCCCTCCCACGCTCTTGGTGCCAGGCTCCTGCAGGAGTTGGGGTGTGTCCTGGCATTCCTGGTCCAGCCTGTTTTAGGTGGGGCCTGTGTGTCTGGGCCTCAGGGGTGGGGCCTTCTCCACGTTCCTGCCCCTCCACACCCCGTCTGCGGCAGCCCAACTCCGTCTTGTCTCGGGGGGTGTCTTGGGTGGGAGGGGTTTCCCACTCCTCCTGCAGGGGCACGGGCTTGTGCTTGTACCCTTCCCTGGGGCCATGGATCTGTGCCTGGGTCCTGGGTCCTGGGTCCTGGGGTTGGGGGGCTCCTACCTCTCTTAGAAGCGAAGAGTTTTGCTTCTCTCCCTCCCCCAGGGGCCCTGGGCTTGAGTGGGTTTGCTCCTCCTCCCCCAGTGGCTTAAGACTTTTGCTTCCCACGAGGGGAGGGTCTGGAGAAGCGGGTGATGCTTCGTGGCTGTCCCCCACCAATGGCCTCTTGTGGCCCTCGGGAGCAGCAGCAGAGGCCTGTGAGAGGAGCTTATGTGTCAGCATTCTTGCGTCTGGGTCTCCCAGTTACTCCAACCGGGGGGGCCAGCCCACACCTGGCCTTTAGAATGTGTTAACATTTTAGCTGATTTCCTCCCACCCTCCCACTCCCTCTGAGCTCTGCCAGACGTGAGAGTTGGCATCCGTGGCTCTCCCTAGAGACTTGGGGCTCTGTGGAATTCAGTCCCCTTGGCTCCCTGCAACCTCAGCTCTCTCATGGGCTCAAGAAAAGTTCTGAGTTTGTAGATATTGGGCTTTTTCTTGTTATTAGGATGGGAGTGGTGTTCTCTTGCAGCTTTCCCCAGGTCGTGTATTTTTAAGTGTTCAGAAGGCAGTTGACTTCTCTGCGTTTGAAGGGGACATTTCAGTAGGCACACATTCTGCCATCATGATGTGGAAACTTACTTGCTTTCCAACTCATTCACAAGCCACCAGAATTTTGCCTGGGTTTCGTGTCTAGCTCACAGGCCTGTGGTTTTTCATAATCCACTTCTGTGGTGCCCATTTCCAATCTTTTGATGCCTCTCCTGTCCCCACAGCCCTCACCAGCCACCATCCGGTGCTGCATCTTTAAGTCTGTCCGTGTCCTGGGGTGTAGTCTGTCAGGATTGAAGAGCCACGGGTGGGCTTCCATTTCCCCACCCACCTGGTTCCATGCCCTCCTAGTGATGTTTGTTCTGCCCTTCATGTCCAGGCCCTTCTAGTGAAAAGAGGGTGAAACTAGGGTTTCCGTGGTCCTGCCTTGACTCCACTGGCATCGTGGGATTTGATCAGGAAGGTGGTGGTGGGTCCCTGCCTGACTTCACAAAGAGGAGACTCTTTGTTTTTCTTGGCAGTTTTGTAAATGTCTTCACTCCCATGCTTCAGTTTTTCGCTGCATCCTTTAACATACACGCCAATCCTAGGTATTTATCCTTAATAACACGACCTTCCTCCTTGCCTCCCAAGTCTGGATAAAATAGGAGCCCACCGGGCAGCCCGCCTTCCTCCTACAGGCCGCGTCTTTCTCTCCTTCCTTGGAGCCTCTCATGACCAAGGTGATCAGAATGTGGTTTAGCACCATCTGTCCCTCATTTCTAAAGAGTCTTTCTGTTGTCTGATGGGTCTTACCATGTGAGTCTTCTAGGACCTTCAGCAGTTGAACAAACACTTATTGGGCACCTGCTGTGTGCCAGCGCCTTTGGTAGACGTTTCACATTTAGAGACGAATCTCCGAGGACCCTTCAGGGAGCCTCCCGGCCAGGCAGGGAAATGTCACCTGCAGAGGTGGTTTCAGCATGACATGGAAGGTAGAGGAGAGCACCGGCGTCTGCCCAGTGGTTTGGAGAACTTTCCTGGAGGAGACAGGTGCTGGAGCTGCCTCCATTATGGGGGGTTACTGCCCTTGGCGATCGTGGACGGTGTGGTCACTTTCTCAAGGTCCCTCCCTTCCACTCCACCAAGTAGTTTTTCCTTGTTGACCAAAATTAAAGCACCATGAATCTACACGTGTGATAAACGACATCGAACTACATACCAACATCAATTTGCTAGTTGTGAAGCTGTTACATAAGGCGTAACCTGTCGGGGAAATGGGGTGGAGGGTATAAGGGACCTCTCTGCACCATCTTTGCAACTTCCTGCAAATCTATAATTATTTTGAAATAAAAAGTTAAAAAAAAATCAAGAATATGGTTCCAAACTAAACCTTTTTTCCTTTTCAGGGCCTAGAACGTTCTCCCTCTCTTCCTCACACCTCACTACTTCATTTCCGGAAGTTCAAATAGAGCCCAACGTGGTCCCTTTTAATTTGCTTTTGGAAAACCCCAGTGGAGCCCAGAAGTGGACTTGATTTCTGGCCAAGGCCAGGCGCAGGGGGAAGGAAGGGAGGGTCCCCCCCTTTGCCTCCAGGGGGCTGCTGCTCCCCTCGGCACATACTGGAGGCTGGGGTTCCACCGGTTCTTGGGGGCTATAAAAAAACCAAATTGGAAGTCAGTTACCATTCTTCTCAGCTCCCTAAAAGCCCTCAAGTCATCAGAAGTGGCTCATCCAGGATGCGTTGAGTCGTTTTGCTGTATCCGTGCTGTGTGTGCTTCTGTCACAGCCTGTGACATCAGACAGTACCCATACAAAGCCACAAACGTCTCTCCAGCTTTCCAAATGCCTCCCTCTTCATCCTGTGGGAAGATAGTGTTTGCCCTTCCAGTGAAATAAATCATGGATGCGAATACGGTGGTGCGGGCCTCGGCACCTGGTGGGCTGTTTGCAGAACTCAGGGGCACCTGGAAGGATGAAGAACGAGTATGACGGGGCTTCCCCGGGACTGAGGTGGGCCGGGGCTTGATTTGCATTTTCTCCTAAAATGTTTTTCGGTACTGCAGCTCAGTCACTGTGACTAATCACAAGATTTAATGGCCTTAAACTGCTCACTAAGGGCCCAATTCAATTAAAAAATGTCCTGCTGAAGCCATGAATAATCCTGTTGTCTTTGCTTTTCCAGTCTTCCGGAGGCTTCCGCTGAGTGGAGGCTGAATGGGTTTTTTCCTTTTTAATTTTTTTTATTGACGTGGGCCGCGGACCCCTGCCAACGGGAGCACTTGCCTTCACTAGCTCTCGCCCCACTCCTCGTCAGTGCCCTGAGGTCCCTTTGAGTTTTACACTAACCCTTGGGAAATGACTTCTGCTTCTTTGCCAGTTTGACAGACTCTGGACCGAGATGCCCGTCAATGCCAAGGGGAGGCTGAAATACCTGGACTTCCTGAGCACGTTCAGTTCGGAGAAGGCGGCAGCATCGCCAGCCACTGATGATTCGGCTATGGCCCAAAGAGGGAGCAGCGTCCCCGACCTCTCAGAAGGCAGCCGATCTGCAGAATCATCGCCCACTGGCCGCCTGAAAGCAGGATTAAAGCCGCGGAGTCACCCTGGCGTGAGTTCTCCATCTCGCAGGGTCGCAGGTCACCTAGCACCACAAATCCCACTGGGCAGGGACCCTAGTGTTCCCACGGGGTGGGGGTGACTGAGAAGGTGGCCCAGGGTGAGCCTGGGGAGGGTGCACAGGACAGGAGCACTCACCTGCCTGGGAGAGGAGGTAGGTGGGAGGAAAGGGGTAGGGGGAGATGGGTAGGAAGGAGGAATGGGGGTGGGAGGGAAGAATAAGGAGGATGCGAAGTGGAAAAGGGGGGACGAGGGAGGGGCAGAAGACTATAATAGCCATACTGCTTCATCGAGCAGGACAGCAAATGCCCCTGGTAGATACCACGGTGTGCCGAGCTCCCTATCATGCGCCATAGGCCCTGGGAGGGCAGTGTTGTTATGCCCATTTTACGGTTGAAGACACTGAGGTTCTAAGAGATAGCCTCACGTGCTCAGGGTCCCTCGGTTAGACACAGAGAGACCTGTCTAACTGCACAGCCCTGGCCCTGGGCCGAGCCGCCCAGCCTGGGGTGGAGGAAGGTGCCCAGCCTCGCCGAGGCTCTGGCCTCATCTGCAAGAAGGATGACTGTGTCTCCAGGGAGGGTGGTTGAAAGGATCCCAGCCATGTCCACAATGCAGCCAGCGCTGTGCTCCATGCCGGGTGAGCGCTCAGAGACAGTAGTTACGGTCCGTTCATTCAGGCAGCACGTATTGACTGCACAGCTGCTGTGAGCCGGGTCTTTTCTAGGCTGAGCATGAACAGAGGTCCCTGCCCTTGTGGAGTTTACGTTCTCATGGGGGCTGATGGCAAGAAACAGGAAACATAATAAGTCAAGAACTTGGCAAGTAAGAGATGGTGAGAAGAGCAGAATGAAGGGGGGTCAGGAGTACCCCGAAGATGTCCGTGCCCCGGTCCCTGGTACCTGTGATATGTCCCCTTACACGGCAAGGGGGAGTCAAGGTTGTGGATGGAATTAAAGTTACTAATCAGCTGACTTCAAGACAGGATATTCCCTGAGTGTCCAGGTGGGCCCCAGGAAGTCCCCAGGGTCTGTAATGGGGATACGGAGGCAGAGGGCTCAGTGCTGGAGAGAGGCGATCTAGGAAAGACTCGACCTGCTGCTGCTGGCTTTGCCCATGGAGGAAGGGGCTGCAAACTAAGGAATGTGGGTGCCTCTAGAAGCTGAAAAAGGCAAAGAAGTGGATTCTCCACTAGAACCTCTGGAAGGAACACAGACCTGCTGACTCCTTGATTTTAGCTCGGTAGCACCCATTTCAGGCTTCAGACCCCCAGAACTGTAGGAGAACAAACGTGTGTTGTTTTAAGCCACCAAGTTTGTAGATCTATTCCAGCAGCCACAGGACTCTTGCACGGGCCTGGAGGGCCAGGATGAGGACTGTGGCGTTCACTCCCAGGGGATGGAAGCTTTGCAAGCTTTGAAGCACAAGAGTGACGGGATCTGTGTGACTCTTTAAAAAGACTACTGTGGATGCTGCGTGTCGAAGAGAGCCTGTGGGGGCAGTCAGGTGCTGGGAGGGACGGGCGGAAGCAGGGACAGGAGGCTCCGCAGTGACCCGGGTGAGATGCTACGGTGGCTCTGAGCCAGGTGGACGGGGCGAGCTGGTGGCCAGACACTGGATGGAGCTTTGAGGTAGAGCCAACAGGATTTCCCAGTGGATCGGCCGTGGGATTGACAGGGAGGGAGGAGAGGCCAGGAAGACTTCTAAGTTTTTGGCTGAGCAGTTGGAAGAAGGGTGTCATCGTCAGCCGAGATGGGGAAGGCTCGGGTGGTGTGGGCCTGGGGAGAAAAACCAGGACTTCCACTGAGTCTGCACCATATGAAATAACCATGTGTCGAGGAGGGGGTGGTGCGGGGAGTCTGGGATCGATGAAATGCATTCACTTGTTTTTAAATGGAAAATACAATAAAACAAAGAACAGCCTCATACTTGGTCTACAGCATTTCAAAATCTCAGATGTTCTGCGAGTGAGTACAGTATTGGGCGTCCATGCAAGTGGCAGCTGAATCCCTTTCTCTGGTCAGACTCTTCTGGTGAAAAATATGTCATTGTCACTTCACACACACATACACCATTAATATATTTAAATAACATCTCTCTATATTTGAATATTGGCTATATATTTATTTCCTGAACTATTTTGGTTATTATGATTTGGTACAAATATAGCCCACTGATGGAAATAAAAATTAAGTGGTAAAATTACCATCTATGTTTCATTTTTTTGTTTTATTTCTGAGATAATACTGCCTGTGAAATTGTGGACCTTGAAACCTGAGTCATATCTGTAAGGTTTTATTATGACTTTCATTTTAAATCTCAAATTACAAGACCATCTTCTTTTCTTGCTTGCTAGACCCCCGCCAGTGGGGCGCCACATACCCTGCTCTTGCAGAACTGCGAGCCCATCGAGACCAAGCTCCGGAAGAAAATCCAGGGCTGTTGGCGAGAGTTCCTGAAGGAATGCAAGGAGAAGGACGTGAACAAACGGGGGGAGATCACCGCACCCGAGTTCCTGGGTCCGTGCTGGTTCTGTCCGTTTGATAATACAGTGTCACCTCCTGGCACAAGTCCACTCCCCATGGTAGAGGCGAGGGAGGGATGCACCAGGGAACCGGCCAGGTGCATCTGGGTGATGGCAGCAGGCTGGGCACCTCGATAGACACCAGTATCGAGATACGAGGACTCCTAAGAACCTCGCCCCGCCGCTGGGCAGGTTTATGCCCACATAATCAAGTCAGCACGCCAGGACTTTCAACTTTAGAATCACATCTCTGGGCCAAATGTCAATGTTAACAGACTGAGGGCTGAGGGAGGCGGGGCAGGTGCAGGAGCGCAGGGACCGCTGGGGACGTGCAGGCCCGCCCTCCACACAGCTCCAGGCCCTGCTCATGTGAACATCAGCTCTCCCCGCTGTGTCATTTTCCACCATGGATCACTTGATAAACTCTTCATTTTACACCAGTTGGGTTTATACTTCCCCTAATTGTTGCATATTGTTTATGCAGCATTTTACGTTACAGGAAAATCAATCTGACCCTGTCACTCCTCTGCTTAAAAGCCCCCTCTGCCCCGCTCTTCCTGACTGGTACATAGACCCCTTTTTAAGGAAAATGTTTTTCTTGAGAACCTCCAATGTTAATATAACTTAATTTTATGATAACCATGGCTTAAAAATGCATGAACAATAGAAGGCATAAACTCGTTAAATGAACAGCTCCTACCAAAAAAAAAAAAAAAACCCACGTAAATTAAATGTAAAAAATAGGAAATCAGTAAAAATCAAATGTTGTTACATTGGTTTTATGTGACATGTTTTGCTGAAACCAAATCAGCAACATTGGTTTAAGCGCATGCTTGAATTTCACTTGTTTTTTGGTTAATTCTTTTGATTTTGAGCGTGATGAACCTTATCATCATGGCTGTTTTTCCTTTTGACCATGAGCTCGTTTCAGCCACCTGTCCTTTACTTCAACAGCTTGTCTGACTTTAGTGGTGCGTACAAAATCCAGTACTGTCAAATATTGTTTGTTAATTTTCAGAAGTCGTTCTGTATTTTCTACGCGCTGCTGACGGCCTCTGCGAGTTGGAACAGCAAAGGCATTTCTGGACGGTTCTTTTAGGGGTCACAGCAACCACCCGCCATGTCCTGGGTGGCACCGTGTCCTCCACTACTTTCCTCTGTGCGAAAGCAAAGGAACCTCTGTTTGCACGGGCACAGTGGCATCCCTTTGCCTGCGCTTGGTTTGAGGGCATCATTTATCTGAAGTCCACTTCCACTGGCTTTCCTCGTTAGCCTCGACAATTAACATAGTACTCCGCTCCTTGACACTTTGTTGCTTTCGTGATGTCAAATTGAAGTCTCAGTTTATTTAACTTAAACTAAAATCATGTCCTACCTAAGTCCTTTTTCATCATGAGTTGTCACTCCAAAAGAAGTGACAATTGGCTTCTCAAGTAGCAAAAGAGTTGTGCACAAGTGCAGAGTGGTGTGAGTGTTGCTATTCTGACATTGACGTGTGCCAGTCGCAGGGCAGCCAGGGCGCTCACCAACGTGGCGTCCACGTGATCCTAATTGGAAGGCCAGGCACGAACCCTGAAAGTGCGTGACAGTTGTCTCTGAAGAGTGGCCCACAATTTCAGAATAGGTTTATACACTTTAGATCACCATCGGAATGAAAACTCAAAATGTGGACATTCGTGTAGCCTGACAGGCTCTTGAGAGCATGTCATCGCTGAAGGCCAGTTGAAAAATACTTGCTCAGAGGGCCAAGTCTGCCTTCCCCATCCCCCGAGTCAGGCCCAGCCAGGCCACATGGAACCTTCCCCTCTCCCCTCAGACCCGGCTGTGCCCTGACTCCCAGCCTTTGCTCCGGCAGCTCCGGTCTGTTGGGAATCCCTTCCTCACCTCTGCTCCCTCCCTGCCTGCTGTCTAGTCATAGCTCCTGCAGCACTCTGGCCATCCTGCTGTGACCGCAGCAATGGTGACGGTGCAAAACCAGGACAGCAGGCCAACACCAGGACAGTGGCGCCCAGCGGGGTACGGGACCCCCTCCCTCCTTACTGCACTTAGTTTGCTGTATCTCTGTCTGTTTCCACGTCTGTCCAGCCACCAACCATGAGCCTGTGAAGCAAGGTCCCGGCCAGGGCCTGATGCAGAGCAAGTATCTCAACAAGTGAATGAATGAATGAATGAATGAATTGCCACCAACTGAACTGACATTTTTGTCTTTAGCTCTTGTGGAGAAATTTAACCTGGATGTAAGCAGAGAGGAGTGTCAGCAGCTCATGGTGAAGTACGACTTAAAGAACAACGGGAAGTTGGCCTATTGCGACTTCATTCAGAGCTGTGTCCTCCTGTTGAAAACTAAGGAAACCTCACTGATGCAGAGAATGAAAATTCAGAACGCACATAAAATGGTACGTAAATCGTTCTTGGAAAATGTGCGGGTCTGGGGTTAAAAGGGTCTCTTTCATTTTTCTCAATTCATCACAAATTTAGATCATCTCACTTTATGCAAATGGTGGACACAGTGGACACAGACTCTAGGAGGGGCCTCTGGCCAACCTGTCAAATGTCACCGGCCTCGATGCCACCTCCCCCTGGACCCCTGCTCGTGTTTTCTCTATACACATATGATATATGTGTGTATCGTGTGTGTGGTATATGCATGTACATGTGGTGTATATGTGTATCACACGCGTGTGCTGTATGCATGTATACATGTGATATATGTGTATCACACTTGTATGACATATGCACGCATGTGGGTATCCCACTTGTATGACACATGAGTGCACACGTGATATGTGTCACACTTGTATGACATATGTGCACATGTGATATATGTGTGTATACACTTGTCAAGCAATCCTTTCTCGCTCCATTTCCTCATTACTTAAGGGCCTGCACAGTACCAGGTGAGCGTGTGGCGACCAGGATCAGTCCAACAGGCCCAGAGCCGCCTGGCGTGTTAGGGAGCCGTCGCGGGGCGAAGCGTGGGTCAAGATCAGATCTCCATCAGGCTTCGGGAACATCGCAAACAGCGCAAAATTTACTTTCTTGGAAATGATTCAAAGATTTCCTTTCTCTGCTCTGGAGCCCCCTAAGGGTCAGGAGACCCCAGAGCGGGAACCAGTAGCCTGGATCCCAGGTTCTCAGCCACATTCGGGTGGCGGACACCTGGTTATCATGGCTCCTCTCAGAGCACCCGGAGGCGTCTGTATGGCAAACAGTCAGGAACAGTGCCCGCTGCCGCCACAGGGCACCGGGGAGCAGCGAGGGGTCAGTTCACTTAAGGGGCAATGCAGGGGCAGGGGGACAGAGCCACGGGAGACGTTTATAACATAAACATAAACGTGTATTCATTCATCAGCCATCTGAGACAGGCCAGACCCTTTTCTTGGGTGTGGGCTGGTGGGTCGGAGACTCCTTATCTTTCTTGTGGAAACTCCACCCACGATGCATCGTCAACAGTTTTCTTTGTTTCTTTGGAGAGGAATGAGAACCTAAAGATGCTTTAATAGCAGCTGGAGGGCAATGTTCTTCTGGATTTCTACCTTTTCTCTCAACCATTTGCAATTTTATGATTCTCACCCACACCCAGTTCACCCACAGTGTTCTCCCTGACTCCCCTTGCTTGAGTCTTTCCAAAACATGAAGCAGAAATAGGTTTTTTCTTGCTCGTATTCCGTCATCTGTAACGTTGGATTAAGTCATGTTGAATTAAGTAAGTTGAACTGGCATTGTCCATTTAGGGAACAAACACAGCTGATTCCGACCACCTCAGGCCTCAGCTGCAGGGATCAGAGGTGTGGGGCAGACCTTGCCCTGCCCCTACCGCGACCCCGCAGCAGCGGAGAGTGGGTTAACCCAGCAAACAGTTGATTCCATGCAGGAAGTGTCTACACAGCTAAATTTTGTGCAAAATCAGGTACCATCTTAGGGTAGTTTCTAGTTTAGACAAGCAAGAGCCAGCGTCAAAGGCTTAGGCCAAGTTACAGAAGCAAAACTTAAGACAAGTCTTTCTCTAGTTCAGTTTGTCTGTGAGCAAAAAAAAGTCTGTTGTCATTAGATCTTCATGGGCCCAGGAACATAGTTGGAGAACCATGCAGACTGCACAGCCTGCAAGGAAGGCACCTGCTAGCTCTGGCCATCCTCCACCTCTCTGGGCCTCAGTTTCCCCTTCTATAAATGAGGGGGAGATCTGCTGTGTTCTAAGGGCCTGTGAGGGGTCGCCCATTGGGAAGAGTGCCCTGGTGCCCCCTTCCAAGACCTCCCCTGCGCGGAGGCCTCCCTGGTTCCAGACACCCTTCCCATCTTCACCGAGGCGCCGACGGGCTGGTCGAGGGTTGCTGGAGGGTTGGACTGAGATTGTGTTTATGTAAAGTGGGAGGTGCTGGGGACGGCACCCCTGGGAGCCCGGCCACTTGGCCGATGTCACGGCGTACCTCCCGTGTGCTCCTGCCTCAACCCCTAGCTCTGGTCTTTTCACCCAAAACCAACTACAGCCACCGCTCAGCCGTCCGGAACAGTCCTGCCCTCCATCCCCTGATCGCCACCCTGGGCATGATTGACAGGCAGCAAGACTTCTCCTCCCCCAGGAGCCTTTCCTAGGAGAGAGAGGGGCCAGTGCAGCGCCAAGCCCCGGCCTGGTCCTTGTCCCAGTCCTGTCCGCTCTGCCGGCTCAAGGCCCCCACCACACGAGTGTGGCGCTCAGGCCAGCCGTCTCCCTGTAGAGAAGCTAAAAGGGCCATTTCCTCCTCTAGTTCTTTGAGGGCTTTCTCTGCAACCCCCGGGAGCAGAGACACCCCTCTGGGGAAGTGAGCAGGGCTCTGCTTTTTCGGGCAATACCAGATGCAGAGGCAGAGAACTTCCGGATGGTTTGTGGACTGTGCTGGATGGGAAAACCTTCCTGAGGCCAGGCTGGATGTGGGAAGAGCAGGTGAGCACAGACTTCTTTCCCTTCTGTGCGTGCAGACCAGCTGATGGGGTGAATTGGCAGCTAACGGAGCTGTGGGGTATCTCATGAGTTTCCATCATGGGCGCTAAATGAGGTAAAAATTGAAAGCAATTTCACTCTGTGCTGATTTGTTTTATGTAGTGCCATGTTAAAATTAAACTTTCCCAAAACGTGTTACACATTATTGCCCACCATTCACCTCTGTGATATTCAGACATGCGTGGGGGCTAAATCATGCTAAAATATCTTGTTTTCGATCTAATAGCACCTAAATGAAATAATCACAGTGCAGTGTGCTGTCTAATTACTAGATATAATTACAACCTTGCAATTTTTTTAAACTCTGTTCATTATAATAACCTACTAGAAGACCCAAACTGAGATCTCTTTTTTCTTCAAACGATTTTGAAATGGCTGGTATCTACCGCCCTGTGCGGAGGTCGCTGGGTGGAGCTCCCTGGGAGAGGCTGTGGCCTGGCAGGTGTGGGGCCAAACAGCCTGATCCATCTTGATCCTGCCGCTTCTGCTCCTGGAGCCTCTGTTTTCCAATCCATGATATGGGGATAAAGACTCAGGGCGGGGAGGGTGTCAACGAGATGGTGTTTTAAACTCCCCACACGTAGATGCGTAATGAACAGCAGGCTCGGCGAGGGTGCCGTGATTGTTGTGAGTTCTGCTCCAGGCTCCATTCTGTCCAGGCTGGGGAGTGAGCCGGGGCAAAAATGGGAATGAGGCCCAGGAGGGGCTCACAGCCTGCTCTGCTCCCCGCAGGGCCACGTCCACTCTCTCCTGCCCATTCAAAAGCTGCTTTCTCACCCCTCTTGGTTTTGTTCTTTTTCCAGAAAGAAGCTGGTGCTGAGACTTCTTCCTTTTACTCCGCTTTGCTGCGTATTCAGCCCAAAATTGTGCACTGCTGGAGGCCGATGCGGCGCACGTTCAAAGCCTACGATGAGGGGGGCACGGGGCTGTTGAGCGTGGCTGATTTCAGGAAGGTGAGCACAGCTCTCGGGCCTCTGTGGCCGCTGAACAGGGAGCAGTTGGCAAACGCTAGTGGTCAGAAAAACTCCAAAGAGGACCCCCCCATGTCCCCCCGAAGGCCCAGGGTGAGCGGCTGTCCCAGACCTCACTTCCTCAGGACCCCCAAGTTATCAAGGGCTGAGTCCACTCGCCCCTCACCTGCAGACCCCAGGTTCTCCTCCCTGAAGGTTTCTAGAACCCTGCGGGACACTCCCCAGTGCCCATGCCTGAGCCCAGCTGCCCTCAGGGCACCACTGCAGCTGCTGCTGCTCCTGGCGCCCCGGCTGGGCCCCATGCAGGGCGGGCTGCCCCCTGGCCTCTGTGGGGGAGCCAGGGCCAGCGTCTGCTTCGCCGGACCCGCTGAGCAGCATCGCGACGTCAAGGGGCTAAAGCGGGGGCCCAGCTGTGGGCTCTTAGAGGGCCGCAGACCCCAGCCGCCTCCGGAAGCCCCATCACCCCTCTCCTCTCCCCCAGCTGTCCTCCCTGTGGGGGCTGCTCCCCTCCCGCCCCGCAGCACAGTCTGGCTAAGAGCTCTCCTCTACAGGCTGAACTCTGGTGCCTTTAACGCACCCACAAGAAAGGACAGCCTTCCGAGAGGAAGCGTGAGCTGCAGGAGCCGCCTCACCCCTGGGCAGACAGCTGTGACCGCGCCCCCGCAGCCCCTCCAGAGCAGAATCCTTGGTCTCCTGGCAGAACCTTTAGTGTGGCTCTCCCAGAGGAAAGAAACAGGCCACCCTCCAGGGTGACTTAAAACTCCCACTTTGGGAATAATGTAGAATGCCTTGAATTGGCAGGTTCTTGCTCCCATTCTCTACCTCTCTCTCCACCCCACCCCCCCATTGGGGTTGAGAAAATAATTGAGGTCCAGCACATTTGATTTAAAAAGTCATGGGGCCGGCCCAGTGGCACAAGCGGTTGAGTGTGTGCACTCCACTTTGGTGGCCCGGGGTTTGCAGGTTCGGATCCCTGGCGCGCACCGACACACCGCTTGTCAGGCCATGCTGTGGCGGCGTCCCACATAAAGTAGAGGAAGATGGGCATGGATGTTAGCTCAGGGCTAGTCTTCCTCAGCAAAAAAGAGGAGGATTGACAGATGTTAGCTCAGGGCTGATCTTCCTCACAAAAAAAAAAGTCACATATTACAGTCAGGAAAAAAACTCAGTTAAAACATCATAGACACAAAGGGTTATGGCCTCAAAATGCACTTACAAAAAATGTATTTTTTAGGTTTATCTCTGCTTCAACTAAAAACTTAAAAAAAAAGATCTTTTTTTAAAATAATAAGCCAGGAAGGTGAACAGCAGTTGTAGGTGGGGTGGGGCAGGAGGGCAGCAGGGTGGGGGCTGCATTAACGGGGCCCAGAGGTGCCGCCCTGACCCCCACCCCACAGCACGCAGTGGGCTGGGCCGGGCCTGTCCCTGGCGTAAACACCTCCACCTCCAAGTCATCTGCCCGCAGGGGCCCTGCAGTGTCTTCCCAACTCACATCATTTGTCTTTACTGTGGGGTCAAGTAAGAATCTCAGCCAGGTTCTTCCTGTAGTCTCCAGGCACAGAGGGAAGATGGGAAGGTTCTGTTAGAATCTTCTTCTGGCCACTTCCCAGGAATTTGGTGCAGGTGGCAGCAGGAGGGAACGATAGAAATGGAGACCACCTGGGTGTGACTGAGGGACCCTCTCGGACACCCAGGCTCAGTTTCCTGTTCTGCTCTCAGCCCATCGGCCACATAACCAGGCCAGCTGACCTCAGCCCCACGGGCCTGGGGCCAGGCCTACTGCTGGCCCTGGAGGAACCTTGGGATCTTCTAGCCCCACTTTCTAGTCCCCGCTTAGAAACAAATTACAACACAAAACATAGACAGGAAATTTATAACCTAATCTTTATTTTTATTTACTAGGGTACCAATCTATTAGGATTTGCTTCAGCTGCATATAACAGGGGGAAAAAAATCACAGCTTAAACGTGGTAGAAGTTGATTTCTCTCTCAGGTGAAAGAAGTCTGGCAGTAGGAAGTCTAGCGCTGGCGCGGTGCTGGGCAGTGGTCAGAGGCGTCAGTATTTTTGCTCCACCGTCCTCAACACCCGGCTTCCTTCCTCAAGGTCGCCTCATGGTCCAAGACAGCTGCTGGAGCCCCAGCATCATTCCCATATTCCAGGCAGCAGAGAGAAAAAGAGGAGAGAAAAAAAGGCATGCCCTTTTCTTTAGAGAAGGCTTCCCAGAAGTCCCACATAACATCCTCACTTAGGTTTAACTGGCCAGAACATACCCAGCTACAAGAGAGGCCAAGAAATGTCACCCTTTAGCTGGACACATAGCAGCCTGGAAGAAAGTCGGGGTTCTGTTAACTAAGGTGGAAGGGGCAGTTGATCTCGGTGGGCAACCAGCAGTCTCTGCCACCGGCTGTCTTACTGTCTAATCATAACAACCCCCTGAACCCTGCGCCTGCTGGCCCTGCCCTCCTCCCAGCCGGGCGCCACCCGAGGCCATACCCTGCTTAAGGCCCTTCCGCCGGTCCCCCCTCCAACCCCTCCTCTCTGTCCACCGGCCCTTTCTGGACCTGCGGGCCAGCCTAACTTCCCTTCAGGGAGGCGACAGCTGTTAACCTCCTGTTCTGGGAGGGCTGGGTAGGGTGGGCAGAGCCAGCAGCCCCCGTTTGACAGGAAGTTGAGGCCTCTTCCTGTTTCACACCCACAGGCACGATGGGGCTGCCCTCAGGGTGGTGAGGGCAGAGAAGCCGGGGTGGAGAGGGAGCTGCTGGGGGCACCTCTGGAGGTGGGGCGCTTGGGCTGTGGCCCGAGGAGAGGTGGGCGCGTCCCCTGCCCTGTCCCGGCAGCAGCCCGCCTCCTTGCATGGCTCCAGGACAAGCTGGGGCCTCCTCCTCCCTGTCTTGCAGGTCCTGAGGCAGTACAGCATCAACCTGTCCGAGGAGGAGTTCTTCCACATTCTGGAGTATTATGACAAGACGCTGACCTCAAAAATCTCCTACAACGACTTCCTCCGGGCCTTCCTCCAGTAGACGGCCTCTGCGGCACACCCTGCGCGGACACACGGGGCCGCAGGGCCCGTCCCCAAGATTCACAAAATCACATAATCGGGGGTTTCGTGAACTTTGCAGAGTCTCCAGGAACAACAACCACACCCACGCGAGCCCGCGTCTTCCCGGTGGCTCGCCCAGGCCTGGCGCTGCCCTGCGGCTCCAGCATCGGCCGGCCTCTCCAGACGGCTTCGGGGCTGCCCACTGAGCCTCAGGACCCCTCACGTGTTAGTTTGAGCAAATAAAAATGTTAGTCTTTGCAGGAATGATTCTTGAGACTTTAAAAGAACCAGCAATGACAAAATACTTAAAAACTCAAAATTTCTGGAGGTTTTATTCAAGAGAGCCTGCTGGGTGCCTGGAGGCCCCCCCTCCAATTCAGGCCCAGAAGTCAAACACAGAGCTGCCTCCAGAGCCCCCAAGACGGCAGGTCACAAAGAATCAAAAGAGAGAGGAGTCAGGGCTCTGGTGGGGGGAGCCCTGGGTCAATGGGAGCCTGGGGAGCCCGAGCCCTAAGCTCAAAGCCTCGAGCCAGACCTCAGGACAGGATTTCAGCAAAGGGTGGAGAGAGGGGTGGGCTCCGGGGCCCTCAGAGTCAGAGCCGGGAGGCTGAGAGATCTGGGCCATTGCCTAAGACCACACTGCGCTCCCAGATGGGAGTGCCATCCCCTCCTGCTTCTCTTTCCTGGGCCCTGTATCCATTCAGGTGTTTTGGGCTCTGGGCAGCCTTCCCCGAGCCCCACCCACCTGGGTGCGGCATCCCCTCTGATCTTGTTGTGTTGAAAGATCCAAGTGCCTGTCTCTCCACCCCCATGGAACCCCTCATATTAGAGCAAGTGGCCCCACTCGTCTCCCTGTCATGCGTGCATCTCTCTTGCTTTAGACCTTGGAGCTCCTGTCTCTGAAGAGCTGATGTCTATTTCCCCCACCTTGAAGCCACGCTCAGCCACGTGACTTGTTTTGGCCAATGAGCTGTAGCAGGCATGACACAGCAGAGGCTGAGAAGCGCCTGTGGTTTTTGGCTTCAGAGAGCTGGGAAGAGCATCACCCACCCGTATGACAGGACAAAATGCAAATTAGTGACTTTTCTTAAGCCCACCCGAGAATGGAGGCCACCAGAAACAACTCACTAAAATCAAGGGAGACAGGTGCCTGCAGGGAGAAATGGACCCAAGCATTTGCTGACCTGGGATAGTCACTACCAAACACCACATGAGCCAGTAAGAGGGTTCAGCTGGAAATTTTTAACAAATTGCTGAAGGCCAAATGTGGGCTAGCCTGAGAATGTGAAGGCCCCGGGGCTGCTGACATAGGGGTGTTTGCATCCTCCAGGAACCGCACCAGGAGCTCCCAGAGATCAGAGAACGCTTCCTCCCATCTCCCTGGTGGTGCTGCTGGAAGAGGAGAACAGCAGCCACCGCTGAAACTCTGCCAGAACCCATCTCCCCGTCTCTCGTAGGGAGCAGAAAGCTTAACATGCAGCAGAAAGATGACAGAACTGTAGCCTGCGGGCACTGGTCGGAACCCAGCACAGGTGGGGGAGCAGAAACAGCAATAAAAAGCTCTGCTCCTGGAGGAGAGGCAGAAATCCGTGCTAAGCTGCGTTACATCTGCCAGAGCGGCAGGAACACTTGGGAATGCTCACGGAGCCGGCACCACTGAGGCTGCATCGGAACCTCCGAGAAACCCCCACCCTAGCCTCTACCACCACACTGACAATCATCCAGTACAGGACGTGGGGTACAGCTGAGGGAGCCACAAGAGGTACGGCCTCTCCAGCGAGCAGCACCAAGGAAGACCCACAGCCAACCTGGGAGCAAACTTCCACCTAGTCCAGCTCCTGACGAGATTAACCCAAGCCCCACATGGAGCTCCTGACAGAAAGAAAGGCATGTTCTTCTCTAAGCATAAAGATACCTACTTCAGTGTCTACTGTCATGAATGACAGTGGTTCTGAAATCATAGCCAGTGACCAAATGGGGCGTGTGGCCTGTTTGTGTACTGTCCATGAGCTAAGAATGGCTTTTCTGGGGCCGGCCCCGTGGCTTAGCGGTTAAGTGTTCGCGCTCTACTACTGGCGGCCTGGGTTCGGATGCTGGGCGCGCACTGTCGCACTGCTTCTCCGGCCATGCTGAGGCCGCGTCCCACATACAGCAACTAGAAGGATGTGCAGCTATGACATACAACTATCTACTGGGGCTTTGCGGGGGAAGAAAAAAAAAAAAAAAGGAGGAGGATTGGCAATAGATGTTAGCTCAGAGCCGGTCTTCCTCAGCAAAAAGAGGAGGATTAGCACAGATGTTAGCTCAGGGCTGATCTTCCTCACAAAAAAAAAAAAGAATGGCTTTTCCATTTTGTAAGGGTTGAAGGGAGAGGAGGAGGAGGAGGAGGAAGAGAACAAGGGGAAGAACAAGAACAGACTGTATGCAGCCTGCAAAGCCTGAAATAGTTTCTGTCTGACCTTTTACAGAAAATGTCTGCTGAACCCTGCTGTACAAATGTCCAGCTCTCAGTAAAAAATTACCAGGCACACCAAAAGCCAATTTATAAAAACACAGTCTGAAGAGACAAAGCAATCATCAGAATCAGACTCAGATATGACACAGATTTTGGAACTATTAGAAAAGAAATTTTAAATAAGTGATTTATATGTTAAAGCTCTAGTGGAAAAATTAGACAACACACTTGATCTGATAGGAGATTTCAGCAGAGAGATGGAAACTATAAAAAAGAATCAAATGGAAATGTTAGAAATGGAAAACACAGTAACGATAAAGATTGCCTTTGACAGACTCATCAGTAGACTCGACACAATCAAGGAAAGAATGAGTGAGCTCGAAGATGGATCAATAACAAGTACCCAAATTGAAATGCAAAGAGAAACAAAATAACAGAATATCTAAGAGATGTGGAACAATATAAAATAGTCTAGCATATGTAGTTGGAAACTAGGAAGAAAGAGAACATGAGGCAGAAGAAATATTTGAATAAATAATGGCTGGGAATTTTTCAAAATTAGTGACAGACACTAAACTAGAGAGAAAAAGAAGCTCATAGAACCAGGCTAGATTCCCCCCACCCCCGTCTCTATCTCCCTCTCTCTCCCTCTTTCTCTCTTTTTCTCACATCCACAAACATACACCTAGGCGTATCATATTCAAACCACCAAAAACAAAGACAAAAAATCCTGAAGACAGAGAAAAAAGACATTACACACAGAGGACAGTGGAACAAGGATAAGCATTATGGCAAAATTCTCATTAGAAACCATGCAGTCCGGAAAGCAATGGAATAACAGACAACAGTGCTGAAAGGAAAAACTGTCGAGCCAAAATTCTATAACTAGCAAAACATCCTTCAAAAATAAGGAGAAATAAAGAATTTCATAGACACGTAAAACCTGAGGGAACTCATTGTCAGCAGACCTACTCTAAAAGAAATGTTAAAGGAGGTTCTACAGGCAGAAGGCATATAATCAAGTCAGAAATGAAGAGCATCAGAAATAAAGTTAAAATCTTTATATATTTTAAATTGTTCTAGAAAATAACTGTATAAAGCAAAAACTATAACAGTGTGTTTAGACCATCTTTAAAAGCATGACAATAATTGCACACAGGATGGGAAAGAGGAATTCAGAATGTACTGTTACAAGGTTATTATACTACATGTGAAGCAGTATAATGTCATTTGAAAAGAGACATGAATTATTCTTTTTTTTTAATATAGAAGGGTTTTATTATTATTATTATTATTATTTTTTGTGATGAAGATCAGCCCTGAGCTAACATCCGTGCTAATCCTCCTCATTTTACTGAGGAAGACCAGCTCTGAGCTAACATCTGTTGCCAATCCTCCTCCTTTTTTTTTTTCTTCCCCCCCAAAGCCCCAGTAGATAGCTGTATGTCATAGTTGCACATCCTTCTAGTTGCTGTATGTGGGATGCGGCCTCAGCATGGCCGGAGAAGCGGTGCGTCAGTGCGCACCCGGGATCTGAACCCGGGCCGCCAGTAGCGGAGCGCGCGCACTTAACTGCTAAGCCACAGGGCCGGCCCCAGACATGAATTATTCTTAAATGTTGTAAACTATAGAGAAACCACTAAAAATACACTTTTTAAAATACACTTTTAAAAGGTAAAAGTAATAAGTCAATAGAGGAGATAAAATGCAATCATAGAGGTGACATCAGCAAAATTGGAAGAGTAAAGACCCCTGAAAATTCTCTCCTCCAAAAAAGCAACAAGAAAACTGGCAAAAATGGTCAGAATCAACTTTTTCAGAATTCTAGAAACTAGCCAAAGGTTGCAGGAACTCAAGGAGCATTTACTCAAGAAAAGCAGCTGAATCTTAGCAAGAACAGTAGGCTTAGTGACATTTTAACTTGTCCTAGTCCAGTCAGCTGCTCTCCAGCCCCACAATAGCCTTGAAAAATAACAGCCTGCATTCTCAGTGCAGATTGACAGACACCACAGGGAGCAGAATAGAGCTGGAGCACTTTCGAAGCCTCATTCCCAAAGAATTGTCTCATTTGACCTGCCTGGTGATTCTCTGGAAGACCTCATTTGCAAGACTGTCTGTATTTGAACTGACTCAGAAATTGCCCAGGTGCAAAAAAAAAACCTTTTCTCCAGAGTAGGGGAGGGGACGTTTGTCAAAAAAAATTTATAAGCAAGTGTTTTAAATCTGTGGCTGCTTGAGACAGTGGATAACAGTTGGGAAAACCAATAGACTACACAGAAAGCTTAAAAGGAAAAGCTGGGGAATAAGATGTTCACAGAGGCTTTGAAAAGTTTCCAAGATATTTCTGGGAATCTAGAAATATTCCATGTGTGTGTGTAGGGCTGGGCACAGGCCCGGGAATATGTGCATGCTCAGAAAAGACATGAGAAGGCTCTTAAGTTCTCACCACTGGCTGACCATAAGGCTCTGCACAAGCAGGAAATGAAGGCTAAGGCAGAGTCATCAACTACCCAGCTGAGTGTTGAAGGCATGACTCAGTATGCACACCAGCTCATCAGCATAGATGGGGGATTTATTGGCTTCAAGTGTTTAAGGAAATGTCTGTCCAATCATAAGCTGCCCACTGGGCTAACTGAGAAGAGACTTCAGTGGCCACACTTGACAAAGAATACAGACTTCACAGAATTAGTTCAGAAAAGTCACTAAACAACAACAACTACAATAAGCAGCAACAACAACAAATCCTTGGAGGGAGGAGAGGCTGATTTCCGAAGTTGCCACATTATATTATTTAAAACATCCAGTGTTTAACAAGAAATTACAAGACATGTAAAGAAACAAGAAAGTGTGGCCCATATACAGGAGAAATCACGGTAATCAATACACCGTAATCAACAAAATACACAGTAATCAGTAAATGTGTAATTTATTGATTACACAGTAATCGATAAAAACTGTGCCTGAGGAAGCCCAGATGTTGAATTTAGTAGACAAAATCTTTAATCAGCTATTTTAAATATACTCAAATAGCTAAATGAACCCATGTGTAAAGAACAATAAGAAAGTACAAGAACAAAGTCTCACCAAATAGAGGATATTAAAAGTATTAAATAAAGAGATTGGAAGTATTAAAAAGAACCAAATAGAAATTCCAGAGTTTGCAAAGTATAACTGAAATTAAAAATTCACTAGAGAGGCTTAACAGCAGATTTGAGGATCTGCTAGAGAAGAAAGAATCAGAAAACTTGAAGATAGGTGAACTGAGAATCTCCAGTCTGAAGAACAGAAAGAAAAAATAAAGAAGAAAAATGAACAGAGCCTCAGAGCCCTGTGGAGTACCATCAAATATACCAACATCCTCACAATGAGAGTCCCAGGAGGAGAGGAGAAAGGGAAAGGGACAGAAAGAATATTTGGAGAAAAAATAGCCAAAAACTTCCCAAATTTGAAGAACACCGTGAATCTACATATCAAGGAAGTTCAACAAACTCCCAGGAGGGTAAACTCTCAAAGAGATCCACACCTAGACCTGTCATATCAAAGATGGTTCATCCCAATAGATGCAGGAAAAGCATTTGACAAAATTCACCATTAATTCATAAGAAAAACTCTTAGCAAACTAGGAACAGAAGGGAACTTTCTTAACTGAATAAAAGACATTTACAAAAACTACAGCTAACATTACAGTGAATGGTGAGAGATTGAATGTTTTCCCTCAAGATCAGGAACAAGGCAAGGATGTCCTCTCTCATCACTTGTATTCAACATCATGCTGAAAGTCCTAAACAGTGCAATAAGCCAAGAAAAACCAAAAAGAATAATGGAAATGGGAAGGAAGAAATAAAATTGACTCTATTTGCAGATGACATGATTGTCTACACAAGAAATTCCAAAGAACCTACCAAAAAAGCTAACTGAGTTACAAGGTCAATATACAAAAGTTAATCATGCGCCTGTGTTCCCACACTGAACAACTGGGATGTGAAGGTTAAAAAACAGTACTATTTATAATATCCCCTCAGTGAAGTACTTAGATAGAAATCTAACAAAATGTGCACAGGATCTGTATGAGGAAAACTGCAGAGCGTGGATGAAAGAAAGCAAAGATCTAAATCAATGGAGAGAGGAGTGGTTTTCACGAATTGTGGGGCTCAATGTTGTCAAAATATCACTTCTCTCCCGCTTGATCTATAGATTCTGTGCAATCCCAATCAAAATCCCAGCAAGATTTATTTTATATGTCAACAAGTTACTTCAAAAATTTAGGAAAAATAAGAGAACTAGAATAGCCAAAACAATTCTGAAAAAGAACAAAATTGGAGAACTCATACTGCCCAATTTCAAGATTTACCTATTAAGTTATACTAGTAGTCAAGAGAGCATGATGTTGGCAAAAGGGCAGACATATAGATCAATGGAACAAAATAGAGCCCGGAAATATACCCACAGAAATATGCGCAACTGATTTTTGACGAATGTGCAGAGGCAATTCAATGGAGAAATAGTGTCCATATGCAAAGATATGAAGTTTGACACATACCTCACACCTTATACAAAAACTAACTCAAAATGCATTGTAGATCTAAATGTAAAACCTAAAACTATAAAACTTCTACAAGAAAACATCAGAGAAAATCTGCATGTCCATTGGTTTGACAGTGAGTTTTTAGGTACTACCCCAAAAGCATAAGCCATAAAATAAAAAATTGATAAATTGGACTTCATCAAAATTAAAAACTTTTGCTCTGAGAAACCGTTAAGAGAATGAAAAGACAATTCACAGACTGATGGAAAAGATTTGCAAGTCACAGATTCAATTAAGGACTTGCATCCAGAGCATAGAGCCCCTGGAGCGTAAAGTCCATAGAGGCTGCACCAATTTGCATTCCCACCAGCAGTTCCCTTTTCTCCACATCTTCTCCAATGTTTGTTATTTTTTGTCTTGGCAAGTATAGCCTCAAATGGCTAAAAATTTTTAAATTGACAATACCAAATTCTGGTGAGGATGTGGACCCACAAGAATACTCATTCATTGCCTGTAGGAATGCAAAAACATACAGCCATTTTGGAAAACAGTGTGATTAAAAAGGGGCCAAGCGAGGGACTTTTTCGGCTGATGGGACTGTTCCCTTATGGCACTATGGGGGTGGTAGGTACATGACTCTATGCATTTATCAAAACCCACAGGACTGCACACTACAAAGAGTGAACTTCACTGTATGCAGATTTAAAACAACCAACCAGGATGTCAGGGAATCTCCGGATGGAATGCAGACTGTGACAAAAGAATCTACTTGTATTGCAAATGTATGACAAGCTCACCGAATTGGGTGGGGGGAAAGGAGCTGACGAATTTAACCTTGGAAAACACAGTTTTGACTGTACAGCTAGAGACAAAAAGGATTACACGTGAACACTGTCCTCTAGTTGGTAACTACGTTTCTTACAGGGATACAGATCAGCAATCCTGAAACTACTTTACAGGTGTACTAGAGTGAACCAATGCATACGTAGGTTGTAGATATGGGAGGCAGGCCTCTCACTGTCAGAGGAGTTACAAATAAGCGAGGTAGAAAGGCAAGAGTAAATTCTGCATGGCTGGGTTAGAGCCAGGGGTGTGGGGATCAATCAGCATGAACTAATGCTTATTTTAAGATAAATAAATGATAGGTGGATGGATGGATGGATGGATACAGGGATGGGGATAGGTACATGTATGTGTAAAGGGAGTAGTATACAACATATATTTCCTAGCTCTGTCCACTGATAGGCCTAGACTACTAGGCCTATAGGGTATCGATACCCTAGTATCAGCTAGCACATCTACCACCCAGACCTTAGCTCCTAAATAAAAGGAGCTAGAACTCTCTGGAGAAATGGATGATTCTAGGGCTGGGGCAAGGAGAATGAGCCTGGAGCATCTTGTAGTGCCAGAAAGTAAGGAAGTGAAACAAACAAAGATCAAAATAAGACAAAAGAACACGGGGGCCAACTTGAAAGAGCTCCCAATGGTCAAAGTTAGAACAATTTGAGCAACAAAATACATAATGATAGTATTAGATTATCACCTGAAGGATAAAATACATAGCCCCAAGTCCATGCTGATGTAAATAAATAAATGGCAGAGAAGGGACCAATCTTCCTTATAGAATAATTCCAAATAATAAACGTGGGAGGAAAGAAGAAACAGAAAACCACCGTGAGAACAACACAGTCATCACTGTTCTGTGCAAGGTCCACAGACGGATGCTCAAATTAGTGGGCGAAACTTTAAGAAACAATAGGATGTTTACACAGCCTCAAAATATGTCCCACCAATATTTATTAATCAAGGTGGTAATTTTAACATATGTCCACAAATTCTTGACTGCTCCTCCCTCTGGGAGGGGAGCTTCCTTCCCCTGTCCTTCAGTATGAGCTGGACTAGGGACTCGCGTCTAACAAATCCAGTGTGGAAAAGGAAAACTAGTATCTTCACAGTCGGGAAACCTGGCTGACATCACCTTCACCACGTGATCAAGATTAACATCACCCGTGATGCGTCACAGCAGTATCATGCGACCCGGATACGCCGCCTCGAGAAGGACGCATTACTGCACTGTTCTCATCAGACGCAACCCCAGACTAATCATGAGAAAACATCAGACAAACCCAACATGAAGGACGTTTTGCGAAACACTCGACCAGCGTTCCTCACAACTCTTGAGCTCATGAAAAGTGAGGCAAGACTGGGAAACTATCACAGATGCAGGAGACTGAGGGATGTGACGACCAAGCACAGCCTGGTACCCTGGAGTGGATTCTGGAACAGAGGGAAGATGTCAGTCAAAACCTGTGGAAATCCAAATAGAGACTGGAGTTGAATCATGTCATGCCAAGGTTAATTTCTTAGTTCTGATCAATGTTCTGTGGTTATAGAGTATGTTACCATTGGGCGAACTAGGTGAAGGGTATAGAGGAACTCTCTGGACTATCTTCACACCTCTTCTGTAAATCTAAAATTATTTCAAAATAAAAAGTTTTTTAAAAACAGAGAAATCATACCCTGTTGTTCAGGGCCTTGCGAGGCTCCTTCCTCCAGGAAGCTCTCCCTGATCTCCCCTGTACATGGGGTTTCCTCTTCCTCCGGGCCCTCAAGCCTGACCCCGTCTGCCACTCACTGGGCCAAGCATGTAAGACCTGCAGGTTCAGCTTCTTGCCTGGGATCAGAGGAGCCTTCCAGAGGACACGGCGAGCTTCCAGACAGCAGGGCCTGACTCCCACATCTTGGAGATCGTCAGAGTCCATGCCTGCCATGGGAGGGTGGGACTGAGGGCCCCCTGGAGTGTCTAAGGGTTTCTCTGACAAGACCCCAGCTGGACAAACAGGTTTGGGCCCACCTGGGAGCTGTGGGTGGCATTAGGGGCGAGCACTGGGGGAAGCCCTTGTCCACAGAGCTGTCACCTCCCCTGGTTTATTCAGGGGGCTGGAGCAGGGGTCTCCTGGAGGAAAAAGGCCTGGGAACTTGGTCCCCACAGAGGATGAAGGACCAGCTCCACGGAAGCCAAACTGCAAGAAAGAGCAGCTGGGGGCTGGGCTCCCTGAGCGTGAGCTGACCACAAGGCAGAAGAGGGCGGGGGGAGACAGCTTGCTGGATCTGCCCACTGGACTCCCCTGGGCTCTTGGGGGGTTATCTGGGACCCCATCCTGTATTGTCCCCTCATCCACGGGGGCACCTGGGGAAGGAGGGCTGTAGGTGTGTGTACCCAGAGTGCTAAACCACCAAGAGCTGAGGCGCCTTTGCTGTGGGTCCCCTTTCCCCTCTGGTGCAAACCCTAGACAAATCAGAGTCCGTCTACACTGACGGCAGCAGAAGATGGTGGTTCTGTAGCTGCTGCATCTCAGCGGAGTGTCGGGTGCACTACAGCAGAGCCTGCAAGGCAGCAGCAGCCACAGAGGGTCCTTGCTTGGGCTCACCCTGGCGGAAAGCAGCAGGCGGGGTACCTCGAGTGGAGCAGCTCCTCCTTGTGGCCACGGATGGGGAGCCACAGCCCAGGACAGGTTGTTGTAGGCACCCGGGAGGCCCTGCTACAGGGGAACTCTTTGGGAGGACAGGTTACAGGTGGAGCAGTCTGGGGACAGAAGAGGGTCACGGAGAGGCTGACTCCCTCATGGCCCACCCCGGGCTGCTCCTCTTGCCCTCCCCACACCCCCCTGGAAGGTCTCCCCCAGCCCCGTGGCTTTGGTTATGACCCACAAATGCAGGTCTCCAGAGAGGCTCCTCCCCCTCTAGGTCCATTTATCCCCCTGGCCACTGGACACCTCCCCCTGCATATCCCAGGAGCACCTCCAGCTCACGAGTCCCAAACAGAACTCAACATCCCTCCTCAAACCTGTTCTTCCTGCTCCCATGCTCCCACTCCATGACTGGCTGCCAACATCCATTGTCATCCTTGGCTCTCCCTTGCCCTCATCCCCACATCCATCCCTGATCCTACGTCCTAAATCTATCACCAACACCACCGCCATCATCTCCCTAGTCCAAGCCAGGCCCAGGGGAAGTGCTCAGTGAATGTTTATGGAGTGGATGGATGGATGAATGGGTAGGTGAGCAGATGGATGGATGGATTGATCAATCAATGGGTAGGTGAGTGGATGGATGGATGGATGGATGGATGGATGGATGGATGGATGGATGGATGGGTCAATAGGTAGGTGACTGGATGGATGGTTGGATGGAAGGATGGATGGATGGAGGGATGGATGGATGGAAGGATGGAGGGATGGATGGATGGATGGGTGGATGGAGGGATGGATGGATGGATGGGTGGATGGAGGGATGGATGGATGGATGGGTGGATGGAGGGATGGATGGATGGAAGGATGGATGGATGGATGGATGGATGGATGGATGGATGGATGGATGATGGATGGATGGATGGATGAAATGGCAGAACTTTTGCAGCTTAGGGAGCTTTAAGACTAGAGTCATTACACCTGCCAGTGCTTTTCTTGGGCAACACCTGGACCCTTAGTTTGACACTGGCTGGGTCGAACATGCTGCTTCCAGGAAGAGCCCAGAGCTGAGGCCATCTTGAGGTGCTCTGTTTTGGAGAACCAGGCAGTAGAGGTATCTGAACATGATGGGGCACAGAACTGCCCTTGCCAACCACCTCTACGGTCCCCTCCCCCTGGGGAAGCTGGAGCAAGCCCAGGGATGTCAGTCGCTGCCACGTGGAAGGTCTTCAGCCTCTGAACTCTGTCCAGGACTCAGCACTCAGCCGGGAGGACACCACTCCTCCCCACGTGCCCCACACGACACAGAGACACACACAGGAAGAGGCACTGCGCGGACTTCTCTTTCTTTTTACAAAGACTTTATTGTCTGACATGCTTGACAAAAAAAATTACAGCCACAATCAAGTTATGCCAAAATGATTGAGGAGCACGCCATCATCTTTCATACCTCAAGGACTTTTAATGAATTTTCTCTTAAAGTAACAGCTGCCTTCATAACTTTTCTTTTCCACATAAAAATACACCATATTCTGAAGATACCTTAGGAAAAAATTTTTTTTAAGTTTATAGTTCTTGGTCCACATAGAAATTCAGTAGAGGCGACTGAAAGGGCCTTGTTTTCTCCAGCCCACGAGTGCACACACGCGTCCTGTGTCTGGGACAGCCCCAGAGACTGTAAACACCCCCGGCCACCAGGAACCACTTGAGCCAAACGAGATTCCTGAAGCGTGCACCCCCCAGAGCACAGCTGGCCTCGGCCAACGCCGTGCAGTTGCCAGGCTCCCCAGACACGACCCCTCGTCCCTCAGGGAGCCCCACTCAAGTAGGGAAGAAATCA
This sequence comes from Ceratotherium simum simum, assembly GCF_057802395.1. Taxonomy (NCBI): domain Eukaryota; kingdom Metazoa; phylum Chordata; class Mammalia; order Perissodactyla; family Rhinocerotidae; genus Ceratotherium; species Ceratotherium simum. The sequence continues at coordinate 6,712,337 of NC_141924.1, forward strand.
TGGTCTCCCAGGATGCCCGGATGCTGGGCTCAGAGAACAGGACCCCTCAGGGCTCCAGGGGCTCTCTGTGAGAAAGGAACCAGCTGGCTTCTAAATAGGACCCTTAACAGAAAAAAAAGAGCCTTGGACCATGCATTGCCCTGTAGGGGCAGAGCTCTGGGTGGTGGCAAAGCAAGGACTGTGAAGCCAGAGACGGAGGTTCAAATCCTGCCTCTGCCCTTTTTGTGCTGTGCAGCCTCAGGCAAGTTACCTCACCTCTCTGATCTCAATCTCCTCACCTCTAAAATGGGGCCAACAGTCCCCATCTTGCAAGACTGCCTGAGGATAAAAGGAGACAGTGTCTGCAGAGGGATCCTTAAATGCTGGTTCCCAGGGCTGGGACCAGGGTGAGGCAAGTGAGGTCCCTCCTCTCAGGCACACCATTTAAGGGGCTGCCAAAAAAATCAGCAATCAAGATAAATGATACTATTTTAACGTAATGTTTTTAATAATCAAAATTGATGCAGAAAAAAATCCATGATGAACAAAAGATCAAAATTTTAAATAAAGACAGAATCTAACCCTGCACGTGCCGAATGTGCCTCACCCTCACCAGGCCCTGCTGGTTCCCTCTCCCTCAGAGACTCAGCCCAAGCCCCCTAGTCCTAATTTAAAGGAGAAAAGTCCCCTGGGTGGAGCGGCTGGAGCCCAGGACCCACTCTGTCACTGTGCCACCCTCCCGTTAAGGGGCCAGCTGGTACTGGGGCAGGAGGACCAGGAACCACTCAGCCTTCCGCAGCTGTGGACGCGCCAGACAGAATCCCAATGGAGCGAGGAAATCGCACCGAGGAGCGGAACTCATTCGAGGACAGTAATAAGAAACACGGGGTCCCTTTCATTAAATTAAGAGGGGTGCGCGTGTGTGCACGCCCTCATGGGCGCAGACATGTGGCAGGGCTGCCTCGGCCTGCGACCCTCCGGGCTGTTGAGTTCTGCAGAGCAGTGCAGCCCCCATGGGACCAGGGGTCATCCACAACTTGGGAACCCTTCACCCAGTCCTGGGCACTCAACCCCCCAAATCCAGGCTCTGAGCCATCTGGGACGCTCAGGCCACCTCACTGTTCAAGTCAACGAAAACACTCACAGGAAGAAAACGGGGGAGCAACGGCCTGTCGGCCCGGCCAGGTGCAGTCCGAATTCCTGAGATGTCCCTGACCGCTCCCTCGGAGGCCCCCACCGCGAGGCAGGCCCTCTCCTCTCCAGCCCAGGAGGAGGGCAAGGGCTGTCTGCATCCAGCCTACAAAAACCTCCCACCCCCGCCCCCCAACCCTGGGCTTGCAGCCACAGAGACCGTTGGTTAGAGGGAGATTTTGTGCAAGAACTCCCCAAATCAGTCCAAGAGCAGGGCCTTCCCAAACCCACGAGAGTGTCCAACTGGAAGGATGAAGATTCAGTCTCTTCCCGAGCAGGACGGGGCCACCCGCTTGTCAGGTCCTCTAATGAGGCACACACGGAATGTACACGCAGAAAACAGTAATGAGCACAGAGCCCCTGACAGGGACCTGCAGGGTCCCAGCTCCAGGTGACAGAAGGCTGAAGAGTCAGAGGTGATCTTCTTCATTCCAAGGCCTCAACCCATCTGCTGGGCTGGTGCCCACAGCCGGATGGGTTGTCTGCATGGAAGGAAGGGTGGCTGGGGGTCCGTGCTCTCGGCCAGGCATATGGAGCTGCTGTGGGCGGGAAGGGCTGGGGCACAGGGGCAGTCAGGAGTTCCGGGGTGTGGGGAGATCGATGACTATGGGGGGATTCACGGGCTGGTAGTTCACGGTGCACACGGACGCGTTCACATAGGTGGTCGTCCCATCCGCCATGACACCATACCCTGGAAAGTAAGCACACACCCATTAGGGCTGAGGGGTAAGGCCAGGACCCCGAGCAGTGAGGCTGGTCTGGTGAGTGTGGTAGTCAGAGGGCCCTCAGCCACAATGGGCCAAATGTGTCTGGGGCGACCTACTGACACTCTTCGTCTATAAATAGAGATGATAATGATAGATGCTCCTCCCAAGCCTGCTGTGAGGATCAAATGAGATAATAATCCACATACAGTGTTCAGCCCAGTGCCTGGAAAGCACACAGTGAGACATCATCATTGACAGCTCATTATCACCATCACCATCAGCATCACCATCATCCCCGTTACCATCACTACCACCATGACCATCACCATCTTCATCACCATTATCGTCACCACCACCACCATCACTATCTTCATCATCACCACCACCATCACACACCACTGTCATCACCACCACTCTCACTATTATCCTATCATCACTATCACCATCATTATCATCATCACCACCACCATCATCTCCACCATCACCATCATCACTATCATCACCATCATCAGTATCATCATTGTCATTGTCATCATCACCATCATCATCACCATCACCATCTTCATCACCACCACCACCATCACTATCACTATCATCATCATCATCACTACCACCATCATTATCATCATCACCACTGTCATCATCACCATCATCACTGTCATCATCATCATCACCATCATCACTATCATCGTCATTGTCATCATCACCATCATTATCACCAGCAGCACCATCATTATTATCATCATATTACTTTCTTCTCTTAACCTCTGCCCCCATCATACCCTCTTCCCACCATGTCTCCTTATTAGAGTCCTCCTCATCCTTCAGCTCAGATCACCTCCAAACTAGAAGAGATACTTCCTCTCCTCTGTGCAGGTTACCCATTCTTTGGAGCCCCATTTTGCCTGTACAGTCAAGCAGGGGTGTGGTTGGGATCTGATGGCACTACCTGCCCCTAGTAGGGCCACAGAAAATGACAGCCATTATTATCGTCCCACAGCACACAAGTTGTCCATCGCTCCACGACCTCTCAGATTCTGCCTCTCATTGCTCATCTGCTGCCTGGAAGTCTATGAGCCCTTTGGGGCCAGGAGGGGTCTGATCACTCCTGCCCCGGACATACCCTGCAGAGGGAGAGGTCTGAGGCTTATTTGCTTCTGAGCTGGAAAATGATCTGATGCGGACCAGGCACATGTGAGGCCCAGGGCCTGGCCCAACCCAGATGGGGTTCAGAAGGGCGGAGACAATGCTGGGGGAAAACACATCGGTGCCCATGCCCCATGGGAGCCAGTGTGCTTCCTGGTAGGAGGGATGGGATAGGGAGGCCTTGGGCAGGTAGGATAAAGGCTCAAAAGGAGCAAAAGGAGGGGTCAGCCAAACTGGTGAAATCAGGCTCCAGTGAGGAAGCCTGAGGTCAAATAAAGAGAGCCCTGTGTGCAGTGACAGGCCAGGGGTGGGGTGTGGGCAGTCAGGACTGGAGCTGACATCACCCGTCACCATCACGGCTGCCCTGCCCACTGTCCCGGGAGGTGAAGTGGACACCCCTCACCACTCCAACGATGTGGCCCCACCCCCAGGACAAGCCAAAGTGCTGTGTCTGTACGTGTGGGGGTGGGGTGGGGTGAGGTGCCCCTAGAGCCTCTCAGGCAGGCAGAGGCTCTCCACATTTATTAAGCACCTACTGTATGCCAGGCCGTAGGGATGTAAATGATAAGACTAGACCATCAGCCTTAAGGAACTCACAGTGTGCCTACCAAATCTAAGGCATCCTCCATGTCACACCCAAATGTCCCCTCCAAAAAGCCCCATGTCCATCTCCCGAAGACCTCCCAGGCTGGAGGCAGGGCAGAGTTGCAGGGCTGTGAGGCAGTAGGACACACCCTTAAGTCTTGGCAGATTTTGCATCATCTTCCTATTACTAAACATTTCAGCAAGAGCTAATTGACAGCCAGTGTGTGGATAAGGCATTTACAAAGTGTACGTTAGAAATGGGCTCTTTCCCTCCAGCCGAGAGATCCGGGAGGAGGTGACTGGGTTAAAGGAAGGTGAGACAGCCCCTCTGAGGGGCCACTGAGGAGCCCCCCGCGGATGAGGGCCCCCTCCCCCACCCCACCCCTGCTGACCTTCGTGGATGTGACCGAAGACGTGCAGCCGCGGCTGGACACGCCTCTGCACCGTGTTGAGCAGCTCC